>NC_137900.1:94895168-95403494 GCF_963455335.1 Martes martes | reverse complement strand
GGCTCAGGTCCGATCTCAGGGTTGTGAGATCGAGTCCTGAGTCAGGCTCTGCACTCAACTCGGAGTCTGCTTGAGAGTCTCTCTCTCCGTGGCCCCTCCCCACTGACACAGGCCTGTACGTGGCTCTCTCTCAAATCAATCTTTTAAAAAATAAAAATAGGGGGGTGCCTGGGTGGCTCAGTGGGTTAAAGCCTCTGCCTTCGGCTCAGGTCATGGTCCCGGGGTCCTGGGATCAAGCCCCGCATCGGGCTCTCTCTGCTCTGCAGGGAGCCTGCTTCCGCGCCCCCCCCCCCCCGCCTCTCTGCCTACTTATGGTCTCTGTCAAATAAATAAAATCTTTAAAAAAAATAATAATAATAAAAGAGGGGCGCCTGGATGGCTCTGCCATTAAGCATCTGCCTTTGGCTCAGGTCACAATCCCAGGGTCCTGGGATAGAGCCCCATGTCGGGCTCCCTGCTCTGCGGGGAATCTGCCTCTCCCTCTCCCACTCCCCTGCTTGTGTTCTTGCTCTCACTGTCTCTCTCTGTGTCAAATGAATAAATAAAATATTTTAAAAATAATAAAATAATAAAAATAAAAACGTTATGACACTCTCAAAACATCAAAAGTAGAAAGCAACAAACTTCACGAGACACGGTGCCCAGAGAGCACATCCCGAGGGGCGCTGGACAGGCGGTCCCCTGCCGGTCCAGGGGTTGGCGTGGGGGCAGCGCGTGCGTAACAAGGGGCTGGGGGCTTAAGGTCAGGGTCGGAGCAACGAGTCCAACACCACCTTCACCCTTGGGGCGTGCCCGGCTCCACCGGCTAGAAAGCCTGCGGCTGCCGCACTCTGGGCCCACAAGCGGGCCGCCAGCAGTGCCCACGGCGGGGGAGCACCACCTGCACCGCATCACCAGACGCAGAGGACGGTGGGAGGGCCACTCCTGTGGGCTGCACCCGAGACCAGGTGTCCGGGCTCCAGGAGACAGCAGTCCTGCGACTACCACCACGGAAGGACTGCCAGGGAGTCTGTGGGCAGCAGCGCGCCAGCCGTGCCCCAGGCTGCACCTCCCGCCCCCGGGGACACAGCAGTTGGAGAAAGAAGGGTAGACGCCACGCAGAGGCCTGAACGAGCGGCACGGAAGCCGACAGGTCAAGGTCCTGGGGTGGGGACAGGTCAGTGTGCGCAAGGACAGCCAGGCCAGCGACCCACCAGGGCCACGTAGGCCACCAAGACAGGGGAGGCAGGTGGGGTCCCGGACCCGTCTGCAGGGAGCACGGACCTCCCCGGGTGGACCAGACACGGCACAGGAGACAAGGGAAGAACCACAATGACTGCTGGGCTTTGGCTGGCACCACCGGGTGACACAAACTGCTCATTTTGGGTAGGTGGGAGGACTCGGCTGGGGTGGGGGGTCCTAGTGTGCAGCTGAGGCCTAAGGTGCCCATGAGGTATCAGGGAGGCACAAGGCCCGGGGCATTTTCAGCAGAGGGAGGTGGTCAGAGGCGGGGCCTGAGTGAGCACGAGGAAGACCAGTGGACAGAGCAGAGCCCGGGCCGAGGCCGGGACAGCTGAGGGCCGAGGAGGCGGCAGGGGAAGTGGGAGGGATACCAGGAGGCCGGGCCGGAGGCCGAGCAAGGACCACGTTCGGGAAGAGGACGCACAGCACGCTTCTGCGGGGTCCCCTTTCGGGAGACAGGGAGCTGCCACAGGCCCAGCCCCAGCGGACCCATGGCCAGTGGGACTCACCAACTCGGGGCAGCCGACGACATGGAACCTGCACGGGACCCGGCACTTGCCGCACGCCCTGACGTGGTCCTGGAACTGGAAGGAAGGACGCTGTAAGAGCCTTTCCTTTCCCCTCCCTGCCTGGCCTCTTCGGTCTCACACCGAACAAAACCTGACAACCCAGTCGGACAGCCCAAGGCGCATCCGTGCACACACGCACACACGCACACACGCACGCACACACGCATGCACACATGCAGCTTGCGGGCGTCAACAGAGGGAGGTGTGTGGAGGGGTGTGTGCAGGCTGAGGAACTGCGCTGTGGCCAGTGTCTCAGAACACCCGCAGTGGCCTGATCCTGTGCCCGGGCCTCAGCGCCGTGTGCTGTCCGAGGCCCCGGGGCCTTGGGAGAAGGGAGGGGATGGCCTGACCAGGGGTCAGACTCCCACCACTGACCCGGCGCGGCGCTGGCGCACGACCACACTGCCCAGCAGAGCAGACGGGAGAACCCAGAAAGAGAGCGACTGCACGTGTGCCGGCCACGGAGCCAGCAGCCCCTCCTGCCGGCCAAGACGGGGGTGGATGCCGCTCTCCAAGGTGGGCAAGGCCAAGGGGCAGCCACAGGACCCCTTAAGAACAGTCCGTCTGCCTCCGTCCTCCAGGGCCTAGAATGACGATCAGGGCTACGAATGCCAAACGGAAACAGACCAAACACCGAACTAAGGGAAAGGACAAGGGACTGTGACCCAAGCTACCTGACAGAGCTCTAGACACAGACGAAAGGAGAACTAAGATTCTCTCCCCACTGCAGGAAACGGGCGTCCGCAGGGGTCCCGGCCCCCAGAAGGAGAAATGCAGGTGAGCCCTAAGCAAAAGGCCCGAGGAACGTGTGACTTGAGAACCACAAACGGGAACTCCCGGGACCGTCTTCCCCAGCTGTCACGGGCGAGCCCTGAGGATGTCACCCCACCCGCTGCTGGGGCCAGGGCCCGGGCTCTGACCTGTCAGCACACTTGCCCTGGTTCTCACTCGGGATCCACACAACCGTTTTACCCACCTACGCGACCACCTGGTCCCGAAGGGTAATCTCAGAGACTGGTAAGCAGAGAGACGAACGGCGACGCACCCCCGAGAGCCTGCGTGGGGCCCGACTGCGTGTCCCGCGAGCGCCAGAGGAGCCGGAGACCGGCCGCCCGCGCACCGTCACTGCCTGGCGTGCGCAGCGCAGGGGCTGCGTCCGGGGCACGAGCACCAGTGCGCCCCCAGGCTGAGATCAGCAGGTACCAAGACGCCCTGCAGCAGGACGGGCCGCTGACGCGGAATCGGGCAGAAATCGTAACCGCGACAGCCAGTCCGAGCCCACGACGCGGTCTCTCTTAAAACGGAGCAGCAAGGGGCGCCGGGGTGGCTCAGCGGCTCTGGGTTTCGGCTCAGGTCATGACCCCGGGGTCCTGAGCTCAGGCCCCACGTCGCGCTCCCTGCTCAGCGTGGAGTCTGCTTGTCCCCCTGCCTCTGCCCCTTACCCCACCCTGCCCCGCACTCACGCTCTCTCTCAAGTAAATGAAATTAAAAACAAACAAAAGCAGAGTCCCCGCCCCGGCCACTGAAGTGTTATAGAGGGAAAGCGGCGCAGGGAGGTGCCGCCCCGGGTCTTGGACGTGTGTCATTCCTCTCAGGCCGGGTCACCTCCACCTCCGCGGGACAACACAGTGGTCCACAGGTGACCCAACGCTCTCACCACAAGCCGACACGTCCCCCTCGGGGCTGGGTCGGAGCCCCACACCACGGGCACGAGCGCACCCCCTGGTCCCCAGGGGCCCGGGAAACCGCTTACTTTCTCCCGTGAGATCTTCTTCTTGCCGCAGCCGTCGCACGTCAAGGGGAACTTGGGACACACTTCGTGATGCGCCTGAAAGACAGCAGTTGGGGGCCAGGGCGCGCGCGAGGTCACCCGTGCCGTCTCGTGGACTCGTTCTGGGGCAGCAGCTCCCGAGACCCCCAACGGGGGGGTCCTGCAGGTGCTCAGAAGCACCGGAGCTCAGAGCCGCGTCCTCATGCGGCAGCTCCAGGGCGCCACGGGAAGGACAAGCCACTGACAGTGACTCGGGGAGGACACTGCTGCCAGTCACCCTGAAACCGGGCCACGGAGGGTGCCAGTGGCCTCTCTGGCCCCGAGGAGCAAGGCCGGCAGGACAGGCCACGGCCCTGCGAGGGGTGGGAACGCCTCCGGGAGGCCCCCACAGCGCCCCAATGCAGTCTGGCCCTCGGGAGGCCTCCACACAGACGGCTACAGACGAGGGGACGCAGCGAGGGCCCCTGGGGACGCGATCGGCCAACCGGCAGCCCCGCTGTTTCAACAGACAGGCGGAAAAGAAAAGAAAGACAGCCCCAGAGTGCCGCTGCAGATGACGAGACCTCGGACACCTCATCGAGAGGCAGTGTGGGGCCAGACGCCACAGACGTCACTGAACGTGGGCACCGAGTGAGGCAGGGACGACAGGGAGTCGCCAGTAAGACTCAGAAATGACAGCAACACATACAGCTCTCCAGAGACTCAAGAATTTTGAGAGAGAATGACGCAAAGCCTGGGACCCATGCGGTAAGTGTGGGGACCCCGATGCAGCCCAGCACGTGCGGACACGGACACAGGCGAGTGAGGGTGGCGTGGGCCTTGCACTGCCGCTGTACATGTGCAACCTGCTACACTAAAACAGCTTTTCAAAATGCGTCAGCTCTGCCTTCATCACCAACCCAGTTCCCCACCCAGAACCTTCTACCTCGTGGCTGGGAGGGAAGGGCCAGAGGCACGCAGCTGAAGCGCCAAACAGGACACAGCGGCAGAGGGCATGGCTCGGTGGCGCGGTGACGGCCCCATGGGGCCGGGCACCCTCACCTTCATGTCCGCCCAGCAGCAGGGTGCCCGGCAGTGACGGCAGCTGAGGCTTCTCTCCGGGCACTCGTGCTCTGAGTGACGCTCCTTCTCCCCAAGGCGAACCAGGCCTTTGCACGCCGGGCACTCGGTCAGCATGAATGGGCAGTGTCCTTCATGGCAGCTCTGGCAACAAAGGCAGCAAAGCATCAACAGGGCGCACAGGGGACACTGCAGGCCGCCATCACCGGGCCCCATGTGCGTATGGAGACGGCCACCCTGCTGAGCGCCACTGAGACCTGCGCTGACCCCACAGGTGCCAGATAAGGGGTGCCGCTCCGCGTGCCCCGATCTCATCTGCTGCAGGACCTGTGCTCCAGGTCAGAGGTGAGGAGGACTCAAGTCTAGCTGTTGGCACCCTGCCCACGTGATACCCTACAACATTGCTCCCTGGGGATGCTCCGGAGTGACACTCGGGGACAAGAGGACCACTGTCCAGATAGCGAGGGGGGCCACTGAGGGCAGAGATGGCGTGGGGTACAGAGAGCAGGAGCAGAGGGAGGGCGCTCCACGGGGCGGCAGAGCCCAGGCCCCGGGCGGAGGGCGTAGAGCAGGGCCGGTTCTAAGTGGACAAAAGGCCCGGGAGTGACGAGAGTCTATATGCTGGGAGGACAGGCCACGCAGCCAGACTGACCAGAGAAGGACCGGGAGCCCCCAACTCGTGCCAAGTCCCTCTCTGACAGCCCGCACAGGCAGCATGGACAGCGAGGGTGTGTGGTGCCCGAGGGAGGTCTGGGGCCCCAGCCTGGGGCCCTCCAGCTGCCTGCACCCGGGAGGAACGTGCGGGGAGGCACTGCGGAGGCGGAGGGAGGAGGGCGGGCAGGCGCTGCCCCTCTGGAGCCACAGAACCACGCGGGTGGGTGCGGGAACCCGCTGAACCTCAGCTGCTGGCTTTCCCGAGCGTGAGCGGGACGCTGGGGGAGACGGCTCGGCGCCAAAGGCGGGGAAGGACAGCGGCAAGGACCCGAAGCCTGTCCCAGGCCGGCCCTGCAGGGCCCGGAGCCCACGGTCCCACACAGCCTGCGGGCCCGTGGTCAGTCTGCCAGGAAAGGGAAGGGCAGAGGGGCACAGGGCAGAGGAACGGGGAGCTCCAGGTTTGTTTGCTGTTAGGTGTTTTTATCGTGGTAAACCGCACACGACATAAAGTTTACCATCTTAACTGCTCTTAAGGGCGAAAACACATTCACGCTGCGGGGCACCGTCCCCTCCACCTGTCCGCAGAGCAAGGTCATCGTCCCACGCTGGACTCTGTCCCACTGAACCCTGTGCCCGGCCCCACCCCGCCCCCGACCCCCCGTGTCTGCGGGTCCCATGCCTCTGTCCTCCAGCAAGTTTCCGCTCACACGCAGAATTGGTCCTTCCATGCCGGGATGACCTCACTCAGCACCACATAAGAAGTTTTAGGCAGGACACACTAGGGCACACTGGGGACGACGAGGGAAGGAGGCAAGGTCACTGTGAGAGGAAAGTTCCGGACTGGCCCAGAGCAGGAGGAAGCCCTCCACCATGGGCTCAGCATCTGCACAGAGCTCTGGGCTGGGGCAGCCATGGGGCGCGATGCCCTCCCGAGGGACTGGGTCTTCAGGGCTTCCCCGGCGAGCTTGGTCGTGGAGCACTCAGAAGGAGCAGGGAGGGCCTCAGACGTGCTGCTCCTGGGCGGGGAACACGCTGGCCGTGTCTCCAACCCGTCCCACGGGCTTGGCTGTTGAGGCAAAACCCCAGCACTTCCAGAGAGAGCAGAAGCCACGGGTGAACTCCAGGGACACGTCTGGTGGGGCCCACACCTCCTCCCAAGTGCCCATGCCACAAGCTCCCAGAGCAGGCACCCCTGCCCTCTGCCTTCCCACAGGGACACACCCCAGACCAAATGCCACACTCCCAGCAGGCCTCCCTGGTTACCCACCGCAGCCCAACCGAGCACCCCACAGGCTGCCATGCGAGGTCCCGCTGTCGGAAGGCCGCACACCGGGCTGGCGGGCCAGGACACACCACGCCGCACGACGGCCCAGCAGAGGGCCAGCCCACGCTGTCACTGCAGCCCGGCTCCCTGCCACTCCCTGCCGACGTGGCCTAGCCCCTGCAGCCCACCTGCACTGCAGCTGAGCCCGCCTTCGCCGAACCCCCAGGATCCCCAGGGCTGCGGCGGATGGACGCCACGCAGGCCCCCGCGACCCAACGGTAAGCAGCGTCTGGGCTACGCTGACCTCATAACAGTCACAACGCACCCGGGAGGAGTCCCAGAAGTGATCGCGGCTCACGAGACGGAATACGGTACCCGCAGACAGGCTGCTTGGAGTTAGTTAAGGACACTGCACACACGACAGGACACCTGGGGAGTGCTGCGGGGGCCCCTGAGGCAGCACAGAGCGAGCTGGCACCAGCGAGACAGGCAAGGGGGCACGGCCCTCTGCTGACTGCCATACGCAGCGGGTCCAACCTCGGACACCTGTGCACCTGTCACCCCAGGGCCGCCTTGGAGCAGGCGCGGGGCACCCCGCCCTCGTGGGATCAGAGAGAAGCACACACTCTGGAGAAATCGGTATTTATTCAAGGAAAATTCCAGCTGTCTCCGCGAGCAGCGCTGTGCCGCCTCGGAATTCACTCGGACATGTGGGGGGACGGAGCACGCCTGCCCCGGCCTCGCCTGTCAACCGTGGCCTCTGGTGACCCGTGCCCTCCTCCGGCGCTTCTGCCGAGAGCCTTCCCCCGGCCGGCCGGGCCCTCCCACACCGCCAGCACAGGCCCGCGCCCACTCAGGGCCGCCTTTGGCACTTGGCAGGTGCTCCACAAACGTCTCTGACCCGAACTGGAGATTTAAGTCACCACCTTCTTAGAAAATATCAGACATTGTTGCAAAGGAAAATCTCATTCAGAGGCTAACCAGGAATTTCCGAACAGCTCAGCCACAGCACCAGCATTTCACAATGCCCCCGTGAGGTCGAGCTCCGCCAAGGGCAGCCAGGTTGGCTCCGAGGGGAGGGCGGGTGTGCGTGGAGACCTTGATCTCGCTCAGGCCTGTGACGTTCACAGCCAAGGACAGGTTTTACCGAAGGGCCAGGCCCAGTGTCCCAGAGCAGCGCCCGCCCTCCCACATGACCAAACCCACCCTCTCAGGGACTTTCCGGGGCTCTCCGGGCCAGCCAGGGACTTTCCAGCCTACATGCCTGCAGGGCCGTGGCCGAGCCCACAGGCTGGCTGTGGTCCCTGGCCCAAGGCCCGAGGCCCACGAAGCCACCACCCGCCCGCACCATGGGCCCGGAGGCAGCAGAAACCAGCCGCTCAGACCGGAAGGTGGGGTGACTCCGCCTGTGCCCAGGACGCCTCTGGGTCCCTGCAGAAGGCAGCACAGCGTCCTGCGCCCACTCCCTATGCCCCACAGAGCCTCCTATACCCACAAGCCCCAGAGCCTGCTCAGGCTCTCCACCCTCCCAGGAGAGACCCGCAAACCCATGGCCTCCTCTCCGGACACCCCCGGGCAGCCGGAGCTGCCTCTTCTGCTGAGCAGAACCTCCGCCTGCATGACGCAGCCCGGGGGCCTCTGGGTCTCAGTCCTGGGAGTCTGGGAGTCTGGGAGGCACCGGAAAGGGCGTGGGGGGCCCAGAGCTGCTCCGCTTCTAAGACCCATGGACCCGCTGGATGGAAAGTGCATCTCTTAACCTGACCCCACCAGAGCCTCCTCCCTAGACACGGCCAAGCTGCTCTTCTGGAAGCACACGGCTTACAGCCCAGAGACCAGAGAGTCTGACTGGTCAAGAGAATGAGGGAAGGGACGCCTGGGGGGCTCAGTGAGTTAAAGCCTCTGCCTTTGGCTCAGGTTAAGGTCCCAGGGTCCTGGGATCGAGTCCGGCATGGGGCTCTCTGCTCAGCGGGGACCCTGCTTCCTCCTCTCTCTCTCTCTGCCTTCCTCTCCCCCTACTCTGAGACAGAGATCTCTGTCTGTCAAATAAATAAAATCTTTAAAACAAAACAAAACAAAACAAGGGAAGTTTGGCACACAGGCTGGGAGCAGGAAGGGAGAAGCCCGCTAGGAGCTCAAGTCCCACTTCCAGCCCCAATGGGCCCTCCACCACCATCACAACTCAGTGCCCAGTGTCCCCCCTATGACAGGGGCTACTCCAGGGCATGGGGCAGGAGCGTGCCTGAGCTTTGGAGAGCCAGGGTTCCACACCAACAGCCCATCCAGCCTCGCCAACAGGGCTGCCCACCGCGAGAGGCCAACCCGCCACTCTCCACGACTCCTGGCCTCCCGTCCTGGTGGCCACCCCCCCCCCGCCTCTCTGGGTTTTGCTGCTCTGGGGCCCTCACAGGAGTGGCTCCACAGGACCGACCCTCTAGGACGGGCTCACTTCACTGAGCACAATGGCCTCCAAGTCCGCCCATGTTAGGATTTCCCTCCTTCCTTTGTATGGCCGAATACCGGTCCACGGTGTGGACGGACCACATATGGGTTGTCTCCTCCTCAGGCGGAGGACACCCGGCTACCATGCCGTCCGCGTACAGGTGACCGACGGAGCCGCGCTAGTTACAAAGCCGGGACAGCCACACAAGCGAGCCACGGAGGCTGCGCCGGTCTGCCTGCCAGCTGCCACTCACACCGACGTGGGGACGCAAGCCAGCCCTGCCCGCTGACACAGGCACACCAGCCACTGCCCTGTCACTGGCCAGGGCCTCTCTGCGGCCACAGACCGAACATGCAGGATCCTCCTGCCACTCCCAACGTCCACGCAATTCTAAGTAAGAAAGTCCTTGTCTGAAAACACCCAGAAAAGTCCCACCAAGCAAAAAAGCTCCTTTCCTGCATGTTCCGGGAGATGTGGCCATGGTGCCCTCAGAGCCAGCACGACATCTGCCACACACTGTCCCCTCGCGGCCACCCCGCCATGGCATCCCGGCGGACAACTGGGCCCGGCCACGAAAATCTTCCCCCGAGCCACGACCCCTGTGAGTCCTCGCGTTTGGACGGCGAGCAGCCACGGGCTCCCCAGCGGGCCCGTGCAGGCCCGGCGCGACTGCTCTGGGGGTGGGGTTCAGGCTCGAAGGCCGTGCCAGCGCAGGGGGCACCCACCTCATACTCTTTAAGGGTCCCCTTCCAGGTGCAGCCGTCACTGGGACAGACAGCCGGCAGGCTCTCCACCTCCCTGCGCGCAGCGTTGTCTGGGAAAGCCTGAGGAAAGCATTCCGGGGGTCAGGCCTCCTCCTCCCAGCTGCCCGCCGCCAACCCCGCCACTGAGACTGCGAGGCTTCCAGACCGAGGCCCAGGCCTGAGACGCCTCTGGCGCCGCCTCTCCCAGCTCTGGACGTGACCGTGGCCGGGAGGGCCGCATCCCAGCGGTTCCGGCACCACGCGGCCCTCGGGGGTGTTAGAAAGACACCAGAACGTTTTCTGTTCACTTTGACGTTTTTGGCTTGAAGACTTCTCACTTACCGAACCGCTCTCCAAAATAGAGACGCCTTCCTCGTATATGCCCTCGTGAACGCAGGCGGCGCAGTTCTGCGGCCCGGAGCTAGCGAGGCAAGGGGAAGGCCGGCCGTCACACGGACGCGGGGGGCGCGGGCGCCTCGGGCCAAGCGCCAGTCCCCGCCGCGCTCTGCGCCTTCCAGCCCGGCCCTCGTCCGTCGCGAGCACGCACGCAGGCTCCGCGCCGAAGATCTCCGAGATGGGGGGATGACCCCAGCCTCCGACCGCGAGGCCGCCCCCCCGGGAGACACAGGGGCTCTCTGACGGCCCACCACGCGGGGCCGGGCACCGGGGATGAGGCGCTGGCTGCCTGCGCCCACCCAAGTCCACGGGCCACTCAGAGCGGCTGCCGGGGGCTCCCGCGTACGTGTCCACCCCCTGGAGCGGCGCACCCCGTGCAAACGCCCCGAGCCAATCGCGGGACTGTGAGCGGTCCTGCGCCCACCTGACCAACAGGACGAGCAGGAGGCGGACGGGAACGGCGTTTACGTCACTCCCCGCGACCGCACTGCCCAGTCACCGCGCAGCCCCGCCTCCCCGGCTCCTGACTTCACGCGGTCGTGAGCCCGCGCCTCCGCCCTCAGGGACGGCCCGGAGCACACACGTGCGGGCGCCGCCGCTGCCCGCGGTACCTGAGGATGCTGGTCAGACAGGAGGAGCAGTAGCGGTGGCCGCACTGTGCCTGGAAAGGCCTGCGCAGCACGTTCCTGCAGGCCGAGCACAGGTACTTGTCCTCCGGCTTGGTCCCCAGGAGGGTCTTGGAGAAGCCAGGCTGCAACAGGTCTAGGGAGCCGGGAGGGGTCGCGCTGGCCGCAGCCATGAGAGCCGCGCACCGCCGCGCCCTACGGAAGAACAGAGAGCAGGTCACGGGGGTCCTCGGACTGGCCCCAACTGCGGGGAAACAGCCCCTGCCCAGCAGTGAGGGGTCTGGGCTGAGCGGCGGTCGAGGACGAAAGAGCGGCGCCCCAGCACTCTGCAGGAACCGGGAGACCACCCAGCCCAACCGCTGCACGCACGGGGGCCGAGGCTCAGCGGCGCCGCACGCCAGCACCAGCACGCCCATCCGGAGCCTCCAGACCCACAGGCCGCCCTCGAGGTCACCCAGCCCACTCTGCTGTGACCCACGGGCAGAGCGCGTGCCGGATGCCATCTTCCCGCCAACACCGGCCATCCGCAGTCCTTGATGCCTGTGCCTTCCTGACTAGCCCAAACCTCCTACAGTCAGCCCGGCAGGAAATTCTGACCTGCCCTTGCTCCGTCCGAGGCAGCAGCCAGGAGGTGGCCACCCTAGACGTCGGCTTCTCCAATGTCACCCCCGAAAGGAGGCATGCGGCCCGCCTGGCACCACTGCTCTGCTCTCCAGCCACCGTCACCAGGGTCCCTCTCACTTGGGAGCTGCCCTTTGCTACCCCCCCAGGCCTTGGCAAGGCCGCCAGGGCAAGGCAACCAGGACGCACGAGCCGGACAGGGGACAGGCTTCCACGGCCTTCTGAGACCTTGCATGGGACACACTGTTCAACGTCCAGTATTTCAAAATCAACTGGCCCCGCCAACCCTGAGAAAAGGACAAGGACCCAGCAACCCGAGCATGAATCAGTGTTCACACCAAGCTGCCCAGCCCCACTGCCAACGCTCCAAACAGCTGCCTTCCCCAAATGCCCCTGGAAACACATCCCTGTGTCTTCTCCCACATGTGCACGGGGAGCACACCAACTTCCAAACCAGGACGTTCTGAAAGAATAGGCCTCTTTCCTACGCCCGTAAGGCTGTCTTCATCGTCTTGAGCTGTCCGGACAGCACAGGAAGCAGAGACAGTGTGTCCCTGTCTCCCGTCTACTGGGCAAACCCCCTTCCAATGAAGGCTTCTGGATCTGTGAGGCCTGCCCGGGCTGGCAAGCCAGAGCACACGGGTTCTAGCTCTCTAACCCGCCATTACTCCTGCAACCACTGGACAGATGGGGGAGGTGGTGCCCACGGCCGCTCAGCAGGACGGCAAGAGCCCCTCTCGCTGGTCACACGCCGTCAGCACATGTGGGTGTGTCTGGGCCCCAGCACCACGCATCAGTCCCTTTGACGACTGGGGGATGTCATTCTCTCCAGCCGTTAGGACACAGATGCGTGAGCACTAGAAGGTACCGCCAATAGGCCCTCTTGTGGAAGAGCTAACCCAAGAGCCTGAGAGGTCGTGGACGCATGCACGGTGCTGGCCAGGAAGACCGAGGTGGGAGGACATCCTCAGCCCACAGTCTTCAAGGCCACGTTTGTGCAACAAGCACTGACCAAACAAAGGACCCGTCCACGTGTGCTTACTCTCAGGGGAGACATCCTGCGTGTCCCGCCTTTCTTCGGGGCATGCAACGAAGCCGATTTCACGACCCATCAACGATCTGACAGTCACTGCTCTATGGACTACATCAGACGGAGACTTTCACCTTTAAATAACACCAACCACGGCAACGAGCCACACACTTTACGCCTGTTTCACGTTCAACTCGTTAAGCGAAACAGAACACACAAGAAGGACTCCACACTCACAGCCGTGCTTCACCTGGATGGGAAAAAGTAAGTGAGAAACCAACCCCATCGTGACAGGGTACAAGGGCTACGGTGACGCTTTTCTCTCTCTAAAACCACATGGAACCGCCCCCCTCAGCGCCCAGGAGTCGCGGCTTCGCCCTTCGGCATCGGCGTTCCCTCTGCCGGAAGCTGGGCCCTGCTTTCTGGCCGGCTGAACTCACTGCACTAATCCATCAACGGACTCCAGTTAGCTCTAGGAGAACCACACGAATGGCCTCTTTTTCTGAGTGATGAGGAAAGTCATAGGCTACGACACGCAGTCAGGCCCCCGTGACCTCACCAACACGGCCCGCGCAGTGGTCACAGCTGGCAGACACGGTGACGCTCCGTGGTCCTGCTCTGAACGTGGAGAAGCGGCCCTGGAGAGCCTGAGGAGCCCGGCCGCACCTCGCACTGGCCCAGGGGTCCCAGCGCCGCCCACGCTGTGCCTGCGGGGTTCCCAGCTTCCATCCCTAAATGTGTTATTCAAATGTCATTCGTAAACACATCCGAACTTTTGAGAACTGCAATGAAAGACATGAAAACTCAAAAGCGTTGTTCCAAAATGTGACACTTTGAGGGGCGCCTGGGTGGCTCAGTAGGTTAGGCGTCTGCCTTCGGCTCAGGTCATGATCCCAGGGTCCTGGGATCGAGTCCCGCATTGGGCTCCCTGCTCGCCCTCTGCCTGCGGCTTCCCCTGCTTGTGCTCTCTGCCAAACAAATTGAAACAAAAGTAACACTTTGAAGGCCGTCACCACGTCGAGCCCTGCTGCTGTGCCGCGCTCCCTGCCTCAGCCCCAGAAGACGACTTCCCTGTCTCTGACCCTGAACCTCGGAACGTCTAGGTGGTCTGCCCACGCCCACCCATCTGAAATGACACAGGCCTGGGGGCCTCCCTGGATGCGCAGCACGGCCCGCCGCAGACACAGGCGCCCGGGCTGGGGGGGCGGGCCAGCCAGCTACTGCGTGCAGGAGTCAGCAGCACCCCGACCTAGAACCCAAACACCCTACTGGTCCCGTCAAGCTTCCAAACCCTCTTCCGGGGAAGTCGGCTATGAATGAGAACTACCCCCGCTGCAGTGACTCGTGGGAACACGGGAACAAGCACTCCGACTCCGCCTGTCCTGGATTTCCCACTCACTCATTCCCCCAAATCAGGCTTCAGACACGAATGCACGGAGTTCCTACAACGAACGGACTTGTGTTTTGTTAAAAGGGCATTTCTAGGGGCGCCTGGGGGGCTCAGTGGGTTAAGCCTCTGCCTTCGGCTCAGGTCATGATCTCGGGGTCCTGGGATCGAGCCCGCATCGGGGTCTCTGCTCCGCGGGGAGCCTGCTCCCTCCTCTCTCTCTGCCTGCCTCTCTGCCTACTTGGGATCTCTGTCTGTCAAATGAATAAATAAAATGTTTAAAAAAAAAAAAAAAGAGCGTTTCTACCAGACACAGACCAGAGTTCCCAGAACGGTTCCAGGTACCCGAAGCTTGGCCGCGGGACAGCAGAAGCCGGAAGCAGTCCCCTCAGCGGCTCGGGGCCGTCATGTGCCACTCCCTCCTCTCCCCTGTTCCTGGCACAGATTTCCTAAAACCCCTGGGATTTCCTGAACCACAGGGACAGGGGGGCCTCTCTGTTATTCCTACGCCCCTTGTACACCCACCCCCACCCAAGGCCAGGGAGGGGAGAGGGGCTGGAGCCTGACCTCATCACCGACGACCAATAATTTAATCAATCCTGCTCTCGTGACAGAGCCCCCCGAATGCCCTGAAGAGTGAGGCTCAGAGCTCCCGGGCTGGAGAGGTCGCAGTGCTGAGAGGTGGTGTGCTGGAGGGCACGGAAGCTCGCGACCCCGCCCCGTACCTCGCCCTGTGCGTCTCTCCCATCTGCGATTTCCTGGAATCCGTTTGTGGGAGTTCCCTGAGCCACTCCAGAAACCACTGGGCCCACGGATGGGGTCCCAGAAACCACATATTTGGTGTCAGATGGATCATGAGTAGAGAAACAGCCATTTTCCATTCAGGGGGTCAGTGCCTCCACGGACCAAGAGGGAGCCTCTCGGGGCACCGGAAGTGCCCGTACACAAGGGTGAACGCGCACCTCACCGTGTCCTTAGGGTTCACGCATTTTGTTACACATATACCTCAACTTCAAAAAAAAATTTTTTAAAGATGGAATTTCTATTCCCAAAGAGTCAAAAAGGGCCTTAAGTCCCTAATAAATTCCTAATCCTCTCCCAAACGACCTTGTCTCATAATATTGAAAATGGCAGAGCAACCTGAAAACCAGGGTCTGACCTGGAAGAAGCCCCCAGAGAGTGGGGGGCATCCAGCCCCTGGACAAGCTCAGGTCCTGCCTCGGTGCGGAGCAAAGGACCCAGGGAAAGGGGCGTCCCTGCGAGAAATCGCCGGCTGAGCTGGAGACCACAGGGCACCTGGCCCCACCGTCCCACCCTGGGGCATGAGCACAGGGCAGTGGCGTGGGTCCCCGAAGGACAGGCTCTCTCCTTCCAACAACCAGGCGCCGCCCAAACTCATAACAGATGAGACACGGGGGTGCCTGGCTGCCGGGCAGGAAGGGGGGGGCATCACCATGCCGCCAGCAGACACACGGGTTCGACCCTCAGCTGGTGACACCCCGAATGCCAGGGACTGAGCTCTTCAAGATCACGTCCCCACTGACAGCTCCATGTCATACGACCCCAAGATCCCACGTCCCACTTCACCTGCTCGCACCCAGGTCTGAGGCCGGCAGAGAAGCCCGGCGAGGCAGTACTCAAGAGCTCCAACCAGCATGCAGGGGGAGCCCAAGACCGCCCCCCCCACTGGAAATCCACTGTAAAATTATAAGTTTCTACTGAAATTCATCCTTTTTTTTTAAGATTTTATTTATTTATTTGACAGACAGAGATCACAAGTAGGCAGAGAGGCAGGCAGAGAGAGAGGAGGAAGCAGGCTCCCTGCTGCACAGAGAGCCTGATGTGGGGCTCGATCCCAGGACCCTGAGATCATGACCTGAGCCAAAGGCAGAGGCTTTAACCGCTGAGCCCCCCAGGCGCCCCTGAAATTCATCTTTTTCCAGGCACAGCCCACTGCCAGAGAGCAGCCTGGCACCAACTTCACGGCCAACACCTGCTCCTACTACAGCACCGGCATCGCGAGCCGACGCCGCGCGGGCGCTTCTGGTCCAGGCGCGGGCTCACGCGTCTTCACACGATCGCCACACTGAAGCTCAGCGTCTCTGATTCGAGTCTGGCGCTCTCGCAGGGACAGGGTGATCCGTCAGTCATGGTGCAGCGACTCTCCAGTCCTCCTGGCCCAGGTGACTGCCCTGTTCCCCTGCCCCTCCCCCTGACCTCTAGGTGTCAGTGCCTGCACTTCCCCCCGCCCCCTCAACAGCTGGCCCCCATCTAAGCCCAAGAAGCGCCCCCCTCTTCGGCTGCTGCAGCCACATTCTCCGAGACCGCTCTCTCTCACCCACCCACCGTGAGCGTGTTAGTAAATCCCGCAGCCCCCCCCCCCCCCCCCGCAAACACCGGGAATCGGAGCACACTGCTACAGCCAGACCCCGGCCGCCAGCCCCGTGACCGGCCCTCCCGGCAGCCAGAGGGGCCTGCCCCGTGGCTCTGCCCACCACCCTGCCGGTCCGAGGGCTGTGCTTCCTCAACAAGGCCTTCCCTCTCGGCGGTCAGGAAACTGCACTGCACGGGCCGGTCTCTTCTAGAATACAAGCTAGGCACCAGCAGGCAGGGACTAGGAGGGCAGGAGGGAGGACCCAGGCCATGTCTCCCAGACTCCCCGCTCCTCCACAGACTCCTCTGCCCATCATTCCGCCTTTCCTCCAGTCCAAATGGGGCACCTCGGTCCTTGATCCCGCACAAGCCAGCCCTTCTGAGGCGCCCCCTATTCTACCCCCCTACCCCCAGCCCTGATGAGTACTCGCCTTCCTAAGCCACAACCAGGTCACGAGACCCCGGGCTCCACTGCCCCCAGGGCCCCGCCGGGAATGTGGCCTCAAGCCTGTTCCTGCACAGACCCTGGACGGTTTCCGCAGAGTGTGCCTCTTGCATGCCCCCTCCTGGGCTCAGACCCTCTGTCCAGGGGTGGGAGACTGTGGTGGGACCGTGACATGCCCTCCCTCAAGGGCCAGGCCCTTGAGAGAGTGGTCCTCACTCCTCTCCACGAGGGAGCAGGCCCAGTGCACGGAGAACGGTGCCCCGAGCACGGGCCTGGACTCCGGCACGCGGTGAAGACAGGTGCGCTCCCCACTCCTGGCATCGCGTGTGTGGGTGACTTTCCCGGATTTTCTCCTCTGGGCCGGCCTGCCCTTGCCTCTCCACAGCTGCGGCGTCCTGCCGGAGCGCTGACCACGCCGGTGGGGGGGCGGGCAGGATGGAATCTCCCACAGATCCGACTCTCAAAACACGCACTGAAAAGGCCTCCATCTTCCCGGAGACAATGCCTTCTCCAGGAGCAAGCGACCACCGCTGAGTCCTGTGCTCTAGTCCCCAAATTACAAGCACTGCTGCAACCCACTCCTTCAGGTCCCCGAAGAAATGGCATCTGCATCTACCTCCCCAGGAAGTTTAAAACCCACTCGAGAGAGAGAACCCCCAGCCGAAAGCCCCCTCTGCTCGGAGCCCCCCACGAGGGAGCCAGCAGGGCAGTGCGGCAGCGAGGCACACACACAGGCTTCACTCCGTCTGTCCCACCGCACTGGTCTTCACAGGCTCCTGCCCTGCGCCATGCCTGGTGCTGAGGACACTGAGGCAGGGGCGGGCTGGGACCACACAGCACAATGCGGCCACAGGACACAGAGATCTGTGACACTGCAGGGCACCAGAAGGATACATGGTGCAGACTAGGCATGTCGGAAAGCACCTGCAGCCCAAAGGGCTAGACCAGGAGCACCCCGGGGTGGCGGGGGTGCGAACTCTTCCTTTTGACTCAGGTCACGATCTGAGGGGTGCGGGATCAACTGAGCCCTGTGTCAGGCTCTGACAGCGGGGAGTCTGCTGGAGACACTCTCCTTCCGCCCCACCCCACCCCTACTCCATACGGTCTCTCTCTCAAATAAATAAACATTACCCCCCCCCCCAAAAAAGAGCCCCTAAGTGCCAGTGCATGCCCTCAGGAGCCAGGGCCAGGGCCTCAGGGGCTGGGCTTTATTCTGGGAACCAAGCACCCAGGGAGAGGGGCTGCCCAGATGCGCGGAGTGGAGAAGCCAGAAGCAAGTGAGGGCCTCTGGGGCTTGCGAAGGGCTGAAGCGAAGCCGTGCTGCACTTACGTGGCCAACAACGCAGGCTGGCTGAGACGGCCACCTAAACCCCCACTGAGCGGACACAGGCCACAGCCCACCCAGACCCAGCCCCCCGTGAGCTGCCGGGCTCCGCACAGGGCGTCAGCTCTCCTGGGCTGCTGTCCTGGGCTCTCCACTGCCACGGACGCCTGAACAGGCTGCTCCAAGTCGCCCCACAGCAGGATCTGGACCCCAGTGCCCAAGGCCATCTCCGCGTCCTCAACACCCGCCTGGGGATGCTCACCTGGCTGCCGCCGACACACGGGACACCCCACCTGCACTGACGGACAGCGGGATGCCTCCGGGCTGGGACAGCTGGGACCGGGGCCCAGACGAGCCCTGGGAAGAGCCCCGGGACGTCGCAGGTGATCCCAAACCCAGGGAGGCACAGCTCTCTAACCGCCCAGGGCCCTGAGAAAACTCGCTCTCCCTCCCGGCGCTCTTCATCCCGGTTCCCCCTCCGGCTGCCGGGCGGTCAGGACACGGGCACGACACGCACGACCTCGGAACGCGGTCCAAGCGCTCCGTGCTCCCCGCGGGCTGCGGGTGCCGTCGGGGAGCCGTCGGAGGGCGCGAACACACCGGCGCTCGGAAGCACTCCGGCCCGAGGAAGAAGGACGGGCCGCTCGCCGACTCCCCCCGCGCCCCGCTCGGCGCCCAGCCCGCGGGTGCTCGAGGGTCCAGGGCAGCGCCACGGACCCAGAGGGGCCTCCAGGCCCCGCAGGAGCTGGGTGGGGGCGGGGCACCCGAGGGGCAGAGAAGGGCGACGGCGCGCGGGGGCGGGAACCGGGGCGGCCAGGCGCGCCCCGCGAGCGCAGGGCCGGGTCCCTGCAACAGGTCAGCAGCCCCGCCGGGGGCCGGGTCAGGGGCGCGGGGCGGCGTGCGGCGCGCTGCCCCCGGGCCGCGACGCCCTGCGCACCCCGGCCGGAGCCGCCGTGGGCGCCCGCGGGTGTTCGCGAACTTTCCTGCGCCGGCCGCGCTCCGACTTTCGGTTTCCGGGCGGCCCAGCTCCGAGAAACCCCCTCGGGCCCGCGGGGCGGCGACCCCGCGCGCCGGCCCCGACTCCCCGGCGCCGCGCGCGCCCGCCGCCCCGGCCCCCGCCGCCCCCGCGACCCGCGACCCGCGACCCGCGACCCGCCACCCGCGACCCCCGACCCCACAGCGCCACTCACCAACGGTCGCCGCGCGCCCGGAACTGCGCGCCCGCCCAGCCGCCGCCGCCGCTGCGGACCCGCCCCCCGAGCCCGCCTGACTGACGGGCGCGGGGGCCTACCGGGAGCGCCCAGCGAGCCGCAGCAGACGCCGATTGGCCAGGTCTCGCCCCCGCCCTCCGCCTCGGCCCGCCCCCCCGACGGACTGACGCCAGACCCTATCAGGAGCGCGCCGGAGGCCGCAGCGGGCGCCGATTGGCTGGAGCCGCCGCGACGGGCGCACTTAAGTCGAGCCCCGGCTCGGTCCGCGCAGTTGTCCGGCTGCTGCGGGTGACTCCGCGGGGTCCTCGCGCGGCGGGGAGCCGGCCTCCTGCGGCGGGGAGCGGGCCTCCTGCGGGCAGCCCTAGTGGGCGCCTCCGCTCGCGAGAGCCGGGCCCGTGGGCGCCGCGGCAGCGCCTGCCCCTCGCCGGAGCGCGGCCCAGCGCAGGCCCCAGCGGGCGTTAGGGGTCCGGGGAGTCTGCCGAGTCCCCGCGCACGTACGCAGCAGGACGAACCGCGGCGCCCCTGTCCGGAAGTCACGCCAGGAATGTTCAAATGCCGCGGAATTGCACCTTTTAACGTGGTTTTAAGTGGGGGGTTACTTGTGCGAACCTTTCCACCAATCGAAGCCGAAAACGCACGACCCAGCGCCCGCAGACCCATGAACCGTGGCGGGCACAGGAAGGCAGCTGAGCGCGGACCCCGTCTCTGCCCCTGCGTGTGTGACCCGAGGCCAGGCTGCCCCGGACCTGCCAGAGGAGACCATCTCCCCCTGAGCACGGTTCTGCTGAGTACCTAAGAGAATCCCGTCTCAGCTCGTACCAGGGCTCGGGGGTGGCAGCTGCTCCCTGTGTTTCTTTTCTTAAAGATTTTATCTATTTATTTGACAGAGATCACAGGCAGGCAGAGAGAGAGGGAAGCAGGCTCCCCGCTGAGCAGAGACACCCCCCCCAGGACCCTGGGATCATGACCTGAGTCGAAGGCAGAGGCTTAACCCACTGAGCCCCCAGGCGCCCCTGCTCTCTGCATTTTGCAGGAAGAGAAATGAAAACTCAGAGAGGTGAGAGTCTTTACCCCAAGTCACCTGGCACGTTCAGCACCCCCACTCTGAGGGGATCATCAGAGCAAGGAGAACACTTGGGGAGGGCACGAGTGGAAGAACACAGGCGCCAGGGTGACTCGGTGGTTGAGCGTCTGCCTTCGGCTTGGGTCGTGATCCCAGGGTCTGGGATGGAGCCCCATCCGGGCTCTCTGCTCAGTGGGGAGCCTGCTTCTCCCTCTCCCTACCACTCCACCTGCTTGTGTGCTCTCTCTCTCTCTGTTCAATAAATAAATTCTTTAAAACAAAACAAACCCGAAAAAGAGGCAGGCTTTGCAGTGTTGTGATGTAAGGGCTCTGCGCTTACATGTCCGCAAGTGCTGACATGGTGCGTCAACACTACTCCGTCCGGAGTCTGAACGCCCCTTTCCAAACCACGTCCTCGGACTCACCCACTAGGCCGCCCTGCCTCTGAACTCAGGCGGCGGCTCCACGAACTTCGGGGCTGAGGTTGCCACAAGCACCTCCCCAGGCCGACTTACAGGTTCGGTGAGGTTTCGTCCAAGTCCCGTAACTAACCGAGCTCCTCCCAGCATCTGGGACGCCAAGGCTGTCCCGGGAACCCACCCGCAGCCGGGAAGGAAATGGTTCTTGTTACAAAGAGGAGGTTCACCAGCAGCAGTGTCCCTCCCCGCCCCTTCCTTCAGGGTGAAATCAGGAAGCTGTCCGCCTACCTTCTGCGGTGGCTCCCAGAAAGCGTCAGACCCCGCTCTTCCAGGATCGGGTACCGTGTGGCCACCTCGGTCTGGCCCCAAGTCCAGAAGAGATTTCTCTGGCAAAGTTCCTGCCTCCTGGTCGGGCTGCCACTTGTAGACCTCAGCGCCTGCAGGGCTGGGCCGATCTTAAAGGACCTGCCAGTGGTTTCAGCAGGAAAATCCTCTTCGACTTTGCTGTTTCCAAGGATTTTCACACACACACATTTTAAAAAATTTGATTCTGATGACAGGCCTCTCAGGCATGCAGAGCTGATAACGGGAGAGGACGCCCCAGCCTAGCCCAGACTGGGCAGTGGTCCACCCGCCCCCACAGCCCGCTCAGCCCTGGTGACACCTCAGTCCGGGCTGGCTGGAAAGGGGTGACTCACTGTGGTCGTCAGGCAGCTCAGGGGATTCCCATTCAGGTTCCTTCCTGCCAAAAAGAAAGCAAAACTCCACCCAAGGCAGCTGCAGTGGGAGGGCCTGGGGCGGGCCTGGGGCAGCCCCAAGCCGACTGGGAGGGCCCACCTCATGCTCCCACTGCTCCCTGAAGGCTGGGGTCCAGAGGCAGCAGAGGGCCGCTGTCCTGGGCCTCAATGCCCCCCCGCCCCAAGAGAGGCATGGACCTGGCTGCACGTTGGGGTCCACACTGTGGCCAACACCGGGCCTGCGGCCTCCCACACCGGCTCTGCCTGAGGCCCGATGCCTCTCGAGGGCCGGCAGTCCGCCCCCACCCCCTCTGTTTCCCCTTCCCAGAGTGTCACCTGTGCCCCAGGGAGGCTTCCCAACGCCTGCTGCCCCTCCTCTCCCACCACGGCATGGCCACCCCCTTCAGAGGCCCTCTCCTCTTATCCTTTCCTCCCTCAGGCAGCCGCTGGCACATAGCCCAAGGCAGGAAGGCTGACCCCTCTGCCCCGTTCAGGACCCCAGACACAGGATGCCCCTCATGTGCCCAGTTCTGTCCCCGCAGGAGGGACCCCTGCTCAGCAGAGTTTGCCCCACGTGGACGGGCTCACTCAGCCCCCGCAGCCTGGCTCCGGACCTAACCGCCCAGCCCTCTCCTCCGCTCGCTTCTCAGATCTGTGAAGGTGAGTGAGCCCGGGCCCACGGCTTCCGAAGGAAGCTGGTTTTGCTCTCACTGTGCGGTCATCTGACAGCGCCTTTCCAGAAGGCCTGCCAAGGGGGGCTCCCCCCGCCCACAAAGTGCACGGCCACGGCGGGAGAGCCAGCCCTCCCCCAGGGCAACCCCCTCAAAAAGGAGAAACACACAAGGCACTGAGGCCCTGTGGCTGACTTGTCAGCAGCCTGTGCTGGGACAGGCTCATTCTGGGGGCGTCCCAGAACTGCAGTGAGGAGGAAGCCAGCCTCCCCCCACCCAAAGGTGTCTTGAAGGGCCAGACCTGAGCCGGCCCCCAGCCGTGGGAGCCTGTGCTGAGCGCTGCTGGTGGAGAAGGCATGGTGGTGACCAACACGTGCGGGACACAGCGTCCTCTACCAGCAGACGTGGACCACCGTCTCCGTGGCCATTCGTAGTCTGTGGACTTGGAGAGATGCACAGAAAGTCCTAACAGTCGTGAGGAGAGAAGAGCAAGGGACATGTTCACTATACACCCCCCCCACCTAATGTTATAACTGATTGAAAAACATTTGTGTTTTAAGCAACAGAAGCTCACTTCAGAAGCTCTGGAAAACACAGGAAAGTACCACGAAGAAAGCAAAGATCACCCCAAATCCCCCCACCCAGAAGCAGCTCGTTCCCTACTCCATTTAACACCCTCCTCCCTTCAGCCAACCTCAGAACGCAAATGCCGCACCATACCCCAAAGCCAAAGGCCCAGGCGACAACCTCACATGCAGAATTTTTAAAATGCCCAGGCTCGGGGCAGCTGGGTGGTTCAGTCGGTGGAGCATGTGACTCTTGATCTTGGGGTGGTGATTTTGAGACCCATGTTGGGTGTAGAGATACCTAAAGAAAAATGCCCAGGCCATCCCTAGCCTCTGCCCACCAGGCAGACCTGGCCCCAGGGCCTTTGCACCAGCCAGACCCTCCCTTGGACCAGCTCCCCGCCTCTCCCAGGTACTTGGCATCTGCCTGGGGCTTCTGGAGGTCCTCAGGTCTCCAGATAAAGATGAGTCTCTCCCCTGGCGGCCTTGTGTTAAGAGGGCTCCCCTCCCCATGCCCCATGTGACTACGATCAGTGCTGAGTTCCTCTCCGCCCCCAGATGTGGGTCCCTGGAGGTGGGTGGTCCCTTTGGCCTCATTTGGGGCTCGGTTGCCGGCTTGTTCTTGTTGGATAGATGAAGGCGTGGTCGGTAACTAGCGGTGGGACTGGGACGGAGCGCAGGTCCCAGGGGCCACCTGCGGCGCCAGGCCGCACGGCCCCGTCCTCGCCCTCCTCGCCCCGCCCACACGGGCGCCGCCGCGGGTCTGCGCTCGCCGCCTGCCGGCCTCCGCCGGAACTGCCGCCGGGCCCAGCCCCGCGCACCTGTTCTCCGCGGGGGCTTTGCGCGCACCGCCTGCTTCACACCTGCCGGCCGTGCGTGCGCAGCTTCTCTCACACCCGGACCCGCCAAGGCGATCGCCTGGCCAAGGCCCCCAGCCCGGTGTCTGGGAGGCTCCAAGTGGCCCTCCGGGCCTCTGTCCGCCCTGCCACGCGGGCTCGCCTGGGCCCCCGCCGCTGCCTCCGCCCTGGGGCTCGAACCCTGGTCCGGGACTCAGCCTGCTTCGGCCCGGCTGGCACCCCCGCCGCTGGCCCTCCCGCCTGTCCGCCGGCCCTCCTGGCTTCCCGGACCCCGGGCCACACCCATCAGCACCCCGGCTCGGGCCCGCGGCCTCCCTTCTCTCCCGGGGACCCTCCCCGATGCCCCTCCGCCCCATCTCCTCGGTCCTCCGGAGCCAGACTGGGGCTGAAGCCAGTCGCTCCCCGGTGCCCCGTCCCGTGGCCCGTGCTCCCTCCCGGGGTGACAGCCCTGCCGTCTCCCGCACACGGGCCTCCCCAGTCCTCCCTGACGGCTGGATGGACGGGTCCTTCTAAGTGCCCCCTCCACACCACGAGGCGTGTTCAGGGAGGACAGTGGCCGGAAGCCAAAGCAGTAAAAATGTGCTTTGTCTGAACTTCACGTACACGATTGTGCCAGCAAAAAAGAAAGCAAATACAGTCAACAGAAAGTATAAAAAAGGAAAAAATGGTGGATTAAAACTTTCTTTACTTTGTTGTATTTTCTCAAAAACAAGGGAATACTTATACCAACACGTAAGTTTTTCCACAGTAGTGAGTGTTAGGGCCCAGTCTCTGTTTTTGAGGCTCAACGTCTGCAAATTTGAAGACGGTTTTGTCGTGATCGATCCTTTTCTCCTTGTCACGTTCAGCACACAGCCAGCCACGTGTGCCCGTCCATTTCTGCCCATTGTTGGTCAAAGGACCCTTTTTATTAAACTTAATTCTGGTAATTTCATGCAAAGCCACGGATTAGGGATAACCTTATGAAAGATACATTTGGCAGGGGGTCCCAGAGACACTGCTTCCACTGCGTTCTAGAAAGTGTGCTTCCGCCCATGTCTCTGTAAACACAGCCAGTCCTCCTGGGTTCCAGACATCTTGGCAGCTGGAAAGTCACTCAGACGCTGTCACCGCATGAATGTGGTCTCTCTCTCTTTTTTCTTTTTTTTAAAGATTTTATTTGTTTGACAGACAGAGATCACAAGCAGGCAGAGAGGCAGGCAGAGAGAGAGGAGGAAACAGGCTCTCTGCCGAGCAGAGAGCCCGATGCGGGGCTCGATCCCAGGACTCTGGGATCATGACCTGAGCCGAAGGCAGAGGCTTAACCCACTGAGCCACCCGGGCACCCTCTTTTGGTTTTTTTTATTCTTGTTTTTTTAAAGGTTTTATTTGTTTATTTGAGATAGAGCGAGAGCAAGCAAGAGAGAGCACAAGCAGGGGGAGGGGCAGAGGGAGAGAGAGAAGAAGGCTCCTCGCTGTGCAGGGGTTCGATCCCAGGACCCCTGGATCATGACCTGAGCCAAAGGCAGATGCTTCACCGACTGAGCCACCTGGGTGTCCCTGAAAGGGAATTTAAAAATAGAAACAAGAACATCAGTGAGGGACTCTAACTTCTTAGTGACAGGGGTTCCTGGGAGTGGAAGCTGACAAGAGAGAAGATGTTATTAAAAAAAAAAATAGCACAAGAAAATATCCCCAAACCAAAGGGCATTATTTTCTAAACTCAGAAGGCCCAAAGTGCTGACCAAATGATTGGGGTAGAAAACCACATCATGAAATTCTACCCCTATTCATAAGAGCTCATGGGGGAAGCAGCCGGTGCCCGTGGATGGACAGATGAACAGAACGAGGACTGTACAGGCAATGGAATAGTGTCCCCCGCAGAAAGGAAGGAGGGTCTCACACCCGCTGAAAGACCTGTGAGCCTTGAGGACACCGCCAAGAGAGCCAGTCACAACAGGGCAAATACTGTAGGCTGCCACCTGCTGGAGGTCCCCAGAAGAGCCAAATCGCAGAAGGTAGAATGGTGGTTGCGGAGGGGCTTGGGGTGGGGTGGGGGGCGTACAGCATGAGAAGTTAGCGAAGGGGACAGGGTTTCAGTTCTGCAAAACGAAGTCATGGCAGGATGGATAGGGACGGTTTCCCAACAGCACGAGTGTATCTAATGCTAAGCTGTACGCTCAAAACGGTGAAGACGGTAATTTCACGTTAAGTGTATTTTACTACAGTAAAAAAAGATATTTTAGAGGGGGAGGGGCTCGCACAAAGGCTGGACTGCCAGGAGGGGGAATCACAGAAACACCTTAGCGTCTGTCTGCCGCCCTCACCGTGAATAGTCCTGAAATGCGTGAATAATCCTTCCTTCTTGAGGTATGCAGACTCTCACATTCACATTTTACCAGACAGTTTTTAGTTGGTAACACTTAGTGCTAGTTTTTCATTAGGGATACAATATTTAAACTTTATCTTAGAAATACAGAAACCGCTCGGTTTTTGGCCTTCCAGAAGGCATCAGAATTGTTTGCTCATCTCCGTGTATGAAGGTAAATGGGTAACACTGGTAGGCTGCAAATGACGCGGGCAGAGGGGTCATTAACGTGACTGGCGTGGCACCCCTGGAGGGAATATGGATGCCTCCTAGAGCTGGTTCTCGTGACACCTGCTACAGCTGCATACCTGAGGCTACTCGTCCCGGGACGCTGAGGAAATGGGAAGCACCCGGAGCCAGGAGAGGGTGTGCGCAGGTAAGCAGAGGTGTTGGGGGTGGGGTACAGACACCCGCATACCCGTGTCCTGGTCAGAGAGAGTGCCACAAGGACAGAGGCACCGAAGTCTTTGAGGCCTCAGGCCTGGGATCCTGACCAAAGGCTCGATGGCAGAGCCCCGCACAGACAGAGGACACGGAGGTCTAGGTAAATGTTCTCTGGGTCTGAGCCAACCAGGGCAGTTGCAACACTACGGAGCTGATGCAACGTCTCCTGCCGAGATCCCAGCGGTGGATTCACACGGCCAAGTGTCGGCGAAGCTCCTGGACTTACTCTAACCACCGTTAGTTAAGACCACGGCCGCTTTCCGCGTGGACTGTTCCTTCATCCCTCTTTCTGGCCGATCACAAGCGCTTTTGGGACCCCACTAGGGCAACCTTGAGTGGGGATGTGCTTAGCCGGGGTTTATGGGTCTTGCCTGCCTTTCCTGGGGTGGGTAGTCTTCTGTGGCTGCCAATTACCCCCTGCACAGCATAAGCACGTGCACGTGAGGAAGACACACGATTCGTGGTGTGAGCCAGAAAGGAGTCTGCGAACTGGGAGCGGAGGACTTGGTTCTCCCCAACCGCAGGGCAAACCAGAGGCGTCTCCTCCGTAACCAGTAGGTGCGACGGAATATACCCTCCGCCTTTCTTCTGTCTGGGCGGGGGCTGCACTCATCAGACTTCCCGTCCGTGGAGCCTCATCCCGGAGGAGCGTCTGTGCGGAGCCCCAGGGGTCACCCAAACCAACATGAGGACCGGCACGGGATACAGACCCTGCCAACGCCCTGGGGGAGCGTCTGAGCAGTGCTGGGTTTTCACAGAACAGATCCGCAGAGTCATGACGTGGCGTCCAAGGGGAATACACCCGAACACGTACGCAAAAGCGTGAAGGAGACGCACTTGTTAACTCACACGAATGTTATTTTTCCCTCAAATTCTGTGATGCCTGTGGTGCGTGTCGGACCTTCCGTGCGTCCGTTACCGCGAAGCGCCGTCCACTACCGTGGGGGAAAGGGAGGCGCGCTTCGAAGGCCCCACGAGCTACACGCGCTACGGAAGAACACTGACTTTTGTGACGAACCTTATTTTTACGGTTTCACGTGTGTTTTTAGCCCTCCCAAGTGCACAGCCTCGGGGCCCGCCCCAGCCCCTCTGCGGCACTGACCCCGCGGCAGGGACCCGACTGCAGGGCGCACGCGGGGCGGCCGCACAGAGCACGCACCCTGCGTCCGAGACCACGGCAGCTCCCCCGCAGCCCCCTCTGCACCGGCCGCGGCTCCGGGGGTCCCGTCCTCCGGGCGCGCCCCCAAGCACCGGCCCCTCCCACCCGCACCCGCTCCCTCGCGCGGCCGCACCGCACCCCTCCACCTGCTCCCTTCCCCTACCCGCGCCCCCCGTCCCCTCGGCGCCCCGCACCCCCTCCGAGGCCCCCGCTCCGCTGCGGGGCTCCCCGCTCCCCCGCCGCCCGCCCGTCCGCGGCCGCCCCTCCGCGCCCCGACAGCGCACGGCCCCGACGTCTCCCGCCCCACGTCGCGCGCCGCCCGCCGCCCGCGGGGACGAGCCGGGCGCGGATTGGGCGCGAGCCGCGGGAAGTGCCCGCCCCCCCGGGTCGCCGGCCAATGGGGAGGCGGGGGCGGGCCGGCGCCCGGCGCCGGAAGCGGCCGAGCGACGAGGGGACGTCGCGTCGCCGGGTCTCGAGCAGCTGCCGCGGAGCCGCCGGACGGACCGCCGGACCTGCCCGCCCGCCATGGCCGAGAGCGACTGGGACACGGTGACGGTGCTGCGCAAGAAGGGCCCCACGGCCGCCCAGGCCAAGTCCAAGCAGGTGCGGCGCCGGGCGGGCCTCGGGACTCAGGGCGGCCGGGCGGAGGACGCGGGGCGGGGCCGGCGTGCGGGGCCGGGGGTGCGGGCGCGGGCGGGGGGCGGGGCGGGGCCGGGGACGAGGCTGGGGACCGGGGCTGCGTGGGCCAGGACGAGGCTGGGGGGACCAGCCGGGGCCGGGGGTGAGGGCGTGGCGCCCGGGAGGGGAGGCCGGAGACCGGGGCAGGGAAGATGGCCGGGCGGAGACGGTGTGCGACAGAGGTCGGGTGGGGGAAACGGCCAGGGGCCAGGGAGAAGGGAGGGCCGGGGCACAGGGCGTGGGAGGACCGGTGGGGTGGTGGGAGGACGGGGGGAGGACAGGGGTGGGGGCGTGGACCGCTGGGCCGGGAGGGCTGTGGAAGGGTCCAGCAGTGTTTGGGGCCAGTGACGCGTGCGCGGTGGGGAGGCCCAGGTAAGGCCCCAGGTCGTGGAGGCTCTGAATGCGGCCGGGGTGGGCTCGTGGCCAGTGACAGCGGGGGTGGGGTGAGCAGGGGCCCGGGGGAGGGGGAGGGGGTACCCCCCGGCGGGACTGGGGTGCAGATAGGGGGCGGGGCCATGTTGGTGCACCCAGGGTCTCCTCCGCCAGTGCTTGGCCCGCCCAAGGCTGGCTGTGGAGCGTCACTGAGGCCTGTTTTGGGATGCGGGCAGCCCCTGTCCCTGCGCCGAGGTGGCCTAGAGACCCAGGGCCCAGGTGGACTCTGCTTCTGGGTCACTGGAGCGAAGGTGACAGGCTCTGAGAGGAACAGAAGGTTCCTAGCTTGGCTTACCAACCCACAGTTCACGTGTGAGTCCGACGCGAGTGTGGAGGGACTGGTCAGTGCCCCACTGCTGAGTTTCTACCCTCAGGGGGCCTGGGGCCTGCACCCGCCTGCCGGGTCTGGGCCAGGACTAGCTGCAGCCCCAGGAACTGGCATTTCCTGACCTGCCTTGAGTTGCTCGCTTGCGGGGTCAGAACCAAAGCCACTGTCCTTTTTCCCCGAGGAAACTTAGCAGTACGAGCTAGGAGTCACGTGGACACGTGTTGGAAGCGTCTCTGAACGTGCCACCCCTGTCTTGGCCCCGTGGCCTCTGAGGCGTTCCAGTCGTCGGGAAGTACCTCTCCCTAACATTTGGCGGGTGGAGGTCACAGGATGTTGGTCTTGCTGGCGACGTTCGGGGCCATGGCTCTCGTGTTAAGAGTCGGAGTGGCCGGGGAGTCTGATGCCGGCTAGCTCCGGCCGTCCCTTGCTGCTTCTGCGGGAGATCCGTCGTCAGCTCGGGGTACCGGAGGGCAGAGGGTTTTGCGTGCTGAGCTCGGGCCTTCGACTCGGCCTCGCTCGTCTGGCTTGGACAGAGCTTCAAGACACCAGCTGCGGGCCAGGCGTCCAGACGTCCCAGACGTCCACAGCGGACTGACTGTCCCATGGCAGCTGGTGCTGGTGTCTACAGATCGGATTTTGACCAGAAACTGTGTCCGAATTTTTAGGCCATCTTGGCAGCTCAGAGACGAGGAGAGGATGTGGAGACTTCCAAGAAATGTGAGTAGTGTGCTTTCTCACCAAACGCGGGGTGCTCTCAGGCGCTCTCTCTGCACCAGGCATCGACACACTCGCCGTGCCCCCGGGGTGTCGGGACAGCTGCTTTAGCAGAGCAGCGGTGCTGGGCATAGTCAGGCGAGAACTCACACGAGGTTCTGCTCCCCATGCTCTTTTTTTTTTTTTTTTTAATTTATTTATTTGTTAGAGCGAGCGAGCACAGGCAGACAGAGTGGTAGGCAGAGACAGAGGGAGAAGCAGGCTCCCCGCCGAGCAAGGAGCCCGATGTGGGACTCGATCCCAGGACGCTGAGATCATGACCTGAGCCCAAGGCAGCTGCTCAACCAACTGAGCCACCCAGGCGTCCCTGCTCCCCATGCTCTTAAGCCCATGGGGTTCCCTGTGTTTTGGTGCCTGGCTTCCCAGGTCACCATGGCACAGGCCGCCTGTGGGCCTGCTTCCTGTTCTGAAATGGCTTTGTTGGGGGTTCGTGGCAAACCCTGTGCTGTGCTTTCGCCTCGTGCCCGTGCAGGGGCCGCCGGCCAGAACAGACAGCACTCAATCACCAAGAATACGGCCAAGCTCGACCGGGAGACCGAGGAGCTGCACCACGACCGCGTGACCCTGGAGGTGGGCAAGGTGATCCAGCAGGGCCGGCAGAGCAAGGGGCTAACACAGAAGGACTTGGCGACGGTGAGCACGGCAGGGCCCTTCCTCCCAGGCTGCGGCTGGGCGGGTGGGAGGTCGGTGGTCAGAATGCACCGCCGCATGGCTGGGGGCGGCTTTCGGTGGCCCTTGGCCCTGGGACCCCCTGGGGAAGCTGTAGCGGGCCAGCTGTCATTTCCTCTTGAATGTGGCATGGCTTCCATCGTGTGCAGACCCCGGGGCTTCTGAGGGTGGGCGCCTAGGAAGGCCCTTGGCCCACGTGTTGCCACGGAAGGTGGTGCTCGTGGTGACTCCCTTGGCTGCGTGCTCATTTTGTGACCTGCTGTTGTTGGAGTTGTCATGTGCAAAATCCGTCTCTTTAGAAAATCAATGAAAAGCCGCAGGTCATCGCAGATTACGAGAGTGGACGGGCCATTCCTAATAACCAGGTTCTGGGCAAAATCGAGAGAGCTATCGGTGAGTGTCCTTTGGTCCTTTATCGGGTCCCTGTTGCTGCTGCCTGGCCGGGTACAGGGCAGCTACGAGCACAGGAAGGCCTCCGAGGCTGCGGAATTCTCCAGACCCTTAAGAACTCCCGAGTTTGTTGCCTGAGTGTCGTCCACCATCCCACCACCCCGACCCTGGCTTTCACGTTTCCTCTATCCCCTTGTTTGTTGCTGGTCAGCGCCCTCTGGGCCTGTGGATAGAAGGCTCAGTGGCCGCCCTGTGGTGTCAGGGTGGCACCGAGCACATGGAGCTCCCAGAGCGCTGGAGCCCTAGTTCTGGGAGGCGACAGCTGCCCTCTACCCTGGAAGGTTAGCAGGTGCCCGGACTGTGGGCTGAGCCCAGCCGGGACTGGAGGGGGCGGTCCTTGGCCTCCTCACTCTCTCCGCGGCTCCTTCCTGTGGAGAGGGGGGGCTGGTGCTCAAAAGGTAGGGTGGGTGCTGCTGCCCCCTTGGGGGTGATGGCCGGGAGTGCTGTGCCTCTGTCCTGCCTCTCGGGTCCTGGAGTGGCCGCCGCGGCGGTGAGTGGGCCAATGGCTCTTTCAGGCCTCAAGCTCCGGGGGAAGGACATCGGGAAGCCGATTGAGAAGGGGCCAAGGGCGAAATGAACACAAAGCCTCGAAATCAGTGCGTTCCGGCTGATCTCGTCTGGCTGGTTCCCCTTGACCACCAGCGCCAGCGTGGGTCTCTTCACGTGGCCGAGCGGAACGCGGGGCGTCAGCCCTGCCCAGGAACTCCCTCTACCCATACCTGCTGTCAAACAAAACCTTGCAAAGTATTGCTTCTCCTGATCTTTTTCCTTCCCATCCCCAGTGTCTGCCCGGTCTTGGGGTGACTCCCCGGGGAGCTCTGAGTGGGACTGCCTCACGCTGGCGGGGGCTGGGGGTGGGGCGGCCTGATGGGAAGCACAGATGCCGTCTCCAGTCCGGCCTTCAGAGAAGCCAATAAACAAATGTTGCCCTTCCTGCTGGCGGAGAGTCGGTGCTGTCCGGTGCGGTCTGCCACGCCTTCAGCGCGCCGCTCTGGCCCACAGCGTAGGAAGACACGGGTTTCGAGACATGCCATGTTGGGGGGGGCGTGTGCCTGAGGACCGTGAAGGTCACTCTGCAGCGCTGTTTCCTTGTCACCCTTTGCTGGGACGGTGTGTGGGCGTTGCCTCGGGGCCCAGACCCTTGTGCTCCCCTGGCTGGGGCTCTCCAGTGGCCTGGGCTGGCGAGGCAGGGGAGCCTTCCCGCAGGCAGGAGGCGAGCACCTGGCTGTGTGGGTGCCCAGGGGGACCCTTCCTGAGTTGGAAAGATTCTGCTTCGTTTTATTAGGGAGGGTATGTGGCACACCAGGGGCCCTGACAGCTCAGAGACGGGGGTGGCCTGCCTTCTCAGAGCCTGTGAGGAGGGCAGGAACCTCAGCTTGGCCTGCCCGTGACCTCAGCGGCATCACAGGGCACCGAGTGACCTCTGCTTTGAGACACATCATTCTGGGGACCACTTCAACTTGACCATGGGATGACGGACACGGGGGCCCTTACGACACAGGACGTTTACCGTGGGACAATGGGACCTTTATTTAGAATCATGGACACAGCAGAGCATCGCCCCCCAACCCAGACCCACTCTACGCCCCCTTATACCCGGTTAAGCGTTTGCTCCTCAGTCTGTCACCTGCACTGTGGGGGTCTCTTCCTGTCCTAAGTCAGATGCAGAATCACCCAGCATGGCAGGGACGGGGCTCGGGTCGGGATCCCATGGGCTGGGCTGGGCCACCTGAGTGTCGGGGTGCCTGCCAGGCCTGGGGCAGGGGCTTATCAGGGTCCCACTGTGTCTGTCTCTGGTGCCTCTGGCCCTGGGTCCTGTCTGGTGTGGTCACCAAGTCCCTGAGACGCGTGGGAGGCACCCCCAAGCACATCCTTTCAGCTGCGGAGCCCCGGGAGCCCTCTTTGCTGCTGACACGGCAGGAGGCACGGACCTCAGCCAGTAAGTGGGGGCTGCCCTCACAGGCCAGGGCATTTATTATTGGGGTGAGGATCATCCCCAGGCACGTGGGTGGCAGTCGCTGTGAAGGGTGACAGCCTGGGGGCTCCAGGGGTCCTGGGGGAGGGACAGGTGTTATTCCCTGGACAAGGCTGCGGTGGGGGGTGGGGGGGTGCTTGTCTGGGGAGCCAGTCTCTGGGTCATCTACTGGGGGTCGGTGAGCGAAGCCGGCAGGGTGACACAATCCTAGATGGAAGGAGGGGAGCCTCTGAGTGGTGGGTGATGTACATACCCCCGGCCGGGCAGGCCAGGCCGGGAGGACTTCCCCGCAGTCTCCCCTGCCCGCTGGCCTCACCCAGGGGCGCCTACCGCATTGAAGACGATGTTGTCGAAGCCTGGGGCCACGGCTGCTGTCCCGGCCCGGGAGGGGCAGCTCCCCTTTTTCTGCAACCAGCGCCATCCCCCAAGTCCAATCAGCACCAGGACGATGAGCACGAGGAGGGCGCTGCCGACGACGGTTGGCACCGATGCGGCCAGTGCTGTGTCCCCTGTGGGCCGTGGGCGTGTGAGCCCCGGGACTCAAGCCCTGCCCATCAGCCCTACCGCGACAGCTGAGGACGCGTGGGATGGCCCGTCCTTGAGGCTCCAGCGGGCTGGAGGGGGGCGCCAGGCTGAGGCCAGGGACCTGGCAGTTTGCTGCTCTGTTCAGACGGCCCCAAGCTAGACCCGCCCCTTTGTCACCAAGAGACAGCCAGCCAGAGCTCCACAACCAGGCTGGTGGCGGTCTCTGGCGGGACGGGGGCCCCGCTCCAGGGTCTGCGCAGCGCCCGCCCCCTCCCCCCCACGGGAGTGAGGACATGCAGTGCAGGTCCAAGAAGGGGACACAGACCCGGCTGGGCTCCTGAGGGACCAAGGACCAGGGTGGCCCAGCAGGGGAGGAGACGGGCGCCTGCGTGGCGGGGTTACGTGTCGAGTCCTACTTCAGCTCGGATCACGGTCTCACCCGGCTCGCCCCCCTGCTCCGGGTCGGCTTGAGAGTCCCTGCCTTCGTCCCGCCCCCTGCCCGCCCGCTCTCGCACAGGAGCCTTCTGTCTTAGCGCGCGAATAAATCTTTAAAAAAGGGAGTGGACAGTGGGGGAAGGAGGGAATGGTGCGGGGCCGATCTTGGTGACTTTCCTGGCCTCTCGGGCCAGAAGCTGGGCCACTGGCAGCCGCGTGGGCCATGAGCCGCTGTGCCCGACGGGGGCCCCGAACGCGAGCAGAGCTGGCAGACCTGGGCAGGGCTCACCTTGGCTGGATGTGGGCCACTGGCAGGGCTGCCCGGCCAGATACTCCACGTCGTCCAGGGCGATGGGCCCCCGGGCCGGCTGGCCGCTTAGCGTGGCTTCAAACACGATCTGACCGGGAGGGAGAAGGGGTTGCGTGGGCTAGAGGAGGCCGGCCCCGCCGGAAGGCCCTGGGATCTCCAGGCTCAAGGGCCGCCAGGCCTCACCTGGAACTCCTCGGCACTGACCACCTCCACGTGGCCTTCCAGCCACTGGTGCCGCCGGTGTCCGCCGGCGCTCCACACGGCCAGCTGGCCCCGCTTGCTGTTCAGGATCACCCTCAGCTCCCCCTTGTCTGCAGGCGGGGGTCGGGGCCGGTCAGGGCTGCTCCGGCCCCGGCTCTTCCTGCCACCCGGGCGCTGGAGGCCCAGCCCCACTCACAGAAGTGCTCCGGAAAACCCACGTGGTACCAGAATCGGAGGCAGGAGGCCTTGGTGGCAGGCAGAGGCTGGCTGCGCAGCCAGGCCGCCCGGCCCCCTGGGCCCAGCACACCGGTTTCAAAGAGAACAAAGTGGCCTGGAAATGAGAGGGCAGGGAGGGCTCTGGGCCGACTGGCGAGATGGAGTGGACCCCGCCGACTGGTGCTGGGAGTGGGGACCGGCTAGGCCGGTTGGCCCACGGTGGGCCGGGCCGTGTGCCTCTGGCAGTGTGTGTGGTTCCGGGGCCCCTTCCCCAGCTCAGACCCACCTGCTTCCGTGCCCAGAGTGTGGTCCACGGCGGGCTGGGGGTACCGGGAGGGCGCGGCCCCGCTGCTCCAGTCCCAGCTAAACCCTCCCAGGCCGGGCCAGGGCAGATGGCTCCAGCCGCACAGGCCGGCCTCGAAGTCACAGGATGCTGCGGGAGACCGGGCGGGTCGGCAGGGCTGCTGCCCCCGTCCCCCTCTCGGGTCCAGGGCTGGGTTGGCATGGGGCAGGGGCGGGGGCCGGGCGGGGGCGTGTTCCCACCTGGCCGGGGGCAGGGCCCCTCCTGGAGCAGCAGGTCGTCTAGCGCGATGTACGACCGCTCCACACCGGCAGCGACCGCCTCAAATACCACCTGCACGGGCACAGGGCGGGGTCGCCTCGCGGGGTCTGGACCAGCCTCGAAGGGGAGAAGGCCCCCTGCCTCCCACACTCACCCTCCAGGCCCTCTCAGCCTGCACGTCCACACTTCCCAGGCGCCAGGCAAAGCCCCCGTGGGCACTGAGGCTGAGCACCTGCTGCCTCCCGGCCTCCTCCACGTGGACCTGCAGGGTGCCTGCCGCAGCACATGGCCACCTGGTCAGCAGCCGCCACCAGGAACAGCCCCTCGGGGGCTCCTGGGCGGCCCCTGCCGCCCCTCACCTGGGTTTCTGAGGCTCAGGTGGTACCAGAAGGTCAGGCAGGCGGGCTGGGTCAGAGGCCGGTGCTCCTCTGAGGTCAGGGAGGCCACGTGGCCACGGGGCAGGGCGTGTGGGCTCGTGTCCACCACCATGTAGTGTCCTGGGGGGTGCCAATGTCAGCCCGCATCTGACTCCCCCGGGCACCCCCGACCCCTGCCACGTACCCTGAGCCGTCTCTGTGGTGTGGTCGGTGCGGGGGCCCCAGGAGGCATGGCCCGTGGCATTGGTCTGTCGTGTCCAGAGGCCTTGGCCGCTGCTGGAGAAGCCACAGGCCGAGTCCTCAAAGGAGCACCGCCTGGAGGCCCAGCAGGGCCCAGGCCGCACGGCCACGTCGTCCAGTGCCATGGTCCCATGGTAGCCGTCTCGGAGGCCCTGAAACAGCAGCTGGGGGCCAGGGGCGTCAGCGGCTGGGGGCCTTGCCCGGCCTCCCCACCCCCCAGGCGTGGGGCCTCACTTGGTACTTGGCGCCGGAGCCCGCCTGGTGGTGCAGGGTGGCCCAGGCCTCGTGCCAGCAGTTGCCGTGGGTGCCGCTCCGCGACCACAGGAGGGTTTCTGCCTCTCCTTCCCGCCTCACTGCGAGACGCAGTGTCCCTAGATGCAGGGGAGGGTAGGAGAAGGCCAGAGCCCGGCTCCTGGTGGCTTCCTGCCTCTCCTCCAGGGCTCTGGAGTGGCAGAACAGGGAGCCCTCGCCCAGCCCCAGGGTCACTCACCGATCTGGGGCCCGTGGAGGTGGTACCAGAAGGAGAGACACTCCTGGTTGGCTGCTGGGGCCTGGGGCTGGGTGAGCAGGTAGGCCCCGGGGCCCCGGGCCGGGGGGTCCGTGGGATCCAGGAGCAAGAAGTAGCCTGCCGTGGGGACACCGGGCTGAGCTGCAAAGATGCCAGCTTCCGGGATGGGCTTGGCCAGGGTGGGCGCGCCGCCCTCCACCCGCTCCCCGACTCTGAGAGCGGCTCCCCAGGCCTGGGTGCCCCCACGCTACCTTGGCCCGTGGTGTGGTCGTACCCAGGCCCACGGCTCTGGATTCGGCGCCAGTGGGCATCCGTGAGGTGGCCGGAGTGCCAGCCGCAAGTGTCCCGCTCGAAGTTGCAGGAGACCTCTGAGGGGGCCGGGGGGGTCAGTACAGCCCAGCGCCGCCAGGCCCCTCCTGTGTCCCGAGGGGGCGGGGGCTCCCAGGGGTCCGTCTGGGTGGTCTGGGTGGGAGGCCCCTGGGGAGGGACAGGGACCTGAGTCCTTCTCAGTGGCCGTCACGGGGCTGCAGTCCTCCAAGGTCACATCGTCCACTGCAGCAGCCTGCTGGCCAGGGGCGTCCAAGTCCACCAGGCTGACGAACTCCAGCTGCGTCAGGAGCACAAGGGAGGGGGCTATTAAGTCAGGCCTGGCTCGGTGAGCGCCCCCCTCCCAGGCTGTCCTCCTCACCCGGAAAGGCCGGCGGCGCGCCCCGATAAGAACCGTGTCCGCCTTCCAGCCCCTGCTGCTGCTCGGGGCCTGCCACGCCAGCTCGCGGCTGCTGCCCTCCACCACGACCAGTGCCAAGAAGCCTGGGCGAGGGGGTCCTGGTGGATCTGCCCGGCCCAGCCCCCCGCCCCCCTCCCGCAGGGTGCCCTGGGGAGCTCTCGCCAGCCCCCGCGCGGTACCTTGGGGGTCACCGTGGAAATAGTAAGCCATGCGGAGCTCACAGCGGGGGCCCGAGGGGCCCAAGGGAGGTGTGAGGACCCGGGCCTCTGGCGTCAGCTGTCCCCAGGCCCTCTGCAAGGACAGGAAGTGTCCTGAGGAAGAGCGAGGCTGCTCAGAACCAGTTCCTGCCGGGGACCCCCACCGCAGACACGGTCCCTAGTGGGAGGAGGCAGAGCAAGGACCCCGCGGGGACACGGTTCGTGGGCAGGGGGCCTCGGGCCTCACCCGCAGCAGCCCCGCTGCCGTCTGCGCCGGGGCCTCCGCTCTCCTGGGCCTGAAGACGCCCCCACTGCAGCCGCCCCACACTGGCATCCTCCCAGCCCCCGGCCGCGGGGCGCTCGAAGTCCGAGGTGCCTGGAACAGCGGCCGGCTGAGCGGGGGGGGGGGGGGGGGGGGGGGGGGGCGGGGGAAGGCGGGCCCCACCTCCCGCCGCCCCGGGACGCCCCTCACCGCACTCCTGCTCGTCCTCGCCCCCCTCGCACTGGTGCTGGAAGTCGCAGAGCTGCTCTGGGGGGACACACAGGTCCCCACATGAAAGATGTCCTGGCTCGCAGAAGTCCTGGGGCGGCAGGCTGGACAGCTGGGGCCCGGGCACCGGGGCCCAGAGCCCAGGGGGCGGGCTGGACATGTCTGTGGGGGCAAAATAGGGGTCAGGTGGACAGGAGCGGTGCCCCTGCTGGGGAGGGAGGGGTTCACAGGCCCACCTGGGACTGGCTGGCAGTGGTCCGACAGGATGAGGTCATCCAGGCTCACAACGCCGCCGGGGCCGGTGTGCCCAGTGAGCAGTATCTGAGGGCACGGGGAGGCGGCTCAGGGCACCCCCCGGCACCCTCCATCCTCCCCAGCTCTGCTCCCTCCAGCCCTCCCCCCGCCTTGTACTTTCCATGTCACTGGACACCGTCTCTGGTCACCGCCCTCCCACAGCCCTGCAAGCGGGGCTGCGATCATGACGGCTCCTTCCCTGGAGGGTGACCTTCCCTGGAGGGTGACCGGCCTTCTGCGGCGGCAGCCTGGAGGGACCCGGGCCAGCACCCCGCCCCCTGAGCTCCCCTGCTCAAGCTCTGGGGGGCCCTCCGGACCTCCCACTTGCCCACCCTCCCCCCTCCAGCCCCTGCTCTCTCTGGCCTCACCCGGAAGGGGTGCTGGCTCTGGATGTCCACCCGGTCTCGGACCCAGGCGGCCCCCAGCTCCCCATGGCGCGTGCGCAGCAGGACGGGGGCCTGGGGGGAGCCCGGGTCCCGAGTCTGCAGGAACAGCCGCAGGGCGCCATCCTCGGACCCGTGCAGGTAGTGATAGAAGGTGAGCTGAGAAGAGGCCGTGGAAGGTGAGGGAGACCCACCCGCCCAGGCCCCCGGGACAAGCCACCCTGTGTCCCCTGCCTCACCGAGCAGTTGTGGGCCCCCGACGCTTGGAACTCGGGGCTGGAGAGGACGGCGGGGGCGCTGGGCTCGGCCACGGAGACCAAGAAGGAGCCTGGGGAGAGACAGGTGTGGGCAGGGCTGGCGGGGCTCGGGGAGCTGAGGACCAGCGCTCCCCGGCGGGCCTCACCCTGCATGCTGTTCCGGCTGTGGTCCCGGCGTGGCCAGGCTGGGTGCCCGGCGCCGGCACTGTGGTTGCGGGCCCAGCCCTCTGAGTGGTTCCACGGGCCCAGGCCTGTCTCAAAGTCGGTGGTGGTGTGGTGGCCTGGAGGACAGGGGCAGGGTGCTCAGACTGCCAGCAGGGCCTCTCCTCCCCCCGCCCCCGCCCCCCGCCCCTCCATGTTCTCTGGGTGGTCCGCAGCAGCCCCTCCAGCTCACGGCAGGTGGGCGTGTCCTCGTCGGAGCCGTCCCCACAGTTGTCCTCTCCGTCGCATAACTGGTGGGACTCCACACAGGCCATGTTTCCGCAATGGTGATGCCCCAGAGGGCAGTGTGCCTGGGGGGCTGAGATGGGCGAGGGGCCGCTCATCACCGTGACCCCAAACCGCGGGGGCCGGGGCAGCTGGGGGAGAGGCTCAAGACCATCCGAGTTGGGTGTGAGCAGGTGAGGGGCCCCTGCTAACGCCCCCCGCCCCAGTGTGGGCCCATGGCAGGGGGGCCTTACTGGGCAGCCCACAGCCCCTGAAGACCACATCGTCCAAGGCCACGGTACCCCTGTGGGTCACATTTCGAGTGGCAGAGAAGGTCACCTGAAAAGAGTGGGGTCCTTAGGACTTAAGTCCAGGCTCAGACCCTCCCTGCTGCCCCCAGCACCCAGACCATCCCCAGCTCACCTGGAAGTCGTCCCGGATACGGCCAGTGGCCACCACCAGCTCCTGCCAGCCTGGGCCCCAGGGCCCGGAGCTCTGCCACAGGGTCAAGGTCTCGGCCCTGTGGGTCAGCTCTAGCCGCAGTTCAGCCACATCTGGAATGGGGGATCGGGGGTCCCCGGGGCAACTCAGGCCCCAGGGCTGCCTCCAGCCCGCTACCTGGGTCGGGCCCTCGGATGCTTGGCCCTCCTACTGGGTACCCTCCCAGGCCCTGCAGCAGCCCTCCTTCCTTTCTGGGTCTCTCCCCTCAGGGCACCCCCACCCCAGCAGTAGGGTCCTGGGCACCAACCTCCGGAGGCCGCATGGAACCAGAGCCTCAGCTCACAGGTGGGGGCTGCGTTGTGCAGGACGGGGGAGCGCAGGACCGCGGTGGAGGCCTCTTTGCCACGATGGGTGCCGACGGCCACGTACCAGCCTGGCCCGGCAGAGAGGTCAGGACACGGGGCTGGGAGGAAAGAGGGCAGGGGACGCCATGGAGACCCAGCCAGGCCTCACCAAGGTCCGTGCCGAGCGTGTGGTCTGAGCGAGGCCCCAGAACCTCCAAGGAGGCTCCTGCTCTGTCTCGGAGCCAGCTGTAGCCTGAGGTGCTGATGTCCTGCCAGCCGCATGGGTCCTGCTCGAAGTCGCAGGCGAAGGGGGCGCCCAGGGCAGGCGAGGCTCCGTGGTAACCTGGAGAGTGGGAGGTCAGTGGCTGCCTGTCAAGGGCCAGCCCGCCCGCCCCCTGCTCAGCCCTGGCTCACCACAGTGGGTCTCGTCGGAGCAGCCTGGGCAGTCACACACGAAGTTGCATGTGGCCTCGCGGGGGGCCCTGCAGTTGCTGGGGACCCCGGTCCAGCCTAGGGGCCCAGCTGCCAACAGAGAGACGGCTGGGTGGCTGGGGGCAGGGTGGCCCCCCAGTCCCAGGCAACCCGCGATGCTGTTCACCTGCTCTGGGGCCTGGGGCCAAGAGGTCATGTAGGGAGAGAGCTGGGTCCCGCCACCTGGGGCTCCCAGTTGGGCCCAGGCAGAGTTCATCTGGCCTGGGAGAGGGCGGCTGTGGGGGGGGATGGGAGCACAGGGCCAAGGGCCCCCAGTGCCAGGAGGGGCCCCCGCCCTCTCCTCAGCCTCCGTGTGTCTAAGAGTGGTGGACTAGGGTCTTGCCTTGGGACCTATGGACACTGGGGCCGGAGGAAACAGAATTCTTGCCCCTTTCCTGACGACTTGGCCTGCCCACTCTCCCACCAACTTCACCCGGGGCCTGGCACCCCTCCTCCGCTGCAGGTCTAGCACCTGCACCCGGCCCTGCTTTAGCAGCCAGAGCCGACAACTCACCCACAAGCAGGACCAGGACAGGCAAGAGGCAGCCGGGCAGAGGCATGGCCGGGCCAGCGGGAACAGACGGTGTGCGCCCTGGGCGACCTGTGGCCCTCTTGCCCGGTTATCTGCCCGTGGCCCCACGGGCTGACTATGCCGACTGCAGTGGGGCCTGGGCCCCTTCTGTACCTGCTGCCCGTCAGAGGGCCCCGCCCCGTGTGGGTGAGGAGGAACATCCGGCTGTAAAAGGGTCCAGGAAAGGGGCCCCTGGCCGAGGTCAGCTCCCACCTGCCTGGCTCCTTCAGACCAAAGGTCGGGCCGCAGTCATTGTGCCCACCGCCGCCCAGGCCCGCCTGGTGGAGGCCCGGCAAGGGGGGATGGGCTGCGGTGGCACTGGCTGCGGCCACATCGCCGACCCTGTCAGGCTCTGAGGTCTCCTGGAGCTCAGAGGGGGAGCCCAGCGTGTGCCAACTGTGTCCCTGGCCCCAAGCGCCCAGGGGCTTCATCCTCCGTAACTCAGTCCACGGCTTCCGGATGGCTTAGCCATCCATGTGTAAGTGACAGTCACTTATCCGGTGACCGTTCCGGGCAGTGTGGCTGGGTGCTGCCAGGCACAGACCCCGGCATCTGGCTGCCATTGACCACGGTGAGACCTCCGGAGCTTGTCTCGTCATCGGTGACGTGTGGTCACAACAGCACCTGCCCGGAGCGGCGACCCTGAGGCTCCCGTGGGCTCACAGAGGGCGTGCACCATGAGATGGCACCTGTGCTCACAGGGAGCCTCGGGGACAGGCACGCTCAGCGGTGCCTGGCTCTCCCCTCCCGATACCATAGCCACTCGCCACAGCTGGTCCCCCGCAGCCCTGCTGTGGAGGAGGGGAGGCGGTCCTGGCAGGGGGGCTCCCAGCTCCAACTCTGAGGCCTCAGCCGTTTACTTGGAGAAGGAGCCGAGCAGGTGCCCTGGGACCTGGTCTTGGAAGGGGTCCTGGGTCACGTCACGCGTGACCACCAGCGGCAGATCATGTGGAGACACTGACGTCCGTTGGCCCCAAGGGACCTGGTGCTACTTCCTTGCGCAAGGGCTCAGAGTTTCCTCCCAAATGTCCTTGGACGTGGGAGCCACATGGGGAGCCATCAGGCCATAAAGAGGGGCAGCAGTGCAGGGCCCCCTTATCAGACCACAAAGGGCTGAGTGTGCACTGCCACTCCCTGGGGCCCCCAGATGTGGAGCTGGGTGAGGGGCAGCCTGCAGGGGCCCCGTTGTTTCCAGGGCCACCTCCGGCTCTCTGCCACACACCCCAAAACAGAAAAATCAAGACACACAGCATCTGGGCAACAGCACAGGTGATAACATTTTTAATTCCTGTGGGTGAGGTAAGCTGGGGCACTTGGACCAGGCTCGTGTCCTGGCCAGGGGGTACAGCTGGCCCCTTGGGCAGGCCTCAGTAGCCATCATCGGCCCAGGTGACTTCGTAATCAGGGTACACGGCTTTGATCTTCTCAGTGGAGATGGAGTGTTGGGCACGACCATAACCCTGGAGAGAGAAGCCAATGTTACAGACCTGTCCTGGCTCTCGGTGTCCATCAACAGCAACGCCAAGCAGCCGGCTTGGGGGGCATCCCCGGGTGGAGCCAAACACGGCCATCCCTCCCTGCCTGCCCCAGGGAGCTCTCCTGCAGATAGGTGGCTGCCAAGGTGAGCCAGAGGGCTATCCCAGGTGCCAAGACAGACGGGGTCACCACTGCGGCTTGGAGAAGAAAGAGGGAGAGGCCGCTGTGCTTCACCCCAAAACTTGTAATGCCTCCCAGCGCTGGAGGACAGTGACGGCCCAGCCAGGCCTCGTGCAGGAACAGGACACCGCCCCCCAGGGCTGAGGTGCAGGCAGGGGCCTCCCTCCCACTCCACGTGGGAAATGGGCACGCCACTGGAGGGAGGAGTCAGCAGCTGACACAGCGCAGAGACCCCAGCACTGCAGGCCTCCTGGGGGCAGGGCAGTGAGTGCTCGTGAGAGCTGGTCTCTGGACCCCGGACCCGGCCGTCGGGGCTCACCATGGAGTAGCCGTACACGTGGATCTTCTTGTCCTGGCTCTGGTGGGAGATGCGCCCGCCTCCCAGGCACTCACAACTATAGCCCTTCTTCTGGATCTCGCCCGATACCTTGTCATAGATGTCAGCTGGGACAGGGAAGGCAGCTCAGCACCCACCGCGGCCCCTGGGCGGCCAGGGCACGGGACGCCCCGGCTCGGAGCAGCTCCTCCGGGCTGGGACGCCATGAGAGGGAGGAAGGCGTGCACCCGGGCAAGAGCGCTGGTACTAGGAGACAGGGGTCGGGCCACGGCAGCCCCTTGCCCTCCAGGACCCTGACTCCCCCGAGCCAGCTCAGGGTCAGACCCGGCACAGGATCGCCTCTGGCCCTCGGCCCCGCCCCCGAGCCGGCGGGCCCCGCCCCGCCCCTCGGCCCCGCCCCGCCCCTCGGCCCCGCCCCCGACCCGGCTGGGCCCGGCCCTCGGGCCCGCCCCGAAAACGCCCTCCGGCTCCGCCCTCACCATGGTACTCGGCCCACTTGTAGCCGCGCACGATCTCCTTGCTCTCCCCGGTCGGGGCCTCGGAGGGCGGCGCCGAGTGAACTCGAATCAGCACGTACTTGAAGACGCCGTCGGAATCGATGTCCACATCGGCGATCTGGGCGAGGTCCGGCGCCGCCATGTTCCCTGCAGGCCGCGGCCCTTCCCCCAGCGAGCCCGGGTTGACCCGTCCCCGAGGGAGGCGGGCTCTGGGAGTCCGGGGCCAATCGCGCGGGGGCATGCGTGCCGAGGCCCAGAGCCTCAGCCAATCGTGCCGCCGACCTGCAGCACGGCCTGGCCAATGGCAGCCTAGCTCCTTGCGACTCTGCGGCCACGCGGGTCCCCCTTAAAGGAGAACAGCGAACCCGGAGCGGGAGGTGGTCCAGCGCGGCCAACCGAGCTGTTCTTTTCAGCGGGGTCTGGGAGGCGGAGTGGGCGGCGGGCTCCTTCACGGGGGTTCGGCGGCCCGTGAGGCCCTGGCCTCTTCTCCTCGCCCCCCGCCGCCCATGTCCCAAGGCGTCCCTCCCCCTCCTCCCGCCGCGTCCCAAGGCGACCCTCCCCCTCCTCCCGCCGCACCCCAAGGCCCTCCCCTCCCCTCCCTCGCGCCCAGCCCGTCCGGGGCCCCCTCCCGGCCCCACCCACGCCTCCCCCGCCCCCAAAGAGCAAGCGCGGCCACATTTGAGTTGTTTTACTTGGTTCGAAAGCGTTCGCCCCTGGACATAATCCCGGTCCAGGGTCACTCCTGGCCAGCCAGCCCTCGGGCGTCGGGCGGAAAGCTGGGGCCCGCGGGCAGGGGGCACGGCGGCCGGGCCCGGCGGGCCGCGAAGGCGGGTGGGGCGAGCGGGGCGCGTGGCCGGTGCACACGCGCTGGGCCGAGGCGGGCGCGCAGGCGTTGTGGGGGGATGGGCGGGAGTGCAGGAGGCGGGGGCGAGAGCCGGGAACAGGGGTGCGGGGGGCGCTCGCAATTCACTTGGTCTCTTCTGGCCGCGATGGGGAGTGCTGGGAGCTCCAGGAGAGCTGTTGCGAGGCCCGGGGACTACGGTCACTCGCCCTTATGGAGCCAGGGCGGATGGAGCCAGGGCGGTGGGCCTACGAGTGTGCGCTCCCGGAGCCGGAGCCGGAGCCGGAGCCGGAGCCGGAGCCGGAGCCGGAGCCGGAGCCGGAGCCGGAGCCGGAGCCGGGTCGCCAGCCTCGCGTCTCCAGCGCACGGCATAGGGCAAGGCCAGAGCAAGCGCGCGGGGCCGTCGGTGTAGTCACACCCCCATCCTTCCGGTGGACTCCGCCCTGGTCAAGTAGCTCGGTCCGGCGGCCGCTCCCAACGGGGAACGTCCAATCTTTTTTGTCCTCCCTACGTTGGCGGGTCGGAGCCCCTTCTGGTCCGCCTCTGCGGTCCCTCCCGCTCATCCATCCTGTGCGTCTTCCCCGGCCCTCCCACTCTGCCCTGGCACCCACCTAGGAGCCTCCTGTCCGTGTTGGGCAGACAGCCCGACTCACGCCCTGCCAGGACTCAGCTCTGGGCTGGATCCTGCCAGCGTCTGCACCCACGTCCTCTTTCCCCCTCCCGGGGGGTCCCCTCCTCTGTCTTGGTGTCTTGCGCCACGCCTGAAGACCTCCGGGTACCCCTCCATTGCTGCTCGTCCCAAACTCTGCTGCGGGGGCCCACGACAGGGCGGCCGCAGGGCGGGCAGCGCCGCCGATGTGCGCGCTCGGGGTCCAGCTGTGGTCTCCCTAGCCCGGGCTTGAGCCCGCGGGAACGGGCCGTGCAGGGCCCCCACTAGCCTTTTCTGCCCGGGACATGAACGCACCGGGACTAGTCAGGGTGTGCTCCAGAGAGGAACGGCCTCCGAGCAGGACGCACCCCAAACCACAGGAAACGGGTGGAGGCGTGTAAAAGGGACGGGTTTAGGCTCTGATCAACCCGGCCTGGGGAGGTTCCCGGGAGGCATCGTGGGCGTCAGGGAATGGGCTGACCGGATCTCTGCGGTGGGGTCTGCAGTAGTGACCCGTCCTCTTGAAGGCAAGGCCGGGCAGTCCTCAGGCCCACCCCGCCTCCCAGCGGGGAGCACCAAGGGGCCGAGGACCGGCCTCCGGGGAGGCCCCAGGGCTAGCTGGGGGAGGGGGAGGGCAAGGCGGGGCCTGTGACCTCCAAAGGGCGGGGTCTGGGCGGAGCTTGTGGCGAACAGGTGGGAGACTGGCGGGGAGCGCAGTCCGGCCCGAGGGGCTGGGCGGGGCTCCCGGTGGGCTGGGCGGGGTCTGAGCAGGCAGCGGAGCTCGGGGGCAGGCCCTCGGTGGACTGCGCGGGGGCTCGGGGTGGGCTTGGGGTGGACGGGGCGGTCGGTGTCTGAGTAGACCGAGCGCAGCTCGGGGGTGGGCCCCACGCGGACTGGGCGGGGTCGGAGGGGGCGGGCCCTGAGCGGGCTGGGCGGAGCCCGAGCGCGACCCCGCAGCTCACATGATGTCGTCCAGCAGGTTGGCGCTGGCCACCCAGTCCAGCGCGCGTGGCTCGGAGGCGGCCATGATCATGCACATGAAAGGGCGGCCGGTGCGCCGGTCCGTGGGGTAGATGGTGGTGGGCGTGAAGCGCCGGTTGGCCTCGACGAACTCGCAGAGCTGCTCGTAGACGCGCGGGAACTCGTGGCGCAGGAAGACGCCGCGCAGCCGCAGCTCGCGCTGGATGTGGATGAAGGCCACCTCGCGCGCGCGCCGGCCCGCCTCGCCCTCTTGGTCCAGGCCGGCGGTGCCGGGCGGCGGAGTCAGGATCAGCGTCTCCATGTCGGGCTCGCGGCCCCGGGCCGGCGGCGGACGCGCCGGGCTGCCGGCGGCCAGCGCCACCTTGGCGAACTTGCGTACCGTGGGCCCAGGGCTGCGCGGCGCGGGCGCGGGCCGGCCGGAGGCGCCGGGGGGCGCGGCGCCGGGGCCCACGGCCACCGACACGCTGAGCAGGAAGCACTCGGCCGGCTCGTAGAGGCGCCCGGCGGCCGCCAGCTCGCGCGCATAGCTGCCCAGGGGCGCCGCGTGCGTGGCCAGCTCGCGCAGGGACAGGTAGGTGGGCGACAGCAGCAGCCCCTCGAGGCCGAAGCGCAGGAAGTTCTCCGCGGAGCCCGGGCTGGGGAAACCCAGGAAGAGCACGCCGCGGCCGCGCGACAGGAAGCCGACGCGCGCGATGCGCGAGAAGGCGCGGTGCACCGGGCCGCTGTCCCGGCAGAACTGCAGCACGTGGCGGCACACGCTGCCCACGCGGCCGTACACGCAGCGCGCCTTGTGCGCGTCCCAGTCCTCGCGGCGGCACAGGCGCGAGCAGTAGTAGGTGTAGCAGCTGTGGCACGACTTGAAGTAGAGGCAGGCGTTGAACATGGTCTCGGTGCGCCGGCAGCGCGCGTTGGAGCACGTCATCAGGTCGTCCTCGTCGGCGCTGGGCTCCGGGGACGCGTCGGCCGCCTGCCCCTGGCCCGCGGGCTCCTCCGCGCTGCCGGCCGACGCGGGGGGCGAGCGCGGCGCCAGGGCGGGGACCCCGGGGCCCGCGGGCCGAGAGTCCAGCAGGCGGCGCAGGTGGCGGCCCAGGCCGTTGGCCGTGGGGTCGGGGGCCGGGCCGGCGGGGGGCCGAGAGTCGATGACCAGGTCGGTGATGAGCTCGTCCAGCTGCTCGAGGCTGCGCTGGCGGCCACCAGTGGGGCCTTCGGGGGCAGCAGGCGGAGACCGCCGGGGTCGCCCCCCAGGCAGCTCCCAGCCCTTGGCAGTCGGCCGCTCGGCGGCGCGCAGGTCGTTGTCGGTGATGGTGATCTCCGGCGTGACGTACCAGTTGCGGCCCAGGCCCTCGCCTGCTCGGCCCTTCTCTGACAGCGACGTCTCTGACAGGGACAGCGCGGCATAGCGTCTGGGCGAGGTGGACAGGTTCACCACGACGGGCGGACGCCGGCCTTCGGGGGATGCGCCCCGCGGCTCCCGGGCCTCTCGCCCCAGCAGGTTCTCGTAGCTGCGACCGCGGCCCAGGGGGTCCTCCCTGCGCGGCCCCGGCGCGAGGATGTTGTCCCAGGAGCGAGAGTAGTGGCGGCTGTCAGTCACCAGCCGCGGCGGGCTGGTGCCGGTGCCGCCGTGCCAAGAGGCCAGCAGCGGGCCAGAGTCCGGGGGAGGCACGACCTGCAGGGTGCGGTAAGGCCGCAGGCCCCAGTCACCCCAGGCGGGGCTGCTGCGTGGGTGGGGGTAAGTCCGAGCCAGGGCGTCGCGATCGCGGTACCGTCCGAAGTCCTCTGTGTAAAAGGGGCGGAGAGGGGGGTGAGCCCGGGGCTCCTCGGGAGCATAGCGGGGGCCGCAGGGCGGTCCGTAGACTCGCGCGGTCTCCGCGTAGTAGGAACGGGAGGGCGGTTCCTGGACCGGGAAGGTGCGCACTTCCCCCGCATAGTAGCCCCCGCTGCGCCTCGGACTGGGCACAGGGGGCTCCTCGGACGGGAAGGGCCTGACGTAGTAGCTGTCCAACGGGGGCCCGGGGCTGGCGGGAAACCCGCCAGGGTGGCCCTCGGGTTCCTCGGTGTAGAAGAATTGGGTGGGGCCTGGCGGCGTGGTGAAGGGCAGGCTGCGGCGCTCCGGGTAGTCCCGGGGCCCAGGCAGCGGACCGTCACAGTACAGCGCCCGGGGGTCCGCGCAGTACGTGTCGCTGGGGGTGGGGGTGCGCGCGAGCGCCATGTGTCGAGGCCCAGGCACGGTGAGGCCGTGGAACTGGGGGGCGGCGCGGGCCCAGGGCGTGGTCTCCGCGGGCCCGCAGGACCGCGAGCCCCGGGCGGTGTGCTGCAACACCGCGTCGTCAGGCTTTATGTCCAGGCGGCAGCGGACGTGGGGTGCGGGCCCGGCGGGCGGCTCCGGGGGCGCGCAGCGGCCGGTGGTGGCGCAGAGGGGTGCCATGCGGCCGGGGCCGCCGCGCTGCGGCTGCAGCTTGATGGGGTGCAGCTCGTTGGCGAGCGCGCGCAGCGCGGGGTACGCAGGCTCCCGGTGCGGCGATGCCTCTGCCCGCGCCGTCCGCTGGGCTTCCCGGCCTCGGCGCGGCAGCACCGGCGGCGAGGCGGGCGCGGGCGCCAGGCCCGGGGGCGCGCGGGGCGCACTCTTGGAGCGGGCGCGGCGCCGGGGCTCGCCGTCGCGGGGCCGGGTGCGCGGCCCCGCAGGCTCTGGGGGCGGCGGCTCTGTGCGGGCCTCCATGGGCGCCCCGTCCAGCGCCTCCAGGAAGTCAAAGCTGCGGCAGTGGCGCTTGTTGAAAGGCGCGGGCGCAGCAGGCGGGCGCTCACATGGCGGGCGCCGCGACGCGGGCCCGGGGGCCGCCACCTTGATGTCCTGGTACACGGTCGACACCAACAGGTCCGGTGGGTCCGTGCGGGTCATCTTAAAAGAGGTCCCCAGGCTGGCGGTTGCCGCTTACTCTGCCTTGGGGGGCTTTTGCCCTGGTGGGAGATGCGGGTCAGGATGGCCCCTCCGCAACCCGGGCCAGGTGACACCCTGCAATGGCCCCGCTTACCTGGGGCGCAGCGGACGCAGCGGTCCCGGCTGCCGGCCTTGGCCGAGGCCACAGGCGCGTGCTCCATGCTGGCGTCAGGAGCACGTGCAGGAAGAACCCAGGTGTCCAGCCGCTCAGGTCCTGCCGCTCGCCCCTGCGCCCTCCCCTCCGGGCCACTTTCTGCTGGGATGGAGCCTGTCAGCCAGAAAGGCCATGTTGTCACTGCGGTCCCCGAGCTCCTGCCCCCATATCCCTAGATGGTCCCTCTGCTCCCAGTAGTGACCCTCGGGCAGGTTTGGGTAGAGAGCTCCCTCCTGGGGCACGAAGGAGGGAGGGGTCCCAGCTGGAATGCCTGGATGCTCATGTGAAGCCTCACTTCCAGATTTCTTCGGAGGAGCTGGCTTCACAAGACCCTGGTGACTGGAGCCCCTCCTAGTGCCCAGCGCAGAGCAGGCCCTCTGATGCGGCAGGCAAGGGGGAGTCCTGGGGCCCCAGACTTCACTGGCTCTGCACAGTCGCTGAGGCTCCCTACTCACTTGCTGGCGAGGTGGGCCATGGAGTCCCTCCCCCAGTTCTGCAATGGCTGCTGCACTGGGAGTGGTTGCCCGAGCCAAACCCCGGGCGTGAGGCCCCAGTGGGCACTGATGTGGGCCCAGCAGGTTCTGACCTGCCCCACTTTGAAACCTCTGTGTGTGGCCCAGGCCAGAATAATGCCCCACAGAGGGCATAGCTGGGCCCGAAAGCCCCCATTCCTTTGCAGAAACCTTCTCTGGTCCCCAGTATCTTGGGATGGTTGAAACCCACCAAGCTTGTTGGAGTTGTCACGACAAGGACTGGAGAGCCACCCCCCGGCCAGCTTTGCAGCCTGTGCCCTGCAGCCGGGAAGCCAGGCACCCATGCAGGGCCACGTGGGGGCGTGAGCCACGAGCTCACGGCCGCCCCTCTTCCCCTGAGCCGCGCACCAGGCCAGGCCGCAAGCCGGGGAGGCAGGGTGGTGGGCGGGTAAAGCCCCCCCCCCCTTGTTCACTGCTTCTCAGGAGAGGGCCCTCTCCACAGCGGCTCAGGAAGGCTCCATGGCAACCTGAGGTCCCTCTGCCCCCGCAGTGGGGGCTGGGCTAGGGTCCACCCTATGCACTGGGCTAATGTTCGTGCTTGGGCCACTGGCCCAGCTGCTGCCCAGGGGGCTGGACCGGTTGGGTCAGATCTCCGGAGATGCTGGCAGCCCCCTCCTCACACAAACGGGGAAGCGTGCCCCAGGCTGAGCGAGGGCAAGCAGGGGGCTGGGCGCTCACCTGGCAGGATCTCTGGCCTCCAGGTCGACCCTCTGTGTCCCGGGGCGCCAGGGGCTTTCTGCCCGCAGGTCTGCTCTTCTGGGTCAGGGCCACGGGGCCTCGGTGCCTGTCCCATCCCAGCCCTGCGCCCAGCCCCTGTTCCGTCCGTGTTCATAGGACTGTCCCCTTCTCACCCCTTTCCATCATAAGCTCAGAGCCAGGCCGGGATTGGGGGTCCAATGACAGGGCATGACGCTCCGCCCCAGGAAGGTGACAGCCCGGCTCTGCTGCTGCGGGGGGGGGGGCTGGGGGGGGGAAGGGGTGAGGAGCTGGACCGGGTGACGCCCCTCCCCTTGGTCATGGGGTCGGGCGGCCCTTGCAGGGGTCCCAGGCCCAACGAGCCCCTCCCGCGGCCCTCCCCGCCGCACAGCCCTGCCCCCGCTCGGAGCGCCTCGCGTGGGGACCCGCTGGTGTAGCTCCGGGGCGGGCCCCCACCTTGCGGGTACCCCCCGCCCCGTGATAGCGCCCGTAGGGCAGCGGCCGGCGACCCCTTACCTGGGCGCTGCTTCCCCGCCGCGCGCGCCCGGTGGGCTGCGCAGGCCTGCGCCCGCTCCGCCTTCCCCGCTCCGCTCCGCGGCGTCCCCGGCACCGGCAGAAGCTTCGAGGCAGCGGCGCGGAGGCCGCCGGCCGCTCAGTGCTGCCCCCGCTGGTGGCCGGCGGGGCTGCATTTAAAGGGGCCGTGCGGTGGGCCTGGCACCCGTGCGGCCCACCAGCTGTGTGTTGGTGCTGAGCGCCAGGTGACAAGCTCTCCCTCGCGTCCAAGGTGCAGACCTCGGGTCCAACCGGGGTGGCTGCACTCAGGAGCACCCTGCTAGCCCCCACCTCCAGCCGTACCCTGCCCCGGGCAGCTGGTGGCTTGGTGGCGGCCTTGGAGCAGGGCCCGGAGGAGACCCAGGCTCTGGCTGGGGCCGCTGACAGCTCCCGGAATTCACACCTCCGCCGAGCCCTTGCAGGAGCAGATGGACTGCTCCCAGCCCCGCTGGCCTCTGCTCTGCTGAGCCGGAGGCGCCAAACTGGCAGGTACCTGGGGCCAGATGGGCACGGCGGAGCGAGGCCCGCAGCCTCCCGTCTCCAGGACAAGGGTACACTCCTCGGCTCCCTGGGGGCCAGTGTCTGGGTGAGTGGAGGGCTGTCACCACCTTGCACAGGTCTGCACGTGGCCCACTCCCAAACCACACGGTGACATCCGTCCTCCAGCCGCCCAGCCCCTCCCAGACACGATGCTGAGCCAGGACACAGCCTGACTTGGCAGAGGCTGGAATCAACGGATGCCCTTGGCTCCTAAGGGCGGGACCTGCCCTGTTGTGGGTCCTTAGATTCAGGGCCCTGGGCAGGTTCACCTCCCGTCGGCCTGAGCCCCCATGGTGAGCAGCCTCCAGCAGGCAGGATATGTCCTAGGCTGGGGGCCTGGCCTCCGGCTGGGACTGCTGTCCTGCATCCTCCAGGGTGCAGAGCTGTCTGGCCTAGGCACAGGGGTTGGGGAAGGGGAGGCTCTCCGGACTGAGAAGGGAGGCCTGGCTTCGGCCCCCACCCTCCCACCGTGTTCGTGGTTCTCATGGCAACTGTGGGGGTGGCGGGTGGGGGCTTGGCGCCTGCAGCAGCTGGAGGGGGCGGGGCCACAGGAGGGGGCGGGGTCAGGAGGACGCTGGGCTGAAGGCAGCGGGGAGGGTGGCTGGAACAGGACTTCGCCCTCCAGAGGCCAGTAGGGCAGACAGCAGAGCAGAGCCACACTTGCCCTAGGAGGGCTGGGAGTCCACAGGTGTTCCTGGGCCCAGCTGCCCAGCCCTGACCTAGGTGGGCCGGGGCAGGTGTGCGAGACAATGGCTAGGTGGGCCAGCCTGCACAAGGCAAGACACACCTGGGGCTGGGCCTGCTGGGAGGGCCTCTTCGGACCCCCTCCCTGGGCCTCCTATCCAGGGACAGCTGCCTCTCTGGGGGAGGCGGGGAACTCAGGACCTTCCCACCCACCCACCCAGGGCGACCTGGGACAGATGGGCTGGGGCAGGAGCCGAGTACGGGGAGAAGCAACACAGACACACAGTAAAACAGGAGAGCTTTATGGTTGGAGCAGAGCGTTGAAGGAAAACGAGAGGAAACTGTGAGGACCTCCCGGCCTGGTCGGCAGCAAGCCCAGCGCAGGTGCAACGCTGGCCCCCGGGCCCCGGGGGAGAGCCAACGCCGGGAAAGGTGCCAGTGCTGCCTGGCGTCTGCCCCCCATGCCAGAAGGGGCAGGAAGCGGAGCCCACCCATGTGTGGGGGGCTGGGAGAGCGAGTGCAGCGGGCTGGGGGCAAGCAGGAGCCAGGCCAGTGACGAGGACGTACCCCGCCCTGTAAACAGCCTTGCGGCCTCCTGGGCCTCAGTCCCATCCCTGAGAAGCGCTGGGGCCGGCTGCCCGCAGAGCCCCGCCCACAGGCCCCCCTCCCTGCACGGTGGGCCCCACCCTCGCAGCACCCCCTCCCCCCCCACCCGCCAGCGTGGAGTGGGCCCGTCGCCCTCCGGGGCACCCCAGCAGTCGGTCAGCAGTGCCAGGCCTACAGCTCCTCGTAGTCCCCGCCCCCGCGGAGGTGGCTGCCTGGGGCTGCGCCCCCCAGGAAGGCCTCCAGCTCGTCCACCGCCGTCCTCTCCGGGGCCCTGGGCCGCCGCCGCCGCTCCGGCCTGCCCTCCTCCCTGTCCCTGCTCTGACGCTTGCTCCTCTTCCTCGCGGCCTTTTCTTCCTCCTGGGAAGGGGGCACCTCAGGTTGTGGGGGCACCAGGGCCCCACAGTGCCCAGCGGGCCCGTGGGAGGTGGGAAGCAGGGCGCCTACCTCTTTGCTTTTCTTCTTCTTCTTCTTCTTTTCTTTTGTGGGAGGCCTGCCCTCCTTATCTGCAGAGAAAAGACACAGCATGGGCCTGTGACTCCCTGGCTGGCCAGTGGGCAGCGGGGCACATCCTTGTCACTGGTGCAGAGTGGCCAGAAGGTGCACTGCGACACTGCGGCGACCCGTGGGGGACCAGAGCACACACCTGGTGCCAGGGAGACACACCTCCACCCTAGCACGAGCCTGGGGGGGTCCTTCCCTCTCCATCCTGGGGACAAGGAACCTCTGGGACACGTCTCATGTGACCCAGCTGGTCGGCCGAAGCTGGGTTCAAGGGGCTCAGGAAGAGAGGGCGGGGACGGGGGACAGGGACAGGGACAGGGAGCCGTGCAGCTGCCTGGGGCTACACGGCGCCGCGAGTGCTCCACGGGCCCACTGACCATGAAACTCCTCCCTGGGGTGGCAGGACTCCAAGTCCATCCCGCTCGCAGCCACCCTACCAGGCCACCAAATGCCACCTGTGCAGACACTTGGCCAGGTGCCCCCTGCTGCCCATCCTTTCAGCATGGTCCTGGCACGTACCCCGTGACCCACAACCTCCCCAGGCCCCCAGACTACCTTCATCGCTGATCTCCTTGCGGCCCGTTTCCACCGGTCCCAACCCAAAGAGGTCTGAGTCATTCTTCAGTCTGAAGGAGGACACGGGGGGCTTGGGGGGTTGGGGTGGCAGGGCGGGACCCGCATCCTCGTCCGTCCCATCAGAGAGGTCCTCTCGCACTGGGAACTCGTCCTGGAGAAGGAGCAGGCAGGTTGGGCGGCCAGCGCCCTCCCCAGTGCCCTCCAGCATGTGACCTCTGTTGGAAGGAGCCTGCATCTCTCAGGCAGGTGACAGGCCACCTTGAGAGCCCTGGACACCCAACCTGGGGTCAGGGTGCCCAGCAGGGTCCACTGTGATGGCCAGGATGCTGTAGCACCTCCCTGGCATCACACGGCGATCGGAGGCTCCTGCCCCAGGAAGATGTCGCTGGGCACTTTCTCCTTCCTGCCATTCCCACCCAAGACTGTCCCCAGGGCCTCCAGGCCAAGTGGGTGGCACGTCCCCTCCTCACCGCTCTCCGCTGAGGGTCCGAGTCGCTCTCAAAGTCAGGGTCGTCCATGACGAAGGACAGCATCTGGGCGGCGATGGGCCCCTCAGGGTCACTCTCGGAAGAGGCTGCCTGTTCATCCTTCCCCTGCTCACGCCCTCCAGTGGGGTCCTCGGTGGGGGACTTGTGGACACCCGGGCGGCGGGACTCCACCGCCCTGGGAGCCGTGCCCCTGTGTAGCCTCGCGGCCTTTATGGAGGGCCTTGGGGACAAGGAAGAGGTCAGGGAGCTCCCGGCTGTGCCCCTCCCCCAGGTTGGATCCCATCCACATACCGTTTGGTCTCTGGCTCAGGGTGCTTCTGGGGGGCCAGGACAGTGGCCTTGGGGGGCCCTGCCGCCTCCTGTGCTTCCTCCTCACTGGAAGAAGTGACGTTTTCCTTGGGGACGGGGCCTGTGGGCAGCAGCGGCCTGCTGGGTGGCTTGTCTTCAACATCCACATCATCCTGGAAACCTGCCACCAGCGGGTTCCCGCCTGAGGCCTCCCCATCGCTGCAGGGCGGGGGGCAGGGCGGTCAGAGGTCACCGGGAGGTACAGAGAGCCCAGCTGCTCACCCTGCGCTCCAGACCCCTGGCACCACAGACACCAGATGTCCTCTCTGTGCCCAGCATGGGCACTGACTGAGGGGCAGCCCTACCCTTGGCACTCAACGTTAGTGGGAGGACAACGGGGGCCTGTTGCAAGGGTGTTCTAGGTCTTGGGGGCCCCTCTGCAAAGGAGCCCACTGGTCAGTGGGACAGGCCAGCGAGGGGGGCAGGGGGTACGAGGTGGGGGCCCAGGAGAAGGACAGCAGGAAGCCACAGTGGGGCATGCTCTGTTGATGTGGGAAGGGGGCGCCGTCCTGCCTGATGGTGGGGTGCAGGGCGTGGATGGGAGGAGCTCGGGGTGTTTCTGGTACTGGGGAGGAGCCTGGGGCTCCATTCCGCTGCTCTGCATTTCTGGAGGGACCCAGGGATGCGGGGACTAGCAGGTCTGACCTGGCTTCCGCAGGGTATTGGGGAGCACGTGGGGAGGCCCAGGAGCTGGTGAGGGGTGAGCCGCGCAGGCAGGAGGCCCAGCCTGAACTGCCCCGTCTGCCCAACGTCACAGGAGGCCCCGGGGCTTCTGCCAGTGCCCGTGCTCTCATGTGCTTTCAGCCCAAGAAGGTGCTAACAGTGAGTCATGGGCACCAACATGCGGGGGTCAGGCCAGCCTCGCTCTCCCGGCTCTCTCCGGGCTGGGGCTTCGGGGAGCCCTTCCCTCTGAGACACTGCCAATCTGGCGGGGCCCGTCCCCTTGGCTCACCCAGGGCTGGGGGTGCGGGGAAGACGGGGGACCCACCTGGCCTCTGCTCTTACCTGTCACTGTCTTGCAGGACCTTGGCTCCGACTTTCTTCTCGTCGTCCTGGGGGGCTGTGTCATCCAGGAAGCTTCGGTCAAGGCTTTCTTCAGGAACGAAATCCTCCACGTTCTGGACTTTGGCCGGGGCCTCTGCAGCAGGGGCTGGCTCTGGGGACGAGAGAGGCCGCTTCCCACGTGTCCCTCGCCCACCCCCGCCGGGCCCATCCCAGGTGGTATCCATGGGACTAGGCTGTGGGGCTGCCTGCCCAGGAGGAAGGAGGTCGGGCCCCGTCACGGTTTGTAAGCTCAAGGGACCAGTGAGACAAGGCAGTCCACCGCTTGGGCCACCCATACCCCCCTCCCCAAGAGCTGCTCCTGGGGCTCACCTGGGGGCGAAGGGGCTGCTTCGGCCGCCGGCGAGGTCCCAAACAGCCTGGAGATGATGCTGCGCCGCGGGGCAGGGGCTGCAGGGGGCAGTGGGGCCTCTGGGGGGGGTGGGGGGCAGGCCGAGGGGGTGTGGAGGGGCAGCTGCGGGGCTGGCTGGGGCGTGCTGGGGCTGGAGCTCCCTGTGGACACGGCGCTGGGAGGCACCACTGGAGACTGGGAGCCTGAGGACGGGCTCTGCCCGTTGGCTGCCAACGGGGACGCGTGGCCACGGCTGCGCGCCTCCATCATCTCGAGGAAGCTGGGGGGACACAGAGCAGGCAGTGAGCAGTCCGCCTTCCCTGAAGTCTCCTCCTCTGAGATGAGGGTGGCCGTGTCCTGGCCCTCGGGCTCATCGGCCCTCACGCCCGAGCGTCAAGCAGAGGGTCCCACCAGGGAAGGGACTGGCGAGTGCTGACAGGCAGGCTTGGCCCCACACCCACACTCTGGGCTCTCCATCCATCAGCAGGCACAGGACCTGCCACGCCGAGGGCCCCAAAGCCCCAAGACAGGAAGCGGCCCCAACCGGGGGCTCCAAATCAGCAGGGCCCCGGTGACAAGCCCCACTGTCCGTGAGGCGGGCTTTCCGACAGAAGGTGTACAACAAACAGGTGCCCCGTTCGCTGCCCGGGCTCCCTGGGGACCGACCAAGGAGGGGGGCCGGCCACCATGTGCACCCCCAAGTCAGGATTTAGGGGTGGAGTGAGCAGGACAGGCAGGCTGAGGTGGAACCCAGCCCTGGCCTGAGGCTTTGGCTGGTCCCGTGGGTTCAATGTCAAGCCCCCCACGGGGCTGCCTTCCTCCGGCGGCCTGGCCCCGGGCTGGCTGTGGGGCGCACGTGGAGGGCAGGCTCTGGCCGCCATCTCCCCTGGGGGCAAACGCACTGGGCAGTGCTGGGTACCTGAGCTCTGGCTCAGCCAGTCAACCCCAGGAGAAGCTCCACAGCAAGGCGGCTGCCCCCCCAGCGTGGGGCTCACCCTGGGACCAGCCAAGCAGCCTAAATTCCCCCAGAACCACTCTGGCGAGGTCCAGGACCAACACATGGATGTGGCTCCGGGGAGACCCAGAGGCCCTCCTGCGAGTCCCTGTGGGGACAGACCCATGCTGGGGGAGCCGGCGGGCCCAGGACACGAGCGCGGGCAACGGTGGCACTCAGGTGCTTTCTGTGGGAACTAAACAGAACGGAAGCGCCAGGCTTGAGGTATAGTTCAGGGTCCCCCCCTCCTGACACAGCAGGAGCCGTGGGGGCGGCCACCAGAGCCCCTGCGGCGGGTGGCAGCAGGGCTTGCCTGAGGGTTGCTGGTCACCCACACAGCCGTTGTTGGCAGTGTGCTGGGTGGCCAGGAACCTCCCTCCCTCTGCTACCAAGGACCGGAAGGTTCCATTCCTACCGCCCCCCCCCACTCTTCAGCACCACCAGCCTCTCCCAAGGTCAAGGAGCTCTCTGAGGACCTACTCTATAATTGGGGAAATTGACCTCCCGACCATGGCAGCCTGAGTCAGGAAACATGAGGCTAGCCAGTCTCAGCAGGGCCTCGGGCTGACACTTGTCCGGGGTCAGTGGCACCGGCACAGTGACCACCTCTGGCACACAGATGGCTGGCTGGGCCTCGGGGATGCCCATCAGCTTGGAGCCCCTGGGATCTGGTCAGGCCAATTTAAAAAGGCCCCGAGGTGCTCAGTGGGCCCCAGGGAGTACCCGGAGGGGCCGCTGGTCTGCTCCCTGGGAGGGGGGGCCCTCGCACAAGTGCAGTTGCCTGTTCCGGACAAGCCCGCACCCTGCTGACCGTGAGTGACGTGGCTCCCCTTCCCGCACTCCCATCCCCGCCCACCGCCGCATCCAGACTGAAATGACTCAGGTTTCTCGGAGCGACATGATCCGCTCAGGCTGTCACGTCCCACCCTGGAGGGAGGCGCTTGGCGCTGCTGGCTGGTGAGGCCCGAGCTCCAGGCTTCCAGAAGGAAGCTGGCCCTCCCGAAGAGCCCGCGGGCAGTGCTGGCTCGAGGGCCGCCACGGGGCGCACGCACATGTCATAGTTCTGGTCCTCCGTCTCCTGCTGCACCGACAGCTCCTCCAGCGTGGCGTCCACGTCCAGCTGGTTCGTCTCCAGCTGCCGGAGCAGCGTCTCTCGCTAGAGGACGAAGCAGAGACCCCTTCAGCCTTGCATCCCCACCTGGCCAGCCCTCGATGGACGACCCAGCAGCTAGCAGACCACTCCCCCAGCTCAGTGTGGCTCCGAGGACAGGGTCAATGACACGAGCGACGCCCAGAGAGATGGCGCCCCGTCCACACGGGGTGCCCCCAGAAGCCCATACGGCTCTGACGGCCTAACACCAGGCTTCCGCCGTGCCCCTGCACACTCTGAGCTCCGGCACACGCCTTTCCACGGCCATCAGCCACACTTGTGACCCACGAGCTGCTCTGTTTCCTCCGGTGACATGCGGTGCTGACTGCCGGGTACATGAAACACGGGGTGTTTCCCTCAGGATCTGGGTGCCTGTTGCACGTGGATGGGAAGCTCTAGGGATCGGTGAGAGGGACGCATGCAACACGCACGGGTCCCGAGGGCAAGAGCGGGGTGCAGCGGCAGCTGCCACCACCGAGTCTGCCTGTACCGGCCTGCCTTCCAGCTGAAACCACCACCAAGCACCCTGTCTGCGGGGTGCCCATTCCCCTCCAAAGAGAGAAAGCAGGGCAGGGAGACCACCGCGCTCCCCGGCAGGCCTACGCAGCCTGGAGGAGTGGCGGCCACCGGGCCACAGAGGGACCACGCACACAATGCCACGATGTTGCATGCCCACGTTCTGATGTGACGAGAAAGGCGGTCACCTTTGTGGTTTTGCCCCTGAAAGCCCAAGACCTGGTCTCATGTTGGACAAACCCTGGACAGGGCTCCCCGAGACGCTCTCCCGGCCCACAGCAGGCTCAGCCCAGCGCTGCATGTGAGGTGGGGCCAGGCCTGCGAGGGACGCCGGGGGACAGCCCTGCGTCAGCGCGCCAGCACCGCTCCCGTGGTTTGGAGAGCGGCGCCGGGGAAACCTGAGCCTGCCGTCCGGGGAAGCGGAGCGAGGGGCCCCGGGGGCCCCCAGCACCACCTCTCCACCTCCTCTGTACACCCAGACTCATTCCCCAGTGGGCGTGGTCGCCGGGCTCTGCGCCTGCACAGCCGGAGGGGGCAACCTGGTGGGCTCCCCCTGCGGCCACACACCACAGGAGCCCAGGATGCTCCTACAGGGAAGACCAACGGGCCCAAGGGCATGACAGCAGGAGTCGGTGCGGGCCTGAGTCACCCACATGTCCAGGCCTCCAGTTCCTGCCTCGTTGGTCAGAAATGACCCGAAAGGGGCATCTAAGGGATCCCTGGGTTCTGCAGCTGATCTAGGGATCCCTGGGTCTCAGGCTGGCCTGGCAGAGGGGAGGGGACAGAGCGGGCCATCCTGGGGCTGCCAGCACCAGAAGGGCCCCGGAGAACCCCGTGCTGCCCACTCCGCCCGATGCTTACCTGAAGCTGCAGAAACGGGATATTGAAGAATTTGTGAAGATACTTTAGGCCAAAGCTGTTCTTCATGGAGGACTCAGCGTAGCGGAAGTACGAGGAGCCTGGAGGCCTGTTTGCAAAAGGAACACGTGGCTTGAGGCGGAGGCAGCTAGTGGTGGGCAGCAGGGCGCAGTCCCTCCGGGCCAAGGGCCACACCTGGACCAGGCTGCTCCTGATGCCCGCACCTCCCCCACCGCCCCACCCCACCCCCGCCACAGGCTAAAGCCAGCACCCCTGCGGCCCCAGGGCCCACACCCGAGGGTCCAGCAGGCGACACCCCGCCTGGACTTGTGCAGAGGCAGGGGCCTCACTGCATCAGCCCAACCCCCGGCACCCCTGCCAGGTGCCAGGAAGCCAGCCGCCAACACTTGGTTCTGCTGTCCTTGGCCCCAGGTCCTCCTGCTGGACCCTCACTGCCCGCAGCATGGCTCCCAGCCCGGGGGCCACTGGAGCTGGGCAGGCAGGGGTGCATCGCCGGCGTGGGCTGCCCCACCCACCTGTCCAGGTTGTCGATAAAGTCACGCACGTCACCAGGCAGGATGACTCGGTGCTCGCCCATGTCGCGATAGTTCCCCAGCACACACACTGGCACGTGGGTCGGCACCTTGGGAAGCTCCCGCAGGATGTAGTTGAAGGTCCTTAGGAGGCACAGGCAAGGAGAGGCCTCCTTGGTGTCAACCTCAAGACCCACACCCCACTGTGCCACATGGCCTGGGCCCAGGGCCCCGGGTGCGCGGAGCACAAGGGCCGAGTGCCCGCGGCCTCCGGGACAGGCTTGCTTCTGCTCTTTTCTCCCTCCCTGCGGGGGTCCCTGAGGCAAGGGGTCTTGGCACCCTCCCTGTGGGACACCACTGCAGCGCGGGGCTCTGAGGGGGGGCCTTTGCTGAGTCACAGCCTTGCTCTCCAGGCCCGGGCTCCCAGACGGCGCGCGAGGGAGTGAGCGCTCCGCCCCGGAGGCTGTGGCGGGAACCGCAGACTCGCACACCCAGGCGGCAAGTTGGACTGCTGACTCGCACGCCTCCCTGGGAGCGTTAACGAAGGGCTGGGGGTGTCAGCCCTCTGGCCCTGTCTCTACCATTTCTTCTGCCCCACAGGGCCCAGCAGCTCAGGCCTTGTTGTGGCCTGCACTGTCCCCTGCAAATGCCAGCTGACCCACGAGGGCGTCAGTGGCGGCAGCGGGGGGAGGTCAGTGGAGCTGTTCTCCTCCGCCACAGTGTAAACAGAGGGCGCCAACTGCATCGAGTGTGCTGCTGGTCACAGTCCCTGGCCTCTAAGCTCCCTCTGGCCCAGCATCTGAGCACCGGCCAGCGCGGGGACCCAGGTCCGCCCTCGCTTCTCCAGACCGGCGCCTGCTGCTCCTCCGTGCAGCCCCCATGTGCCTCCCAGCGGGCACCCCTGTGCCAGCCTCCTGCCTGTTGGCGAAGGTTGCAGGGCTTCCGTGATGCCGAGGGCCTGCCCGAAACTGCGAGGCCACTAGCAGTGTTTCTAGCAGACTGCATGCAGGAAAAGCCACCTCCAGTCCCCCGGGCGGAAGGGACACTGCGGCGTACCCAGGAGAGACGCCTGGCTACCTCTCGCACGGGCACGTCTGCGCCACCAGGACCGCCCCACCCCGCCCTGTACGTTTCCAGCGCGCCGCCTGCTGCCACCCCGGGGCCTCTCCTGCACGAGCTACCGGGCGCCCCACGACAGGAGGCACCCAGGTGTGCGTCCCTGCGTGCCAGGAGGGCTGCTGGGAGGCCCTGTTGGGTCCCCGTGTGTGAACGTATTCTACACAGAGCCAGCAGTAAGACCCCAGGGCTCGAAGACTGAAGTCTGAGCGTGGAGCATCCCGGGGAAAACCCGGCTGGATCCCACCAGCGACACAGTGCGGCGTCTGACGGCAGGACCGTGTGCGCGACGGGGAACGTGGACTACATCCGCAAGAATCATAAACATTTAAAAACAGTGACAATGGAGTAAAGGCCCCACAGGCCATTTCCACAAAGGCTGCTGCTGTCCGTTCCTCCTCCGGCATTGTGACTTCTGTTCCGGCGGCGCATCTCCGAGGGTCCACAGGGCAGGCCCGACTGTTCCTGGGAAGGCCTGCGGGAAGGCTGGCCCTGGGCTGCCGTCGGGCCGGGGCTGCTGGTGCTCTCCGCCCACAGTCCTCCCTCCCCACCGTGTAGGAGCGGCTCCCCTGCCTTGCTTCTGGGAGGCGGGAGCGCTGGCACCAGGCAGGCCTGGGGAATCGAGTGTCCCCGTCTGCCCTGGGAGACAGCCCTTCACGCGTGTCATGCTGCCCGTGTGACTCCGTGAGGAGAGGCCCCTTGGGAGCTGGCACTGGGCTGCCCCCTCATTCATCCCTGTAGCTTGCTCTGAGTCTTTTGCTGGGATCTTAGCTCTGCGTCCCCTCAGTGAGTCAAAGAATGTCAGAGATGTCTCAGGGAACCCCAAACAAATGGCCACTTGATTTTGCCAAATGTTGCGTGGTACTTTCAGGAAGGGCTATGGGGCTGTGGAAGGCGCGCACCCCCCCCCCCGCCCCTGTGCTGTCCCAGCCCAGCCCGCCCTCCACATGCTCCCCCTCTGTGCTCATGGCCATGCCCGGAGACGGCCAGGCAAGGCTTCCATGTGGCTGAGCTGCTGGTGTGCGTGATGCCCATGGACAGCCTGGAATTATCTGGCACTGGCCCTGACGCCGGTGTCACTACAACCTGCTGGACAGCAGGGGCGGCCGTCTAGGTGGCGCGTCACTATGGGCCTCGAGGGCTATTTCCAGCCGCGCCCCCTTACCACTGCTTGGTGATGTCGAACATCATGACGACGCCGTTACAGTTCTTGTACACATCCAGGAACTCAGCGTCCAGGGCCATCTCGGACTCTGCCTAGGGACGGGACACAACCGGCATGAGACGGTGCTCGGGGCAGGCTGCCACAGCTCTGAGCCCTATCTCCTGGGAAGGCTGGAAAGCACAGTCCAAAAGGTGACGGCTATTTTCATTTTGGCAAAAAGGACGTGAAGGAGATCATCGAGAGCCGGGGTCAGAAAAATGAGCCTAGAAGGGTCTGCAGTAGTAAAGAGCCCAGGCTCAGGGCTGCAGCAACCCCGCCCCTGACTTGGGGTTTTCTCCACCAGCCTACAGCACCCTTGTGAGCCTCAGGAGGGACAGGTGCGCTGGGGCAGCCACCACCCCACTGCAATATGCGCATCCAGACCCGGGGAAGACGCGGGCAGGGAACCTTCTAGAGCACACAGACAGGTGTGGCTGCAATGTGGTGGCGGTAGCACGGTGTCCCAGAAACGGCCAGACAGACCTGGACCAGGCAGTCACCCAACTTTCCTGCCCTAAAGGGAAGCAAGGAGGCTGCCCACCACCCCGAGACTGTCTACGGCCAGGAGGACCCAGACAGCAGGGTCCTCGGAAAACAATGGGAAAGCTCCCCTGGAATGGAAGGGGTGCCCACCCGCCTCAGACTTCGTGTTGGGGTGGCGGCTGCCGGCAGAGCTCATTCAGAGCCACACTCGTGCCCGTGTGCTTGGGGCTGCAGAACCGGCCCGTGCACCTAAACACCTCTCAGGTGAAACTCGTCACGGGGCCTGGCAGGTGTCCCCACCAACAGCTCAGGCAAGCCCAGCCATCCCAAAATACACCTGTGGGCAACACAGGGCCCCCCCCCCCATGAGGAGTGGGGCCAGCTGGTCCAACTAGAGTCCCAGGACGGTCCCAACCCTCACCTGGAATGGTGGGCCCCATGGGGGCAGGGGACGCAGCTTACCCACCTCCTGGGGGTCGTTCTCCACCTTCAAGCCATCCCCTCGCCTCCTGGACTTCCCTTGTTAGAAGACAGATGACAGTTATGGGGGGAATCGTAGCCCCAGGGGGAACACTTCTCCCCACTGTCCCACTCCCAGCTCCAGCAGGCACCATACTCATCTGATGGGCGCCCCAGTCACACAGCTGGTGCTGGAGCAACCCTGCTGGTGGAGGAAGGGGCCACAGCCCCACCGAGACCCCCAGAGAGAGGCCCTGACCGGTTCCAACAGCTCGGCCTAAACCGGAAGGTGCCCAGCAGGGCTCAGCGGGGTGCTCAGCGAACTGGCCCTGATTCAAACTCGGGCACTTCCTTCCCTCGCCGGCACAGGCTAGCCCAGCCCAGTCTCCCAGGTGCCGCCTGTGGGGCCACAGAGGCTCCCTGGGCTGGGCTGAGGCCCTGGGCAGCTCTAGCGGCTCCTGAGGATAAAGGGCTCCAAACCCTGCGCTCCCTGCCCTTGAGCTCTGAGGTGTTTCCAAGCGGGGAGGAAGGACTGTCTGTCACCCTGGGAATTCCAGGGTCCCTCAGTCTGAGGAACGGCCTGACCCTCTCAGCCCTTTGGGGCCGTCCCAGGTCAGCAGCCCCCGGGAGGACGCCTGCTCCGGGGCCATAGGGCCTCCAGTGCCACCCACCGTCTCGGGGGGCTACCGCTGCCTGGGTGACGCGAGGCTGCTCCCAGGGCCCTCTCCACAAGCAGGATCTCAAGACTCGCCGGGCCTTGCCTCTGTGCCCCCTTTCCCACTGTCCACCAGGACCTCAGCCACAGCTGCCACCAACTCTCAAAGACGCCCTCTGCTGCTGTGCGTGGCGCTCAGACCCTGCCCAGCAGGTGAGTGGCTGGAGCGGGGCAGAGGGGGCTTTTCTGTCTCACCGGAGGGGACTAGGCGGCTCGCTATGTGCCCACACACAAGCCTGGGACCTTCTGCTGCGGTGCCGCCCTGTCCCCAGCCCTCTCCGCGCCTCCGTGGGACGCCGTGCGCTGCCAGGCCAAGGGGTCCCAGCCCCTGCTGTCCCTGCACGTGGCATGCGGGCTTTGTGCTTCCACAGGCACGGAGCGGGCGCACCACTACCCGTGCGGTGAGCTGCATCTCCGCTGTCCTGCAGGACGCTTCCCAGCAGTGACGACGGCACATGCTCACCGGAAGGCGCCCTGGCCCCCGGTATGGACTCCACTCTGGAAACCTGCATCCCGCCCCAACTGATGGAGCTGAGGCCGGGAAGGGGGCGGGCAGTGCTTCGGGAGGGGGGCGCCCGGGGCAGGGAGGCTTCCCCTCAAACCGCAACGGTAACCAGGCCGCAGAGCGCTGCGTGCACACCCGCCGCGGGCCCGGGTCTGGAGCACGAGGCCCCCACAGGCCCCCACGGGCTGAAGGCGTCCCGGTGGCAGCAGCTCCATCAGTCCTAGGAACCTAAACCCGCCTCCCAAGAACACAGGGAGGGCAGGGGGTGGGCACATTCTGCACCAGCAACCACCGTCTCCGCAGCTACGGTAAGCCTCCCAGGTCAGAGGTCAGAGGTCGGAGGTCAGAGCATGCTCAGCAGCACAGGGGGCCACACGGCGCACTGGGGAGGAACACGGGCTCAAGGCCCGAGAGTGAAGAGGGAGTAAGAGGGGCCAAGGGGGGCCGTGTGCCCCTCACCGCCAGGCGCACATGGGCCCGGCCCAGAGGCCCAGGGCTTCCCTGTGGGAGCGGAGACACCGCAGCCTGAGCGGAGCAGTCCGCGGGGCGTGCGGCCCCCGGGGGTGGGGGGCGGCTTTGGAAGCCAACAAGCTGGTCCTCAGCTCCGGGCTGGGGGGGGGGGTGGGCTCCCAGCGGTGCCCGGTCCTCGCCCTTCTGCCATGTGCCGCCTCTGTGGGTGAAACAAGACGCTCCTGAGCGGCAAAGGCTGCGGTGCTGACGGCTCGCTACTGAGTGCCCACCCCGGCCAGCCTGGATGCAGGAGGGAGCGGCTCCCAGGCCGAGCTCTGGCCGCCCCTCGCTGCTCTGGCGAGCGGCCCTTCTGGCCGCACACTCGGCGTCCACAGCCAGTGTGATGGGAACGCAGAGACCTGCGTGCTGGAGACGCCAGGACGCGCACCAACAGAGTGGCCACACTCGGGGGTGGCAGCAAGGAGGGCTTCTGCTCCCAGACGGAAGAAAGCATCGGGAAAAAGCACTCATGACGCAGACGATGACGCAGACGGGATTTACCTTTGTCAACGACGTCCCAGACTTCAACCTTCACGATATCGTCAGTGGCTAAAATAGGGAGAGACATGAAGATTAGTGTCCAACGTGACCTCTGGCCTTCTGGTCACACCTGGGCTCTTAGGGGCTGTCCAGGTGTTGCTGTGTGGTTCCGCTCTTCCAGCGTGGGTCCCCCACCAGGAGACCTCAGGCTCCTCCCTCAGCACCTTGGCCAAGGACACCCCGCTCCCACCGTGGCCTTCACATCAGCCGTAGCCTCCCTCCCCGGAGGGCAACAAGGAGCCTTCCTGTGTTAGGCTTCTGCTCAGGCTGCACTGAACAGCCCTGGCCTGTCCGCAGCTGACAGTCTCCCAGTCTCCTGCAGGTGTTTCTGGGGTGAGCTCGTCCCCAGCCAGGTCCAGCAGCGAGGGTCACCTCTGCAGGGGCGCCTGGGGAGCAAGCTCGGGGTGCGGGGACAGGCCTCAGGGGGCCTGACTGTGCTCTGGCCTGACTCTTATCCAGTGACCAGCCTCAACTTTGTTCACAGGATGTCAGCCTCTCTAGCCGGCTGCCCAGCACTGAGTTTCCACCGAAGCCTCTGGTGCAGCCAGCTGGGCACAGGCCACTGCTGGGAGGCGGGTACTCTCGCAGGCCGTCAGGACAGAACCACTGGTCTTTTCGAGCTCTGCTCACTCTTCACAGGGAGGAGACTCTTAGCCCCTCCTTGGCGGGTCTCTGCCTGGGACGGATGCCAGGACCCAGGGAGCAGACCCTGTAAACAGCCCGTCTGGGCCCAGGGCATGTGCCACAGCTCCTGGTGGTGGGCCCAAGTGCGAGGACAGTGGGCTCACCTCTCCATCCCCATGATTCTGCGGGGACAGGTGGAGAACCGCCACACACCTGTCCCCAAGCTGAGGGCACAAAAGCACGCTGCCACTATCCCAACTGGCAAGGGTGCGGGGGGAGCTGCCCTAAGGCTCTGCCAGCCCCCGCTGGTGAGCTGGGGTGATGCTGGCCTGCGCAGCTGTCCTGGGATGGGGCTGGGCCATCACTCAGTGGGAGTCACAACTTCTACAGGCCCATGTGTCCTGTTCACAACTACATCTTTTTGTCGGTAAGAAGGATGTTTGAAATGGCTCAAAGGACTTTTACTTTCATGGTTTCTGAACATACAAAGCAACTGTCTGCTGCCCATGGGGCTGCAGGACGGGTACATTTTGTCCATCAGGCGATCTTGCAGAGGGAAAGCCTGCGGCTCAAAGGGACTGAGGGGTCCCTCCTGCTGGTGGAGCACGTGTGGGCCCAGTGCCGGTGGCAGCAGGGAGCACCCGCCTACGGCTCCCCCAGATGTCTCCCGTGCTAAACCTGAACTCTGTGCCCTCCGGTGGTCTCTGGAATTGAGAGGGGGTCTTTGCCACAGCTCCCGCCGTGGAGGACCCTCCCTCGCCACCTTGTCTGCCCGTGGAGGGGGGGTTCAGGGCAACCCAGGAGGAGCTCTAGCGAGTGCCCCCATCATAGCGCCTCTGAGCTTAAGGAGGCTCCCTCACGCCTACAGGGTTTCCCTGATGACACCACAGCCGGGGACACCGGGGCAGGGTCTCTGCGGGAGGATCCAGGAGAGCCCCCCCACAGCCCGCCCCGCACGGGGGCACCGTGCCTGTGCCCCAGCCCCGCCTCTCGCCCACCCCCCGCCAGCCGCCCGAGGCCGGCCCTCACTTTTGTAGCTCCAGTGGATGCTGGTGACCCGGATCTCCTGCGTGGGGATGTACTCCTCCACAAAGCTCTTGCCCTGAAGCCGGTGCCACAGCGCGGTCTTGCCCGTGTTCCTGTCCCCGCGGATCACGATCTTCACTGAGGGCACAGGACAGATCAGGGAAGCAGATCAGACCCGCAGAGAACTCGAACTCCAGCAAGGGAGCCGCACGCCACACACGCTTGCTTCTGCACGGAGCGTGGCCTACGTGGCCCGCGAGCAGGGAAGAGCAGGGCCCTAGGGCTGAGCTGCTGGGAGACACCCAAGGGGTCGCGGGCCCAGCCCGGGGCCTCGGCTCTCCCTCCCTGCTCTGCAGAGGGGGGCCCCGAAGGCATCTCCCCCAGGCTGTGGGGTGACGGAGCCACAGCCCACTCAGACTTTGCACCGGCAGGAAAGTGGTCTCCCCTAGAGCCGGACGTCCCGTGCACTCCTGACTCCCGGGGCCAGGGTCAGGCTGCTGGAGGGGCTGGGGGGCAGCCGACGTTCTCCTTAGGCGGCTCCCCAGATTTCTGTAGCTTGCTCCTAACCTACTTTCGCACAGCCCTGGTATTTTTAGCACAGTTCTGCAGAGTGCCACCATTTTCAAGGCCACACAAGTGGGGTTAGATCACAAAGGAGAATTCGGTTTTACTTGCTGCACACGTATTTATGGAGTGGCCTGGGAGCGGGGTGCGCACGCCCAGCGGTGACCGAGCCCACAGGCAGCCGAGTGCGTGGACTCTGGGCAGGCGGGGGCCCAATCCCGCAGCACTGTGCAGGGGTGCGGTCCTCCTGCCACCTCTGAGACGGCGTGGCATTTAGTGTAAGAGTGCCACGGTCCGGCTTGTTCCAGAAAGACGAAGAGCAGTCAGGGATGCCATGGAGAGCCGCCGGGCAGGGGGGCAGGGGCGAGAATGGGAGCAGCGCTGATGCCCACGGTGACGGACCGGACCCCCGCGGAAGGTTCTGGCTCGAGAAGACGTGTGGATGGGCAGCCTGAGGGACGGGCTGCCAGGTTCCTGGACCGCCTGGAGCAGCCCTGTGGACGGGGGACGGTGTTTCACGCCCTGGGGCTGGGAGAGGACACTGCGGAGCTGCCCTAGAGCCCTGCCTGGCCCCCCGGCCATCTGGCTTTTCCCTCCCCGCACCCCCAAGTGCTCCAAAGCCCCCCTGTTCTCGAACACTCAGTACTCTCCCCGTGAGACTACTGGCATCAACCTCCTCAGCCCGGCCCGCGCTCCCTGAGGCCCAGCTTCGGGCCGTGCTTCGGGTCTTCGGGCCGGGCACTCGGAACCTCTCGGGTCAGACCTCGGGGCTGCCCCTCCTCCGCCCGCTCTGTCCTGTCTGCACACAGAACACACCCGGCCACGGCCCTCGAGGTCCGGGCAGTCTAGACTCGATTCCGGCCAGAAGCCAGACACCTAGGAGAACCCGGGAGACGGGCCGGGACGTGACACGCCTGTGCTATAAGCACAGCTGTGGGGAGGTCCCGGGTCCCTGGCGGGAGCCCGAACCCCCTGCGGGAAGCATGCCGGTCTAGGGGAGTCCCCTGACGCCGGGGCCTCTGCCCCTCATTCAGTGAGGATGAGGGGGACAGACCACGTGCAGCTGACCCCCAGGGGGTGGCAGGCTCCTGCCCCCAAGACGACCCCCGCCAGGCTGAGGGCAGGACAAAGCAGCAGCCCCCGGGCCTTCCTGGGAGCGGTAGGAGCCGCGCCCCGTGCTCTCCGCGGACCGCCCGCGGACCGCCCGGCACAGCGCCGCGCTCTGGCCTCACGGCTGCAGGTTCTTACCTTTCCTGCGCTGTCTGGAGCCGGTTCCTTGTCAAATCTGCCCTTTTGTATAAATTCCTGCTTTTATTTTCAGGCCTCTTTTCTCTCTCGGACATATCATGCATACTGACCACTTCCACCGAGGCAGCGTCCACACATGACGCGAGCCTCCAGCCTCCGGCGTGCGACACGCTCATCTGTTTATACACACCCTCGGAGGGCCCGGCCCTAAGGGCGGCCACCATCTGCCCCTGCTCGAAGCTGTCACGGTGTTTCAGACCGTGTACCAACGTGACGTTCTGTGAAACCTGACGTCCTCAGAGGCCAAGGTCTGATGTTTGCTGGGCGCTTCCTGATCTTCTGCCGGCAGCTCGTTGTTTCTTGGAACTTTATCTCCGGGGCCCCTTTAAGGTCTGGGTTGAAGCCACGTTCATCAAGAGGCCTCTGCCTGTCATCTGGAACACGAACAACCCGGCTCTGCCAGTGGGCACGTGACCCTTGATTTCAGAGTGGGGGGTTCGAGCCCCACGTTCCGTGTGGAGATTACTTAAAAATAAAACCTTAGGGTTCCCCCTCTCTCTCTGCCTGCTTCTCTGCCTACTTGTGATCTCTCTCTGTCAAATAAATACATAATTTAAAAAAACAAAACAAAACAAAACAAAACCTTAGGGGCGCCTGGTGCCTCAGTTGTTAAGCGCCTGCCTTTGGCTCAGGTCTTGATCCCAGGGTCCTGGGACCGAGCCCCATGTCGGGCTCCCTGCTCGGCGGGAAGCCTGCTTCTCCCTCTCCCATTCTCCCTGCTTGTGTTCCCTCTCGCTGTGTCTCTGTCAAATAAAGAAATAAAATCTTTAAAAAATAAATAAATAAAAATAAATCCGAACCTCTTCTCGTTTTCTGTAAATCATGAATGGGTGTTGAATTTTATCAGATCTGTTTCTTGGACCCATTGAGGTTATAATGCTGCTTCTCCTTTAATCCACGGTAAAGCATAGACTTTACCATCTCTCCTAACCCTGGCATTCTTGGGGAGTCCTCCTTGGTCTCAGTGCAATGATTTGTTATTAATATTCTGATGCTTTTCCAGTGCTCATTTCCTGACCTCTCACTAGGTTCTTAGGTCTGGGCTCACGGACAGAACTGGATGGCTACCCTGGTTCTTGTGTTTTCTTCCTCTGTCTGGCACCAGAGTTTACCACGTGCAGGAAGCAAGCTGAGCACCCTTGCTTCCCCGCTGTCTCAGCTAGAGTGATGCCTGGCTCTCTGAGCACTGTTTGTTTGTTCCTTCGTTGGGGGGGGGGGCAGTGCAGAGGGAGGATGAGAGAGAGAATCTCAAGCAGACTCCGCACTGAGCACAGGGCCCCGCATGGGGCTCGATCTCACCACCTGAGCCAAAATCACAAGTCAGACGTTCAACCGACTGAGCAACCCAGGCGCCCCGATGTTCTGAAAATGTCTAATGATGTGTCTAGCTATGCATGTTTTTAACAACTCTGGACATGGACTTCTCGGGAGTTTCACGTATTTCATGAATTCTGGAACATCCTCAGTCTTCATTCCCTCCAATACTGCTTCTTCCCCATTCTTGCCATTCTGGCTGAAAGCCCCGCCAGGTGTGTGTTGGAATCTGTCATTTCTGGGCTTGCACGTCTCTCTTCCAGCACCAACTCTTTCCTTAGTCTGGTTATTATGCTGCCTCACCTGTTTGCTGACTTTGATTTTCATGACCATGGTTTTCATTCCTAGAGGTTCTCTTTGGTTCTTTTTCAAACATGACTTGTCTGTTCACAGAATCTTGATATAATCTTAAAGCTATTTCCTTCTTACCCTGGAAAAGCTCTCTTATCCTGAAATCAACCTTTCAAAAGGTTTCTTAGTGAAGGAGTGCTTAAGTCTGTTTTTATTTTTTTTATTATTTATTTATTTTTTTAAAGATTTTATTTATTTGCCAGAGAGAGAGAGAGAGAGAGCGTGTACACACAAGCAGGCAGAGAGGCAGGCAGAGGCAGCGAGAGAAGCAGGCTCCCTGCCGAGCAAGGAACGCGATGCGGGACTCGATCCCAGGACCCTGGGATCAAGACCTGAGCCGAAGGCAGCAGCTTAACCAACTGAGCCACCCAGGCGTCCCTTAAGTCTGTTTTCAAATTCTAGTGCTGAGAGCCACCTGGCCAGGACTCTGGCTGTCCCAGTGTCTGGAGGCTTTCTCTGTGAGTGAGGAAAGCTGGCCTGAGCAAGGGCACTCCTGACCAGTTCCATTAGGGCTGGTACTTCCTCACTTGGGAAGCTGCCCCAGTTAAGGCTTCTTCACCAAACAGGGTGAAGAAATTGTGTCCAGTGATGGTAGAAAGGACAGACCAGGTCAGGTAACACTCTTCCACTTTGAATGCAAGTAACTTTCAAACTAGAACTATGGTCCAGGGCTCCACTCAGATTTTGATTCTAAATTTGATGTGTATGCTGGGCTCCTGCATGTGACCTGAGCACTTCTCAGTATCAGAGCCATTTAAAAGGAGACGACTTGTCTGCCCCAAGACAACAAGGATCTGTAAGAAACAGCATCCACACTTGGACAGCATCAGCTCTTTCCTACAAAAATCCTGCATCTGTAGTCCTCAGGTTGCTGGTTTGTTTCTCCTAAGTAAGCTATTTTGGAAAATAAAGTCTATCAGAAAGTTTCAAAGCTGCATATTGTCCAACTACAGAGACACCCTCCCTCTAATGTAACTTCTCTCCATCGCAACCCCCTTCCGGGAGTCCTAGGGAATCACAGCCTGTCCCCCTAGCTATCGGAGACTGGGTTTACTTCTCTGGGATAAGTCTACGGCGCACCCCCCACCCTTCTTTGACCACCCAAGGCTAGGCAATGTGCCTCTCGGGGAGTGCTTTCCAGAAGGTGAAAAATTCAGTTTCCAGCTCTGATTCCACAAGACTAGGATCAAGTTTAAAGCAATAAAGTTTAAAAGTAATAAAAGTGAATGAGGGACTCCAAACGTAGATCCTACAGGTTTGTACACGAGTATTTTGACTTGCCATTCTCTTCTCTGAATGTGAGAGAAATACACGCAAAACTGTGAGGCAAATACAACTAAAACGACCTCTCTTCTAAACCAGCACAGAGATCCTCCTAATTAGTTTCTTCGTGTTGTGCATTACTGACTAAATAGGTCACCGCAGGGACCAAAAGCTCCCCTTAAAGTAGCAAAGGGAAGGGCAGGGAGGAGTCCAAAATCTTGTAGCAACGTATGAAAATACTTGAAAGGGAACAATTTAAACGGGAGAACACCATAAAAGGCTTTTAAATAACGCTAGGAAAGGACAGCGAGAAGGAAAAACTTAAAAGAGGTCAAGAGAACGGTTAGCGTCCAGGAGCTACACAGTCTGCATAATTTATGACAGGCCTGGAAACGTCCTGGGCTCCGAGGGCAGCTGAAAATAACTGCTCCCTCCCTCAGGGGAAGAAAAGTCTCCTACAATAAGTAAGAGTCCTCCTGCCTTCTGGAGCTTTTTCCAAATATATCCCCTACAAATGCTCCTAAAACAAGGGAGGGGGTGGGGCAGGCATATGTGGCGCAGATGACATTCCCTTCAAACCGAACAGGAAGTCTACGAGGAAAAATCCCAACGCTCAAACCACCAGGGCCGGCTGGATCTCGGGGCTCCTGGGCAGGCTGTCACGTGGTTCTCCGACGGGGAGCCCCCCCACCCCCTCAAGCGTCCCAGACCACAGAGCTCTCCCCACGTTATGTAAGAATCGCCGTTAGGCGAGGTTATCCGGGCCAATCAGGGCCCCGCAGAGCGCACCAGGAACCGCCTGGACGCACCGCACCGTGCAAACGAAGCGCACGGATTGCTCACCGCGCCACTGCTCCTCGGGAGTGACCCCTAGGTCCGAGGGGAACGCCGCGGCCCGAGGCGCCGGCCCTCCACCCCTGGGGTCCTCCAGGACCTCGTCTCCCGCCCGGCATCAACTCCCGACCCCAAGGGAAGGCCCCTAGAGTGCCCGCCACAGGTAAGGGCGCAGCAGATCTTCACCACAGACGAACAGGACCTGCCACAGCCACCCGCAGACCGCGAGGCCCCGGGGGCGCGACACGGCCCCCCGTGCTTCCGGGTCCGGGCCGCGACCTGGTCTCCGCCAAGTCCCAGTCGCCGAGCCCGGGCCTGCGGACCCCGGGGGGCAGCGCCCTCCTCCGCCCGAGCCCTCGGACCCCGCTTTCCACGTCCCCCCGGCAGGAAGCCCGCGCGCCGGCCTGCACTCACTGTTGTACTGCACGCCTTTGGCGAAGCGCCTCTGCAGCGCCTGGTTCATGGACTGCAGCCCGGCGGGGATATTCTTGTCGCGGCCCGGAGCCTGCTCCGACCCCACCAGCTTCTTGAGCGCGGAAAACATCTTCCCGCTCCCACGTTCGAGCCCGGCGCGGCCCGCGAGCTCAGCGGCGGCAGCGGCGGCGGCGGCGGCGGCGGCCCGGCGCGGATCGCACCATGTCCTGGGTCCCGGCGGCCGGGCGCCTGCCTCGAGGGCGCCTCAGGGGCTCAGCCGCGGCGGTTCCGCTCCGGCCCCAGCGACCCCCGGCGCGGCCACCCTTTGCCTGTCAGAACCGCCATCTTGGCGCTGGCTCGACGAGGCGCGCGGCTACGGGGCGCCGCGAGGGCCAAGAGGGCGCGCGCATGCGCGGTGACACGCGAGTGGGGCGCACTTGGCGCTAAGGAGCGCGGCGAGAGCCCTGGCCGGGCGGCGGCGCGAGGGCGCGCGCATGCGCGGGAGGGCGCGGGAGGGCGCGGGCGGCGGTGGGCGCGGAGCCCCGTCGGCCGCGGGTCCTCGGAGCGGTCCCCCTGCTCTCGGGGTGGGCCTGACGCCCGTCCGCGTCGTCGCTGGGCCCGCCCCCGACTCACCCCTCCACCCCGGGCCCACACGCTCTCTCCCCCTTTTCCGCCCGCTTCCCAGCGTGGCCGCCCCTTCCGCGGCCGCCGGGTTCGTGCCGAGACTGCCGTCCCCGGGGTCCCCGCGCGTCCTGGAAAAATGTTTATTTGCGTAACAAAGAGCCGGCGGGGGGGCGGGGCAGGGGCTCCTTCTTCTTCTTCTTGGCCGCCCGGAGCCGGCCCTCCAGCAGCAGCCGGGCCCGCCGCTTGATCTCGGCGCGCGAGGGCACGTGGCTGTGGTCCACGTCCGCGAACTGGAAGGTCTCTGGAAAGGCGAGGAGGGGCGCCCGCCCCGCTGCGGCTCGGTCGGCGCGCGCCTCCCGGGCCACGCTCTGGCCGCTGCTTCTTAATCCCTCTCGTCCCGGTGCGCCGGCATTAGGGGCCTTACAGGCCTGGGGACAGAGGCTGCCACTCGGAGGCGCCCCTTACCGAGGCGGAAGGCCGGCCGCTGGGAGGGGCCTCTTGCAAACCGACCGATTCGGAGCCCACTCCCCCCGGCCCCCTTTTCTTTTTTTTAGGAGTCTTTATCTGACAGAGAGGGAGCACGAGCAGGCAGAGGGGCAGGCAGGGGTGGGGTGAAGCAGGCTCCCCGGCGCGCAGAGAGCCAGGACCCTGAGACCGTGACCTGAGCTGCAGGCAGAGGCTTAACCCACTGAGCCGCCCAGGCGCCCCTCCCAAGCCCCTTCCTCATCAAACTCTCACACCAAGCCTATATTCTCCCGGTTAATTCAGCACAGGGTCGGGCACCAGGCAACTGGGAACAGCCCCTGCTCCCCAAGCCCACCAGAATTACTCAGACAGCCCACCGGACACCTGTCCTCCACCCGCTCTTTCCTGCAGAAACTCCAAGACAGGCTCTGGCCTAGGCTGTTCCCTCACTCCTCTCTGGACTCCCCAAAGGCAGTGATGCTCCCACTTGTCAGGAAATGTTACAAATTCTCCTTTCAATGGCATCAGCCTCTCTGTGTCCTCACTAAGTCACTTCCCTAAATTATAATCCCGTTGGGTGTGGGGGATACACCCTCTCTGTCCTTGTGGCACTGCACACACCCCCCCCCCCCGCCCCAGGCCCTGTGCCTCTGGGCTGTCCTGGCCAGATGGAGCCACCTGCCACTCGCTCCTCCCTTCCTCCCCGTGGCTGGGTAGCCCCGAGGCTGTACCTATCATATCGTCCTCCAGGTCCTCAACGCTGATCCTGGCGTTGTGCTTCTCCTTCAGAGTCGAGGTCTCCAGGGTCTCCCTCACCTTTGTGTCAACCTGCAGGGCACAGGCAACCGTCAGCTCCAGGGGAGCGGGGGCCTTGTGGGCACGCCCGGCCTCCAGCTACCTCCTCGGTGACGGACAGCGCCTGCAGGCTGCCAGCCAGGTAGAGCAGCTTCGCTTCGCAGTACGCCAGCTTGCCGAACGTGTCGAGGCTGTCGGAGAGCGCCACTTCTTTCTGTGGGCCGGGAGGAGGGTCCCGTCTCTCCTCTGGCTTCTCCCAGGGACTCTGCAGACAGCTCCACCCCCCGCCCCCACAGCTGGTACCTGGGCTGTGGGCAGGGCAATGCCAATCAGCCGGATGAAGAGGTTGTCGATGCCTGTCTGGACGGTCAGCAGCAGTTTCTGGCTCTTGGTCACGCTGGAGTAGGCCCGCTGGAGCCTGTCTTCCTCTTCTCTCAGCGTGTCCTTCATTTTCTTCTCCACGGACTTGAAGCTGTTGAGGACGATGGTGGTACAGATTCCAGGCCAGGGTGCCCCGAGCCGGGTGCTGTGCTAGATTCAGGGGCTCTGGAGTTCGGATGTGGGCGTGGGGCGCCCCTTGGGTGGGGTTCCCCAGCCCACCTGCCAGGCCCCCGCTGGCTTGTCGGCCGTGGACGCGCTCGGCTCCGAGCTGGGCCCAGCGCGCACGGGCTGTTCTCGAGGGCCCCGTCGGCGCCCCCGGGGGCCTGGCGGGCTACCTGGCGGAGGCGGGCGTCTCGCGGAACTTCAGGATCGCCTGCTCCACCTCCAGCTTCTTCATCAAAGCCTCCAGCTTCACCCGCCGCCCCTCACGGTCCTCCGTCTGCAGCTCCAGGTTCTCCTCGGTGTTCCTCTGAGCCAGGAACCGGCCAGCGATGTCCTGGTGGGGCCAGCGTGGGGACATGTGGGTGTGGGCCCGGTGGGCCCGGTGGGCACAAGCGCCCCCAGACCGGGACTTCTGGGCGCCTCCCCGTGGTCGGGATGATAGTGACTGTGGCCAGGCACTGGGCCCAGTGCTCTCTGCGGGTCAGCGCATGGGACCCGCACCACAAGCCGAGAGGGCGGACGGCCAAGGCAGAGACGAGGAGGCCGCCCCCCAAAGACTGCCGCGCTTGGAGCCACTTGTTCGAGGATGGACAAGCTCACATCAGGGCCGAGGACGGGAACTAAGGCTTACTGACGATAAACCCACATCGGGTTAAACGGAAGGGCCAGGCAGAGGCGGCCTCTCGTGTGGTCCTAGGGGTTTGGGAGGGGATGCAATTGTAGGTGGGGTCTCGGCACTTGGATCCTCGAATCCCAGCAGGCTCCGAGCAGCCCTTGGCACGTGACTCGGAACCGCTGACACGCTCTCCACTCTCAGGCGTGGGGGCTGTGGCTCTGCGTCCCTTCGTTCAGGAGGCTCAGCCAGGCCTTGGGCTGGGGCAGGGGCTCCTTGCCTCCCACCCTCCCTCGGGAGAGCCAGGGAGCGGTACCCAGAGGTGGGAGCACCGCACCGCCATCTTCACTTTTTCCACCAAAGCGGTCACATCTGTCTGGTACTTGATGTCCTCCTTGGAGGTCTCTCTTTTCCTCACTGGTCAGAGCAGAGGGGAAGGTGGCCAGCATGCAGGAAGAGCGTGGGAGCTCGGCTCGAGGCCATCAAACACGTCTGCGCATGCCAGAGAGCTGGGCAGGACCCATCAGACCTGCCTGCACTTTTGTCCTGCCCACCCCCCGCCCCCGCCCCAGAGCTGGCCCTTCTAGGGTGCCCCAGGGCGACTCCATCCAGAAACAGCCTGGTATGGCGGCTTTGCAGTGCTTCTCAAAGGCAGCCCAAGGATCCAGGGGGCCGGACTTGTCTCTTCTGGGGAATCACTGGGGGATGGAGCCCTGGGGTACCAGGGGACAGCGGAGAAGCTGTCGGCAGCGAGCCCAAGGCTGCGGGCTGTGGCTGTTGGCACTCGGCCCCTGCAGGTAGAGCCGGGAGAGGCGGGAGTCTCCCTCGCCCTGGCCGCTGCAGGTGCACCTGGCCTTACAGATGCACCTGGCCTTACAGAGACCTGACTGGGGGGCCTGAGCCCCTGCTGGCCTCTTGGGACCCTGGCTGGGGGCAGCAGAGAGCTGAGCGCTCACCTTTCACGGTCTCTGTACCCATCAGATTGGAGGGGAAGTCCAGGTCCCGCCGGCCCTGGTGGGAAGGAGAGGATGAGGTGAGCAGCACCAGCTGCTGGGAAGCGGCCACCCAGTGTTTCTCATGCTGTGGTGGGGGTCCTGCGGGGACTCACCCGGCGGTACTTCTCGTTGGTCTCCTTCGTGTGGATCTTGTCAATCAACTTTTTCTGCTGATTGAGCCGGTTCTCGCGAGCCCTGCGTTCCTGGATGAAAGTCGCCTCCCCTTGCCGCATGTTCATCTGGGGACACGGGAGGTGGGGCGTGGTGATGTCTCTCCAAGCCCCCCATGGTGTAAGTCCAGTATTCAGTTTCAGTCCCATCTCTCATAGATGAACAGCATTGGAGGCTCTCGGCTGCGCCCGTCTTCCTAAAATGCTCCTGCCTGCTAGCTTTCAACAGCCTTCCTGCCTCCCACCACCCTCTCCGGGCTCTCCCCCCTCCCCAGCCTCTGAGGGATGCCGCCTTCCCCTTCCCCTCCTCTGCCGGAGTCGCTGGCCCCAGCCGTAGCCAGGGCTCGGGGCCCCCATTTCTCTTGGTGCCTGGGCTCCCCGCTGCCTTGGCGGGCTCCACTGAGAACTCACTCAATGGGGAGTGATTCCACGTGTCTAAAAAGGAACCTGACATCTTCTTCCAAACCCTGTCTCCTCCCATGTGTCCTGTTTTGGTGGCTAAACCCATCATCCACCTGCACCTGTCTATGCATCCTGGATGGGGCTCTCCCACTCCCCAACCACATCTCATTTGGCACCAGACCCCTTTGGGTGACCATGAGAGACTTCTGGGCCCGGTTGACTTTAGGCACCCAGCGCTACAACTGGCCCATCCCAGGCAACCAACATCTGGACTCTGGTTCCTTTTTGTCTCTGCAGCCGGACCACACCTGGTTTTGAAATGCAGATCTGATCCCATCGCCCCTGTGTCTCCTCCCAGAGCTCCAGGTTGGGTGGGGGCCAGGAGCTAAGCCCCAGCCCCGGCTGCCTCCCCGCGCTCACAGAGTGCGTTCCTCTGCGTCTTCTCTGCTCCGGCCACTTGCTCCTCCTTTGGCCTGGTTATGCCCCGGGACTTTTGTTGTCCTTCATCCTCTAGGGCTCGGGAACCTCCGACCTCCAGAGCCCCACTCAAGGATCGCCTCCCTGAGCAGGTAAGCACCCCAGCATGGTCCCACGTCACCCACTCCTCTCTGCAGCGCGGGCCAATGGTGACATTTCTTCATGGATGACTGGATGGCTTGGTACGACGCTGTCCCCTCGTGAGGATGAAGCATGCCTGACTGGCAGGCAGACTGGGTGGTGGGATGGTCCCTGCCTGGGCCAGGCGAGCTCCCTTCTGTGTCTCCCTCCAGGCTCCCATGCCTGGTGGGACCCTCTGTGTCCAGGCCATCATGTGTGAGCAGAGCAGGCTCGTGGGGTAGCCACTGATGGCAGGCTGTATGGGTCTGGGGTGTTTCTGTGGACCCTGGGCCGGATGGGTCTGCGAGGGAGCCCTGTGGGACCCCCAGCCCTGGGGCTTGAGCTCACCTTGACCTCATCTGTAATCATCATGGCGTCCTGGGACATGACTGTCATGTCTGACAGTTCTGAGCAGTAGTCGTCCACCAGATTCTGTAGCTTGTCCAGCTCCATGGGGTACCCGGTCAGCTCCTGCATTGAACGGGGCAAGAGCAGGGGCGCCCGGTGACGCCATCGGTTGAGTGTCTGACTCGTGATTTTGGCTCAGGTCATACGTGAGATCAAGCCCCAAGTTGGACTCCGTGCTGGGTGTGGAGCTTAAGATTCTCTCTCTCCTGCCTCTGCACTCTCCCGTGCGTGCTCTTTCTCTAAAATGAATAAATCTTAAAAAAAAAAAAAAAAAAAAGAAGGGGCAAGAGCAGATGGGCCCGGGGCTACTGGCCGACCAGATGCTGCACTTCCAGAGTGGACGATGCCTGCCCCCAACTCCTTACCCTAGACTGCGTGAACCCTGAGGACGGTGATGGGGTGTCCCACTGTGGGAGGAGTGACCGCACCCCAGGGAGCCTGCTGCTAGGGACTGGCTGCTGTCCGAAGTGAAGCAGGGAGGCTCAACACACAGATGTGTGGTCAGAGACTCGGGGCTCAAGGCCAAGGCTGCCCCGACCAGCTGGCTGTGGGAACTCGGGAAAGCCACTTAACCTCTCTGAGTGTCCCCATCTGTTGATAATGGCTCTTTCGGAAGGTAGCTGTCAGAATGTGCTGAGACGGTATAAAGAGGTATTGAGCTCAGAGCCAGGTTCATAAATACCCAATATATCTGACTTAGTATTTTGTTACTGGTTACTACAATGTAGAATCTTTGCTAGTTTTTTTTTTTTTTTTTTAAACATAGATGACCGTGGGAGTAGTTTTTAAAAAACGCCTGTGCTGGGGCGCCTGGGTGGCTCAGTGGGTTAAAGCCTCTGCTTTCGGCTCAGGTCATGGTCCCAGGGTCCTGGGATCGAGCCCCGCGTCGGGCTCTCTGCTCAGCAGGGAGCCTGCTTCCTTCTCTCTCTCTGCCTGCCTCTCTGCCTACTTGTGATCTCTGTCTGTCAAATAAATAAAATATTAAAAAAAAAAAAACAAAACAAACGCCTGTGCTCTGGGGTGCCTGGGGGGCTCAGCTGGTGAGGTTTCCAACTCTTGCTGTCATCTCAGGTGTTGATCTCAGGGTCGTGAGTTCAAGCCCTATGCTGGTATCCACGCTGGGCATGGAGCCTAATTAAGAAAAAAATGTGTATGTTCTGCAAAGAACATGCCCCTGGGGGGACATAATGCTCCCAAATGAAGGAGAGCTGGACCTAGGAGTACAGCGGGGGGGCAGGGGTGTGATGAGGGGGGCCCAGGAAGGCAAGGTGGCAGGACCTCCAGCTGGGTCTCTAGGAACAGGGCGTTGAGGCAAGAGGGACAGGCAGGAGGACCATGGTGCCTGGCTCTATGGGCCACCGGCGGGACCCAGAGGGTTGTGACTCCAACCAGCAGAGCTGCAGTGCCCACACCACCCTCCTCCCCCACCACACTTCCGCTGCCCACCCACCTGGCTGCCCCTGCGCCAGCCTCAGGATGAGGGAGTTGGGAGAACTCCCTCACTGTCCCTGCCCCTCCTGCCACACTGCTCCTCGCATCACCATGGCACCACCCGTCCAGCCCTCCGGTCTCCTCATCCTCCCCCTCCCCATGGAGAGGCCCTGCCTCCCAGTGGGACTCATGGACCCTGGGGGCTTCCTCCAGGCCTCTTCTGCTGGCGGGGGGGAGGGCAGCCGGCTTGGAAGAAGTGGGCAGCAAGCTCGAGGTTACCGGCCTGCTCAGAGGTGGCTTGTCGTCTATCACAGGGAGCTTTTTGAGGGCTCAGGACCCCTTTTTGCCCTCGGAGACCAGGCAAACGACAAAGAATGGGGTAAGACACAACTCGGAGCCATCAAATACACGCGAGAAAACCCGAACAATTCTGATATATCCCATGATACGCCTTTTGAAGTAGCAAATAACAAGTTTCCAGACAGGTACACTGTGCCCCCGCTCAGTGGGGTCCAAAGCAGGGGTCTGTGCTTGGGGCACGCTGGCCCGAAGGGAGTTGCAGCCCCTCCCCTCCGCGGGCGGGGGCGGGGGGAGAGGCAGGGGGCGTGGTCCCGCCCGGAGGCTCCCGTCCGCACTGAGATGCCAGCCCTGCCCCTAGTCTGGGTCCTGAGAACCCCGGCGCCCGCGGCCGGATGGCTTCCCCGGGCTGGGGGCTGGGGTGAGGGGCTCACTTTCTTCAGGTAGTCCAGCAGGCCCACGTACAGCAGGTGGATGTTCTGACTTGTGGTGATCTTGACCATGGTCTTTTCAATGTTGTTCTCCAGCTGGCGGATGACCTGGGGTGGCCCGAGGGCACACTGCGCTTAGGGACACACCACGGGTCGCCCACCTGGAGGCCGCACTTTCTTCCAGGGAGGGCGGTGTCTCTCACAGGCCCCGCCCCCGAGGCCCCGCCCCCGCCACCTGCAGCAGGTGCAGCTGCTCCTTGGTGGCGGCCGGCTGGCTCCTCAGGCTGGCCAGCTCCAGCTGCAGGCTCTCCAGCTTCTGACCCCGCCGCCGCACCAGGTGGATCAGCGCGTTGTGCGCGTTCACGCGGTCGAACACGTACTTTCGCAGCTTCTCCCGCGCCACCTGGGTCAGGGAGGGCACGGCCCGGGCGTGGGTGCGCACGGGGAGCCGGCGCGCAGCGGGGTGGAGGGGCGGGACCCCTGGGATCCGGACGGGCTCCGCAGCGCCCTTTAGTGGGGGGGGTGCGCACTGGCTGGGCGAGGCTGAGGGGTCCCCCCTGCCACCTTACCTCCATGGAGGAGCGACCGTGCGCCAGCCTCATGGACACGTCCTTCCTGCAAGCCTTGGAAATGGTCTGCTGGTCATACTGCAGAGAGGCAGTGGCTGAGCTGGGCTCTGTGTGTACCCCCAGGCCCCCATCCTTCCAGGCATTCTCCCCTGGCCTCTTCTGCCCTGTGCTAGCCCAGCAGCAAGGCCCCATCCAGGCCATTCCAGCTGAGATGTGATGGGAGTCTGGAGAAGAGGGCCCAGGTCTCCCCTCCAAGGGCAGAGAGACAGAGGGGCCCGTGCTGTAGGGGTAGCCCCCCGAAAGGACCCCAGTCAGGCCCACCCTGCCTGCCAGACTTTTGGGAGTGACTGGAGCTAGGGGACAGGTCTCGGGAAGCCCCTCCCAGGATGCCCCCTGGCTCCAGAAGGGCAGGGGAGGGGGAGAAGAGAAGGTGCCTGCCCTCCACGTGTGTGGGGGACTGTTGCAGCAGGTGCATGCCCTGCCCGCCCCCCATCCCCAGCCAGGGGTCTGCAGGGAGGGGACAGGACCGCTCACCTTTTTGGCTAAAGCCCAGTCTTGGGTGCCGCGACGGATGCTGCCGCGCAGGAGGGCCAGCGTGCTTCGGTTCTTGGCCATCTTCTCCCTTACCGCCTGGATTTGCAGTGCCCGGCATTGCTCTGGGGGGGGGGCGGGGGGGGGCCAGGATATGGGCGGGTCTGGATCCCTGAGCTGAGGGGGCTCCACACCAGGGCTGCCAGAGGCGGGGCAGGCAGGAGAACGCTGATCCCACGGCACAGTCCTTCCTTCCCCTGCTCAGGGTCATCGGCTTCCCGGCTCAACCATGCTTATGGGGATGGCCATGCGGGGCACATCCTGGGATCCCTTCCAGACCCGCGGGTCAGGGAAACAGGTGGGTCCTTTCCTGTCTCCTCCAGCTTTGGGGCTCGCGGTGCTCACACATCTCTTTGAAGGCCCCCTGCGCGACAGTCCCTTTGGTCCCTTCTCGTAGGTCTCTTGGGGGGGTTGGCCACTAGCCCTTGTTTGCCCTGGACTGGCCCTGTGTTTAATCTGAGAGCCTCTGAGCGAGCCCAGGGAGAGGCCAGGCATGGCCAGGCAGGCTGGTCCCCTGGGGGTGGGCTCACCCTGGAGCAGAGTGATCGTCTTCAGCTCCTGGATCTGCTCGTCCGCCTCTGCCTCGCTGCGCGTCTTCATGGTGGCCCTCGGGGTCCTCCCGGGACCCTCTGCACCTCCCACCCTCCCTGTGCTGGGCCTGCTCAGCAGAACTGCACGCAGTTCAGGTTATCCCCGGAATCTCAGCCCATTGTGATGGGGGCCGAGGTTCTCGATGTCCAGTTCAGGGAACCCTGGCGATCCTGGCCCGCCCTGCCCCCACCCGCTGCCCCAAGTGAGCCTGGGGGGTTGTCCCCTGGATGTGTGACTCTTATGGCTGCTCTCGGCTCGGGGGTATTGGAGGAGGCGCCTTCCACAGGACGTGATCTGTGGTGGTTTGACACTGTACCCCACACCAGCCCCCCGTACCCTCCACACCTCCAGGCTGTCCTCTACTGAGTCTCCTAAAACTTCCCATCTCCGCCTTATGGGATCTCCGTTCCCTCACCACACCCCAGGGTCAGACTCCACACCCTGGACAACCTGGCTCGTGAGACCCCACCTCTCCCTGCCTTTTGCCTCTGCCTCCTTGGGGGAATTCCCGGGTCTAGCTTTAGGTGTCACTTACTCTGGGAGGGGTCACCCCAGCCCACACTGCTCTTGGAGTTGTATGCCCCGAACCCCTGACAGCCTGGGATCCCAGGGGTGCACACCAGCTAGTTACTGTTTCTGGCCACGCTACGTGAATTTGCTGGAGCTGTCATAACAGAGTGCCACAGCCTGTGTGGCTGCCACCGTGGAAATTTATTGTCTCATATCCTGGAGGCTGAAAGTCTGAGATCGGAGTGCTGGCAGGGCTGGTTCCTCCTGAGCTAGGAGAAGGCCATCTTCTCGCTGCGCCCCCACAAGTTCGTCCCTCTGCTCGTGTCTGTGTCCTCCTCCCCTCAGAAGGACACAGGCCAGACGGGATCAGGGCTCCCCCCCATTTTAATGCAATCATTTCTTTAAAGGCCTTGCCTCCAAATGCAGTCATATCCCAAGGTCCTGGGTGTTAGGGCTGTGATGTGTAAATTTGGGGACACGCAGTTCATAACCATGGCCGCAGGCTAAGACCCCACACAGGTGTCACTTCCTGGTCATTGCCACTTTTTAAGAAAGTGAGTCCCGTCCCATTTAAAACCCCACAGGCTCACCTTCTGCCATCCCTCTGAGACCTCAGGGGTTTGGAAGGACCAGTCATAGGCATCCCCCCGCCCCCGGGTTCTCCCTGGGCCGCAGGCAAAGCCTGCTCGCTGTCCCTCAGTATTGGTTCTCCCGTTCCTCAAACCCCTGAACTTTAGTGGGGTACGTGGCTGCCCAGAACGAGGCTCTCTTCCAAAGCGTGTACCCCATGACTTAATTTTGGCTGATGGAGGGTAAGCCCAAGTGGTGAGTGAACTGTCCTCTTCCCTAGTGACTGGGATGAAGGCACGATGGCTGGAGCTGGCACAGCTGCCCAAGACCATGAGGTGCACCTGGAAGAGAGGCCACAGCAGGGGGGACAGCAGGGACAGCAGGGGGGCAGACTGAAGGGATCACCCACCTGGACCATTACATGAAGGAAAACCCCGACCCTTGCTCGCTCACACTGTGGTTATCTTGGACATCCCGTCACTTTGCCTTCCCTGGTGCACAGTAGGCGCTCAGCATTCTTCTGAATGACTGGCAAGGCCGGGAGGTGCAGGAGTTGGGCTGGGGCTGGAGCAGCATGGCCCCAGGTCGTGGGCCTTCGGTGTGACCGGGAGGGCGGCTGTCCAGGACAATGGATTTGCCCAGCTTTTATGTCATCGCGGCCTCTCCCTCCGTTGGGTGTGTGGGGCGTGTAGTCGTGCCCACTCAGAGCTTTCCCTCCCTGTGGACGGAACTCCAGCAAGCTAGCTCTGGCCGCCCTCCACCCTTCACCTCCCCCTGCCTTGGAGTGAAGTGGCTTCATCTGACGGGTGTGTTTGGAATGGTAGGCGGGTAGGCATGGCCACCTCCTGTGCCTTGAGTCCCGGGGGCCAGGCGCTACCCGGCCGCACACCCCTGCTTTGCTCCTTCATGGCCGGACGTGTGCAAGCAGACCCCGCGTGGGAAGGCCTGCGGAACCGATGGTTCTGGGGCTGTGCCGGGAACTGCCCTGGTGGGCCCTCCAGTGTCAGTGTATGGTGCTGAGGGGACATCTGTCTCCTATTTTCTTACTGCTTTGACGTGCTTCCTGATGGTTTTATTTTTATTTTTTTAAAGATTTTACTTATTTATTTGACAGACGGAGATCACAAGTAGACAGAGAGGCAGGCAGAGGGGGAGGAGGAAGCAGGCTCCCCGTCGAGCAGAGAACCGGATGCGGGGCTCGATCCCAGGACCCTGAGATCATGACCTGAGCCGAAGGCAGAGGCTTAACCCACTGAGCCACCCAGGCGCCCCTTCCCGATGGTTTTAGAACTCAGCTGGGAAAAGGCAAGGCCTTTATTTGTGCAGCACGCCCCCGCAGCAGCTGTCCCCTCGGACTGTGGGGGATGCCAGGGCCGGACAGGGAGTGTCAGAGCACCAGGGCCTGCAGAAGTCCCTTCCACCAAGTGCCCAGGGCCTCTCTGATGCTCTCTAGCTCTCAGCGTCCACCATGTTTCTCACTGCTCTCTGGGAGGCCAACGATTGCAGGGACAGCCCCTCTGGTGTGACCTGGGCAGGAGCAAAAGTTTGCACAGGGTTGGCAGACCTCCCATGAATGTCCGCAGGGGACACCGTTGGGTCACCTTAGGGTGTGAGGAGGGCCTGTGTGAGGGGGGAGGGCAAGCCTGAGGTGAGGAGGCCCTGAGGGCTATGTTCTAGAAATTTCCGGCCCCAGGTCCTCTGTGCCCCAGCTGGAGCTCTCCTAGCTGTGCCGATCTGTAGGAGGCAAAGGGAGACCGGTGGAACCACAGCCCAAGCCGCTCACCAGAAGGACACAGGCCTGACGTAGGCCAGCCTGGTGTCTGGACACCCTTCTTGGGGTGTCCACACTCCTGAATCTGCACTCCCCTCCTGCCCAAGGGGCTCAGGAAGGTCTGGCTGTTGCATGCCACCCACTCCTGCCCCTCCAGGATGGACAGGCCAGAGGGGAGAGGCCCTGTCCAGTCTATACCTTGGGCCACGGGTTTGCCTGCCGAAACCTCTGGCCCCGGAGCCTCAGGTCCTGCTTTCCGCTGCCCTCTGGCCTCTCACCTGCACCCCCGTCTTCGGGGAGCCGCCCTCTGGCCTCTCACCTGCACCCCCGTCTTCGGGGAGCCGCCCTCTGGCCTCTCACCTGCACCCCCGTCTTCGGGGAGCCGCCCCGTCTCCAGGAAGAGCCAGAGGTCGCTGCATCTGTGCGACTCCGCTCGGGTCACCCAGTAGCTGGCCACCGAGCCTGTGACTGGGGAGCAGGGGCCACGGGCCAGTTGGGCCTGGGCCTCTGCACTTCTCAGGGAAAGGGAACCTGGGTCCAGCTTCTTCCGGGCAGAGGGTCTGGTGGGCTTGGCAGGACTCGCACCGGGAACTGGGACCCTGTCCCAGGAGGTGGGAACGCGCGGGACCGCGGCCTCCCCGCCCCAGTGGGGACCCCCCCGCCGGAGAGCCAGCATCACCTCTGGCGACTCGGGTGCGTGTCAAAGCGGGAGGGACAGCCCCTGGGGTACCCACCCACGGCCACCAGCACGTGCCACTGGAAGGGGTACGGGAACTTCCTCCGGATGAACGTCTGCAGGCCGAAGACGGCGCCGGTGCCTGCCCAGAGCCAAGGTCCCCATCAGCCAGCCTGTCCACCGCCCGGGCGCCCACAGCAGCGGTCAGGCTCCCAGCCTCCGAGGACGGGGGACCGGACGGCACCTGCTGGGCACTCGGGTGAGACGGGAAGGTGAGGTCTGTCCAGACCCCAGGACGTCTGGACCCAGCCTACCTGCGACAAAGCTGAAAATGCCCTTCACGAAGGCCTCCGACTGGCACGCGGCGTACTGCCCCAGTCCCTGCGGTGGCGGAGGGGGTGAGGGCTCGGTCCCCCCTCTTTCACAGGCCCTCCGTCCCGCCCTCGGGCACACTCCGGCCGCAAGGAGCGGGACCACTCGTCGTGAGGCCCTGGGGGCTTGCCCACACCCACCTGCCTCCACGTCCACCCAGGCTGCCCCGATCCCCACAACGGGAGCGTCCTCCCCCCTTGTCTCTCTTCCCTGAGGAGGGCAGCCCCCCACCGAGCCCCCACCCGCCCCGCTCAGGTCAGCTTCTGAGGTCCGGGGCCCGCGTGCCAGGCCGGCCTTCTCACCGGGTGCTTGGCGGCCACGGCGTCGTCCACCCGGGACAGGCCCAGGTTCACCATGGCCGGCAGGTCACTGGTAGCGGACGGGCGGAGTCTGCGCACGACGTGCGGGGGGCGGGGCGAGCAGGGGGCGGAGCCTTGCGGGACGTGCAGGGGGCGGGGGCAGGACCCTCGTGAGACGGGCGGAGCCTGCGCGGGCCGCGCGCTGGGGGGGCGGAGCCTGCACAGGGCGCGGGGGGCGGGGCGGAGAGGGGGCGGAGCCTTGCAGGACGCGCGGGCGGGGGCGGAGGCGGAACCTGCGGGAGACAGGCGGAGGGGCGGGTGCGAACGGGGCGGAGCCTGCGCGGGACAGGCGAAGGGGCGGGGACGAGCTCGCAGGAGGGGCGGGGCTGGGGTACCTGAGAGAGGGTGGGCAGGGCCGAGGGTCTGAGTGATGGCAGAGAGTCTGGGGTGTGGACTCAGGTGGCCTTTGAAGTGGACGGAGAATGAGGCTGGGGCTTGGACAAGTCTCCTGGGGGAGAGTGGGCGTCAGTTTAGGTCGCCGGCCAGAACATTGAAGTCCTAGGTGGCGCCTGGGCCGGGGAATGGACATGGCTTCAGAGATGCCTGGGCTATGGGGTCGCGTGGCCTATGGGAGGGTCCAGCTCCCCTGTATGCCCCAGCCACAGGGGAGAGGCCAGCTACCTCCCGGCCTGAGGATGAGCCCCCCTGAGTGGGGGGCAGCCTCTGTCCAGTGGCCAAGGCTGGGCATTCTGGGTGGGCTAGACGCCCCCCGCCCCCCGGGCTCTGGCTCAGCACTAGATGGTAGCACTGACCTGAAAAACAAGTTATTTTACCAGCAACTAGGAGTTTACTGGGGAGTAGCAGAGACTTGCAATTTGGGACACGCAAGCCGCAGCAAAACCACGGGTGAGGCCAACCGATGACCGCGAGAAAGTACTTTATGGAGGAGTGGGAGGGGTTGTTCTGAACCCAGGCCCGCTGGAGAGAAGCAAGCGCTCCGGGTGGTGAGGGCCGGGGGTCGGTTTCTTGTAGGGGAGACAGTGCACATCTTTCCCCGGTGGGGCCTGGGGCTGACGGTTCTCCCCGCTGTGGACGCCGTGTGGTCTGGCTGCCCAGAAGGCCAGGAAAGCCAGGGCAAGCTTGGGGGATGGTCGCCTTGTCCTGAGCCCCCAGAGCCCTAGATTCAGGTCTGCACACAACAGGGGAGAGTGGGCCGCAGGCCGGTGCCCTTCTGCCTTCCCTGGCACCACGAGGAGGCCGCCCTGTGCTGTGCACACTCCGTTTGCCAGGGTGAGCTGCTTCTGTCTTCCCACCACCCGCCTCCCCCCTGCCCACACCTGGAGGGGTGCGTGTGCACAAGCTGATGCATCTGAGCCAGCCCCTCTTACCCGGACAGGGGTCTCCCCACCCCCCTTTCCCCTCCTGCGACCCCTCCCCTCCCTCGCTCTTCCTCTTCTCTCCGCCTCCCCTCTTCCTTCCCCCTCCTTGTCCTTCCCCTCCCTCCACTCCTGTCTCCTCCCCTGTCCCACTCTCCCTCCTCTTCCTCCTTCCTCTTCTCAGTCCCATTCTTGGGGCTGCTCCAACGAAACTGGAGGCCCGGCAGACGGGGGGAAGCCTGCAGCCTGCGGCAGGGCAGCGGCCGGTCACCCAGAGGCTGACTGGAGGCAGGAAGTGTGGTCCTTGGCGGCTGAGGCCACCCCCCTGCCCTGTAAGTGCCCACGTGACTGAGAGCTCTGGGGCCTGCCCTCAGGCGCAGGACGTGCCACCCCAGGGGCCCACGCCCTGACTGGCCTGCACACTGAAGCCAGGCCGGGTCGCCGTGGCCTGCGCCGGTGATCGGGGAGCCGACGCTGCGTCGGGGCAGGAGCCCTCGTGAAGTCACTGCAGAGGTGCCCAGCCCTGGCCCGTTCCCTGGAGGGACCCAGAGGGCACGTGCAAATTAGGGGAAAGTGGACAGTGTGTTTGCAAAACAACTACCCAGACGTGAGTGGGACATGGGAGACCCCGAGGGCCGGGGCAGGAACCTAGAGCTCAGAGCAGCAGAGCGGAGCACCCCAGGTTGGGTGAGGGGGACCTGTTCCAGCGCGTGGAGGGGGAACTGTGTAGGTGAGACCCCTGGGGACTGTACGGGGATCTGGCCAGCACCAAGTAACGTCGATTCCCCTCCCACCTCCTGCTGGGGCCCCCTGGGGTGGAGCCCAACTGTGCAGGGGGCCAGGGGGCCCTTGACATTGTCCGTGCAGCTTGGGCCGCCTCCTTGGTCAGCAGGTGGGGGCTCGGAACACCGGAGATTCTCTCTCCTCCCCTGAGGACGGGGCCCAGGGTTAGGAAGCACCCGGGGGGCAGGAACCTGACTGGGTCGGGCCTGGCGGAGAGATGCTCGGCAGCCCTGACCAACCATAACCAGTGAGAGTTTATTGGAAGGATACTGGGGCTCCTGGATTAGCAGGATGCTGGAGAACCAAGAGAGCGGGTACAGGGGCGGCCTCGGCGCTCTGGTGAACAGGAACAGAACGAGAACCTCCAGGGGAGGAAGTGTTGGGTCTGAGCCTTCCTCCTGGAGGCTCAGCCCCCCGGGGCCGGCCAGGGGCGCTGATGGGCAAGGTGGCAGCCCCCACACCTGTGCCCCTTGGTTTTCACAGTGTGACGCTGGGAGGCGGTGAGGCGGGGAAGCCAGACGAGGCTCCAGGCGGCGTCTCCGCTGCGGCTGTGGACAAGGCAGGCGGTGCCAGCCCGCGAACCCCTGCCGCGAGCTGCAGACGTGGTGGTGTGGCAGAGAGGCCCCAGGCTTCAGTGGACCTGCAGGCCGAAGCGACTTTCCTCCCTCATTTATCCACGGCTATGAACCGAGCACCTTCTGCACCCGGAGCTGGGGAATCTGAAGCCATCAGGCCACTGGTAGCGCCTGCTGTCCCCGAATTTAGAGTGCGCAGAGACAATACAACACAGAAGAAAATGTAGATTAAGCTCAAAGGCCGAGGAAAGAGACCGGGGTGGGCTGGGGTGTAGACTGGGATTTGAGGAGGGCTGCTGGGAGGAGGCAGAAGCCACAAGCCGCCCAGGGAAGGGCAGGCTCCGGGCCGGTGCGGGAAATGCCACGGGGCCAGCGGGCCGGGTGTTGCCTCGATGCCGGAATGGCTCCAGAGAGTTTCAGCCGGCGTCAGATTTGTTGTCCTTGAGGTTTGCCCCCCGTTGTGTGGCCGAGGACACAGGGAGCCAACGGGTGGCTGGCCTGCGGTGAAGGCCCTGGTCAGGGACGTGCTGGGGGCCAGTATGTTTTCCGTGGGTAGAGGGGCTGCCCCGCACCTGGGGGGCTCCTCAGGGCGTCCGAGGCTGTGGTTGTCTGGGCCTTGGTCAGGCCTGCGGTTGGCGTGGACGTCTGTCCTGCCCCCACACTGTCCTTGGAGCTCTGGCCTTGGAGTGGGATGGGACGGACTCCTTTGGCCTTCCTGTTCCGCAACCGGAGAGGTGCGTTTGGGGGAAGATTTTGTAGGTATTTGTTGCTTGTATTTATGCGTTTTATTTTATTTTTTTAAGATTTTATTTATTTATTTGACAGACAGAGATCACAAGTAGGCAGAGAGGCAGGCGGGGTCGGGGGAGCAGGCTCCCCACGGAGCAGAGAGCCCGATGCGGGGCTTGATCCCAGGACCCTGAGATCAAGACCTGAGCCGAAGGCAGAGGCTTCACCCACTGAGCCACCCAGGTGTCCCGTACTTATGCGTTTTAAACAACAAAGTCTCAGCCACACATGGAGCTCACTTTTTCGCTGTCAGCTCTGTGAGTTTATAGACAGACGCAGACGCGTCACCACCACAGTCCGGGCTCCGACGGTGGCTGCGTGCCCTTCTGCTGGCCGCCAAGCCTATCCACCCCCCAGCCTGCCACCGCCGAGCAGCTTCCTGTTCCTGGGCACTTGCGAATTCTGGAAGGTTCTAGAAAGGTATCCCCATCTGTAGTCTTCCTGAAAAGGCCTCTCTCACCCAGGAACCCATCGGGATTTGTCCAAGCGCGTTACCTGAGTGGATGGTTTGCTCCTTCCACGCCCTCCTGCCACGGACGGCCCATCATCCATGTGGCCACGGGGGACACTTGGTGGCTTCTGCTTCTGGGTGGTTGTGAATAAAACCCTTCAAACACCCACACACAGGGGTTTTTCCAAGTTTTCATTTTTCTCGTGTAAACACTGAGGTGTGCGATTGTCAAGTTGTCCGGGAAATGAGTGTGTCCCTTTCTGAGAACCCACCACAGGGTTCCCAGGGCCCTGGCCCCGCGTTCTGATGCCCGGGCAGCGAGGACTTGGGGACGGCGACCGGCAGCCCTAGAGCTGTGGCGTGACTCGGAGCGGCCTCGCCTTGCCCGTCCCCTGACTCACGGATGCATTTTTCCATGTTTGGTTTCCATCCGGACATCATCTTTGGTGAAGTGGCTTTTCAAATCTTTGCCTGTTTTGTTTTGTTTTTTTTTTTTTAAGTTGAGTTGCTTGTTTTTCTTATCGTTGCATCTGGAGAGTTCTTTATAGATTCAGGATTTAAGTCCTTTATCAGATGCATGTTCTATAAATATGGGACCTGGCGGCGAGCTGGGATCCCCTGAAACCCAGAGCGGGCGGCCCTCAGAAGCCCCCCGCTCCTCCCCTCCCTACCTGCTGGGGGTGAGGCCCTCTCTCCGGCCCTGTAGGCCCCTCCGCGCTGGAGCACTTGGCAGCGCTGGCCTTGCCCCAGCCGCCCGCCCCCGATCAGAGGTGTCTGGGTTGTGTGCCCCGAGGCCAGCAGGTGGCCTTCCCGTGGAGGGTGCTGTCTGCCTGCACAGGAGAAGTCACTCGGGAGACCTGGCCAGTGAGCCCCCACCAGCCCGCGGTGCCGCCCTGGCGACACTCACGCCCGCATGCTTATGCAACCTTTGATAAGACACTTGTGACGCCATAATCCACCCTAAGCGGCGTCTCAGCTCCGCCCTCCAGACCGGCCTGCCGGAGACCCAGTGCGTGGCAGTGGGGCCTAGAGTGAGGGGTTACCCAGGACTCTGATGTCCCCTCCGTCACAGCTGGGCTGACCCTTGGTGACTCCACTCTTGTGTGCGGTGTGTGGGGGGTGAGGACTTTGGGGACCCAGACCCTGAGTAGGGCCCGTGAGCTAGAGCACCCCCACGTGCCCTGGGCCCCCGGCCCCTGGCCCCAGCCAGTCTGGAGGTGGACGGAGGCCAAGATGAGGTCTTTGCTTGGTCCTTGGCGACTGGCTGGCAGGTGTGGATTGGGAGAGGTGAGAGGTGAGAGTCCGCCTCTCTGGAGCCCTCCAGGAAATGACCCCTGGGGCTGGTGGGGGACCTTGGGTGATTGTGCAGTACAATGGACAATGGGGGCTGAGTTTCCAGAGCCAAGTGCATCTGCTGCCCCACTGCCCCTTGGCTAAGCCCACTGGTGGGCTGGGCTATAAAGCCCGGCCTCCTGGGGCTGGGATCCCTGTGCTGGGAGCTGGGGGGCAGGCATGGCCTCGAAGTGCGTCCTGCTGGGCCAGGTCCTGGTGCTCCTCTGGGTGTCTGTGGCTGGGGCCGAGGTTCTGCTACAGCCAGATTTTGATGCCAAGAAGGTAACAAAGGGCCCTGTGCTGTGGCGCAGGTGGGCATGGGGGCTGAGCCCCATGGGAAATGCTGGCACCACAGGATAACAGGGTGGCGCCCGCAGCGTCCCTGCTCTGGGCCTTGAACCCGCCAACCCTCAGACCCTCTCTCCATTTAATCCTGGAACAACCGTGTGGGGGTAATTACCGACCCATTTCACAGTTGGGGGAACAGAGGTCATGCGACCCGTCCAGGTAGGTGGCAGAACGGGGAGATGGGCACAGAGACCCCCAGCTGCATGGTTCCAGACAAGCCTGTGTGGCCGTGTGCTTTGTGGCCCCGGTCCCAGGGCAAAGCCAGCCACTGAACTGCTTTGCAGTTCTCAGGCCTCTGGTACGTGGTCTCCATGGTCTCCGACTGCAAGGTCTTCCTGGGCAAGAAGGACCACCTGCTGATGTCCACTAGGGCCATCGAGGCCACGGCGGGCGGCAACCTCAGTGTCCACATGCAGTTCCCTCGGTGAGTGTGGTGGGGCTGGCGGTGGGGGCGGGGCGGGCCAGCAGCTGAGAGTGAGCCCCGGGCTGTGCCCCCCAGGGCTGACGGCTGTCACCAGCTGGACGCCGAGTACCTGAGGGCGGGCTCCGAGGGCCACTTCAGAGTCCCAGGTAGGTCCTGCCCCGCCTGCCTTCAGGGACCCCTGACAAAGTGTCTCCATGCGGTGACACGGACGGTCCTTCTACCTGGGGCCACGCCCCCGCCCCGGCACCATCTCCTGCCCCACCCCTCCTTCCCTCCACCTTCTGCCCTTCCCTTGAGCCCGGAAGCAGAGGCCGGCGTGGGTGGGGGTCCGTGCCCGGGCCCTGGGCGCCCCTCCACGGCTGGCTGGCCCCTCCCTCTGCAGCCCTGGGCTACCTGGACGTGCGCGTCGTGGACACAGACTACAGCTCGTTCGCGGTGGTCTACATCTACAAGGAACTGGAGGGAGCCCTCAGCACCATGGTGCAGCTCTACAGTGAGGACCCAGCGGCCCGCCCTCCCTCCTCCCCACCCGGGGCCACCCCCCCTGCCCTGTCTCCCCCCCCACACACCGGCCCAGCCCCTCAGGCCCTGCCTCCCCTCCTCCATCACCCCAACGGAGCCAAGAAGGAGGGGGGCGGCAGGACCCCGCAGCTCTTCGGAGAGGGGAGGAGTCGGCGCGAGAGGCCTCTGGGGGCCCTGCCGCCCTCTGGCCCCGCTGCCTGAGGTCAAAGTGAGGGCTGAGGTTCCGTTTTGCTGTAATTTCTGAGGGCAAAGTGCGCCAGGGGCTCCCCGAGGCGCAGAGGTTGGGGTGAGCGCTAGAGACTGGTTTTGGGGGCCTGAGGGGGGTGGGGCCCAGGGGGACATGGCCCTGGGGAAGGCCTAGGCCGTGCCAGTCTCCCAGACACCCTGTGTGGATTAGGAAAGGACACCCCGGACACCCCTCCGGGCGGCTTCAGTCCCCCTGATTGCCCAGCCAGGCAGGCACTTTGGAGCAGGGCACAACCTGCCCAGTCTTGGGTGATGGACCTGCTGTCCGCTCTCGAGGAAGAGCGCTGAGGCCAGGAGACCTCCACGCCCTCCCCTCCCCTCCCCTCTGCGAGCCCCAGGGACCTCCACGCCCTCCCCTCCCCTCCCCTCTGCGAGCCCCAGGGACCTCCACGCCCTCCCCTCCCCTCCCCTCTGCGAGCCCCAGGGACCTCCACGCCCTCCCCTCCCCTCCCCTCTGCGAGCCCCAGGGACCTCCACCCCCTCCCCTCCCCTCACCTCTGCGAGCCCCAGGGACCTCCACCCCCTCCCCTCCCCTCACCTCTGCGAGCCCCAGGGACCTCCACGCCCTCCCCTCCCCTCCCCTCTGCGAGCCCCAGGGACCTCCACCCCCTCCCCTCCCCTCACCTCTGCGAGCCCCAGGGACCTCCACGCCCTCCCCTCCCCTCACCTCTGCGAGCCCCAGAGACCTCCACGCCCTCCCCTCACCTCTGCGAGCCCCAGGGACCTCCACGCCCTCCCCTCCCCTCACCTCTGCGAGCCCCAGAGACCTCCACCCCCTCCCCTCCCCTCACCTCTGCGAGCCCCAGAGACCTCCACGCCCTCCCCTCCCCTCACCTCTGCGAGCCCCAGAGACCTCCACGCCCTCCCCGCCCCTCACCTCTGCGAGCCCCAGAGACCTCCACCCCCTCCCCTCCCCTCACCTCTGCGAGCCCCAGGGACCTCCACGCCCTCCCCTCCCCTCACCTCTGCGAGCCCCAGAGACCTCCACGCCCTCCCCGCCCCTCACCTCTGCGAGCCCCAGGGACCTCCACGCCCTCCCCTCCCCTCACCTCTGCGAGCCCCAGAGACCTCCACCCACCCCCCAACCTCTGTGGGGCACAGAGCTCACTGGGGCCCTGCTCTGCCTCAGGCCGGACCCAGGAAGCAAGTCCCCAAGCTGTGAAGACCTTCCGGGACTTCTACCCCACGGTGGGGCTCGAGGACGACATGATGGTCACGCTGCCCAAGTCAGGTGCGCAGGCCCCTTCGCGACCCCTGGGAGTGAGCCAGACCGGGTGGCGTCTCTTGTAAGGCGGGCGGGCAGGCCCTCCAGCCGCTGCTGCCCCCAGCCCCCTCCTTCTGCCCGCGCACTGAGGAGGAGGTTATGAGCAGCCGGGAGGGAGAGGCTTTCATGGGCTGGGGCTGTTTGGGGGCCCAGGGGGTCGGGCTGCAGGAAGCTGTGGGCGTCCCGGCCAGCTCAGCCTCTGTCTTCCTTCCTGCAGACGCGTGCTCCTCTGGGGACAAGAAAGCTCCCTGACACCTGTGGAGACCCACCTCGGCCCTTCCCAGGTAGGGGCGAGACGGGGCGGCCTCTCCGTTGTGGACTTGGGCCTGCGTGCGCAGCCCCGGGCCGCCGCTCTGTCCGCTGCTCGCACGTGTGGATCCCACTCCCCCGGCGCCCACCCAGCTGCCCGGCCGGCCACTTCCACGATTCAGGCCGCAGCTTACGTGCTGCCTCTTCCAGGAAGCCTCCTCTGACCTCCTAGGGCTGCCTTAACAAATGACCGCGTATGACACAAGTTTGTTCTCGCCACCGTTCTGGAGGCCAGAGCCCAAAGTCAAGGAGTGGGCCCGGCTGGTTCCTTCTGGAGGCTCAGGGCCGAATCTTGGCCTCTCCCAGCTCCTGCTGGTGCTGGTGGTCCTCGGCCTCCCTTGGCTTGTAGCCCCATCCTTGCTGTCTCTGCCTCGATGGTCACACGGCTGTCCTCCCTCTGTGTGTCTGTGTTCAAATGTCTCTCTTCTCACGAGGACACCGGTCCCAGGGGCCGGGCGCGCCCTAAGTCCACGACAGCCTCGTCTCCGTCCTTAGCTGATCACGTCCGCAGAGACCCTGTCTCCAGGGAACGTCCCGCTCTGAGGCCCAGGGTGGATGTGAATTTTGGGGGATGCTGTCTGTCCAGTATGCTGTGTGTCCTGCAGCCTCTGGCTACCTCCCTGGGGTACTAGGCCTTGGAATTGTCTAGGAACCCGGTCTCCCCCGGAGGGCCACCTTGCGTGGCACGGCCGTTATAGGGCCAGGTCCCCGGGAGCCCTTGGGACATGGAAGTAGGTGAACTCTTGGGGACACCGTCCCCCCAAGTAGATGCTAAGAAACTGTCCAGCCCCTTACCAAGTTCACAATGAATAGTTTGGGAACCCACATAAGACAATAAATAACAGAAGTGTCAGAGGCAGCCCTGTGGTCCTTCCTGGCAGGCCTGTGTTTGTGTGGTGGGACTCCTTCCTCATTCTGAAGGGAGCGTCCCACCATCCCTCCCGGCATCCACCCCCCAGTACCCATCCCGGCATCTCCCCCAGCATCCATCCTGACATCCCTCCCGGCATCCCCCCTTCTTCTCCCCCCGCATCCCCCTGCCATCCCCCCAACGTCTCCCTCGGCATCTCCCCCTGCAGCTCCCTCAGCATCTCACCCCTGGCATCCCCCCCGCCATCCCCCCAGCTCCCCCCCGCCATCGCCCCTGGCATCCTGCTCTCCCTGGCCTGGCTGGTTATTCACCCAGTGGGGCATTGGGCTGTTTTAACTTCTTGTGTGTCTAGAAGATGCTGCCAACCTCCTGGTCCCGCTGCACCACACAGGTGCTTGTCTTCGGTGGGAGGAGACGGGGAGGGATGTGCCAGATCAGCCTCTGGGAGGTTCTACCTTTAGAGAGTAGGAGCCCCGGCGTCCTGCTGTGGGCCTCATCCCAACTTCCAGGGTAAAGCGCCGCACGTGGACCCCCCTCTCAGGGGCTGAGTCTGGGGGTTTCGTTGCGGTTCAGTGGCCCTTGTGGGGCTTTCTTGCTATGCCGGCCAGCGAGCAAGCAAGGTGCTGGAAAGTGTGTTGGGGTCCCCAGGACCGCGGGAAGCCACGGTGTGCGGCTGGCCTCTGGGGCCGCCGTGGTGGGCTTCCGCAGTTGTGGAAGTTTCGATGGTAGAATTAGCTCTGCCCTCGCAGGTGACGCGTGCCGCGGATGGGGGCAGCGAGAGGCTCCGAGGGGTGTTTGTCGAATGGGTGCCTGGAGTGACCGTGCCTTTCCTGTCTGTGCAGGACGAGCTGGAGCAGCAGACCTTGTCGTCCCGAGTTGTCCAGACCCACCGTCCTCCTGGGTCACCCCCGCCTCCCCATCCCTGGGCCTCCCTCTTCCACTCAATAAACATATTCTGCAGTTTAGAGGCTCCTCTCCTCTTTGCAGGGGCCCTTGGGGAGGGCACGGTGAACCCTGTCTTGATCCAGGACTCCTGGGGAAACGGAGGCAGGGAAGTGCGCATGCAGGAGATGCTGACCACTGGGCACCTTCTGGCTTGAGGGGACAGGAAGCTCCAGCCCAGCCTGGCACCCGCGAGGGGCTGTACCCGTAGGCGGTGTCTGACGCCACTGTCCCGGTCCTCATGGGCTCACAGCACCTTCGGGGAGCCAGGGTGCCCTGTGAAGACCGGCCTCACTGTGGGGGCTCTGCTGGGCACCTGCGGCCCCCTGGCTGCAGGAGCTGGGGGCATAGCAGCATGGGGGCTTTGAAGCAGGGCTCACAGGGGTGTCCCCTCCTGCTGCTGGGCTGACCTTGACCTTGGCTATGTCATATACTCCACAGTGGACCGCTGGACACATGCAGTGAGCTTGCTGCCTTCCTTACTCAGGAAACTGAGGCATAGCGAAGTTGGTGACTTGCCGAGTGAGGGGCCAGGCTGAGGTTGAGGCCCAGTGGCCAGGCTCCAGGGCCTGGGCTGGACGCCCCGTGAGATGCTGGGGGAGAGAGCCCTCCCTGGGGGCCCCCGGCCGCCGCCGTTCTCCTGAAAGGAGCTCAGCACGTCCAGGTTCCGTCCAGTGCACACACTTTAAAGGGCCGGGTGAGGGGGACAGGAAGGTAGTGGGGGCCCTGCTTCACTGCTCACAGGCGCCCTGCAGCCTTCCCAGGTCTGGAGCCGGAGGCAGTCGGCCAGATCAGATGAAGGGCATCTGTCCTTATCCTGCTCCTGGTCACCCAGAGACAGCGTCCCCCACGCTTCCTGTCCTCCCCCTGTTGCCTGGCCAAGCACTGGGGGTGGGGGGGACCCTTTCTCATCAGCCCGGGCTGGGCCAGTTTGGGGCTCGGATCAGCTAGTCCCAGATCAGCCTCCTTGCGGGGGGCCCCTGCTGGTCCTGTGGTGTGGTGGGTCCCTCGGTCTCCGGCGGGCTGGCCAGCTCTGGGCTTCCCTGTCCTGCCTGGACGTTCCCACACCTGGCGGACCCTAAGCTGACGGCCTTGGTGGAAGGGCAGTGCAGCATCCAGGATCTGAGGCGGCCCGTCTCCCGGGGGGCGGGAGCTGCCCTGCCCTGGACCAAGCCTGGAGCCCTTCCAGGGTGGGCTTTTCTGGCCCCGAAGCTGGGAAGCTTGCCTCTTACTGGTCTGGAACCACGGATGCTGGTCCGGGCAGGAGTTGCTCTGGGCAACCTCGGACCCCTCCTGGCCACGTGGCACCTGCCCCCTGCTTTGTGACCATTACAGCTGGGAAACCGAGGCACACGGCTGCCCTGAGCCACGCAGCTGGTTGGGCCAGGGCCCCTGTCCCTGAGGTGGGCTCCTCTTGGCCGGGCTCTTAATCTGGGACAAAATCTAATGTTGTCGGGGGTCCCGGCCGTACTGTTGGGGGGCGCCCAGCTGGGGAAGAGCCGGCTCTGGCCTCCCACCGACCTGGCTCATGTCCTGGCTCTGCTCCTCAGGTCGGGGGCCAACAGGACGGGGCCGCTCTCAGGCCAGCCTTCCGGGCGGTGGTTCGTGTGTGGCCGGCTGTGTGCCGGCCTGACTGATCCAGGCGAGGACAGGCACGGCGCCTGGCCTGGGGATGGGGCTGTGTCCTGTCACGGTGGACGAGGACGCGGGCCCCAGGAAGGCAGCTCCCCAGTGTGTGCAGAGATCCCTGGGACGTGGCCGCCCGCCTCTGCCCCCCGGGGACCTCTGTGCCACTCCCGTGCTGCTCCCAAGCTTCCCCTCCCCGCGGGGACCTCCCCAGGGAGACGAGACCCCTCCTTCATTTCCCCCCTCAGCTCAGTGAGCCGCACCAGGCCCTCGGAGCCTCTCCTGCCCCAAGGCCGATCAGGAAGAGCTTGAAAGCCGCCACGTGCCGGACGAGGAAGGTGCTCCGAGCCCGTGGGTCTGGGCGCGGCACCCATCTGTCGGCCCCTACGGGGTTGGAGCTGTGGTCCCAGCTGCCCCATGGTGGGGGCCTCGTCCCCCTCTGCTCAGGCGGCTTCCCCTGCCATGCCCACATTCGTCCCAGGCCAGGAAGCTGGCATTCGTGTGGGCTGACCCCACCCCGGTGGCTGTGGGTGTCCCTGGGGCCAGTTCCCGGAGGGGTCTGGGCCGCGTGTGCTGATGACCATCTCAGGCTCTTGAGCAACGCTCCCCCGCTAAAAACCCAGGTTCCGGGGAGCAGAGGCACCGCGAGCCGCGATGGAGGCTGGGCTCCTCACTGTCGTGCTGGGCGTTGTCACGGTGCAGGTGCACACAGCCTCCCAGGACCTGGGCCTGCAGAAGGTGGCCTTTCTGTCCTACGCGGGGAGGTCGGGGCAGGGAGGGGCCTGAGTGTCCATCCCCCCTGCCCCCCAGCTGACGCCAGAGCAGCCTCATCAGGGGCCCCGGGACCACTCCTCCCCAGGTCAGCCCGGACAGAGCAGGTGGCTGAGGGTCTGAGCCTAGCCTGGCTGGTCACCCCTATCCTTGAGAGGGGGTGTGAGCAGACACCCGGGGACCGGCAGGGCCAGAGCCCTCCCTGAGGTTCTCCTGTGGGCAGCCGGTGGTCCGCCTGGGCCTCCAGGGCCTGGGGCTGAGTGTGGACCCTTCCTGCTCCTGGATCAGTGGGGTCCGTCCCCTGGGAGCTCTGGTAGGAACAGGCCAGGTGCCTGCTGCCCTGCTGTACCAGGTCCCACGGGGCCGCACAGTGTGGCAACCAGAGGACGCTTTCCCAGTGCGGGGAGCTCGCGGGGGGCTTTGCCCGAGGTCCTTCTTCACAGTCTGTGTTGGCAGCCGAGCCGGGAGCGCCTCGGGAGGGCTCAGAGAGGACGTGCACTGGGGATGTGTATACTTTCCTCTCACAAAACGATCAATTTCTGGGTTTCGGACGGAAGTTCTGGGCTGGGGTGCATTTCTGAGGGCAGGAGTTTCCCACCCCAGCTCCCAGGGAAGTTGTACCCTCCCGTGGGTGCCAAGGGCTGCTGGCTGCTGCCTCCCCTCTCTTGCGCTCCAACCACCGCTGCCCCTGGCGTCCTGGCCCCACGGAAGGCGCCCTGCTGTCTGATGGGCTGAAGGGACTCCTCGGAAGGATGGTGACTGCTGTTTTGCCACGAAGACACGCTGACCTTTCGGGGACCTCCGGGGCCCCGGGGGGTCTGCCACCAAGGACAGGGCTCTGGCTTCTCTTTCCAGATCGCAGGATTCTGGCGGGAAGTTGGGGTGGCCTCCAGCCAAAACCTGGCACTGAAGACCCCAAAGAGGCTGGAACCCTTGTTCCTGACCTTGAGCGGACGTGAGCTGACCGTGAAGGTTGCGTATAACAGGTGAGGGGTCCTGGGGCCCCTGGGAGCTCCAGTAGGAATAGGCAGGTGTGGCCGAGGGCCTGGAGGGGGCAGCTGCATCAGCTGCGGCTGTGGGGTATGGACAGGGTCGGCCCCGCTGTCCAAAACCCCAGGCCTTGACCCCCAACCCCAACACCAGAACCCCCAGGATCCTGGAGCTGTTACATGTAGACCTAGACCTTCAATTCTCCCGAAAAGAAGCGTAGTGTTTTGATAAAGCCCCATCAGATTGTAAGACACAAAAGCAGCCTTGGGGCTCTCTGGGACCCCCGCTCTTCACCTCCCCCAGCCTCGCCCTGGCCCAAGCTCTCCCGGGTACAGACACACCGCCGGGCCCCTCCGCCCCCGCACGCCTGGGATGTGCCCGGCAGAGAGAATGCAGGTTGGTATTTCCCTGAGGAGCACCCTGCCGTCTTTCAGTTCAGGAAGTTGTGAGACAGAAGAAATGGTGGGCTCAGAAATAGACGTTTCAGGGACATTTGTTTCTCCTGGTAAGAACCCTTGTCCTGTCGCTTCAGTCACAGACCCCTGGCCCTGCATACCAGCTACACTTGCTTTGTTCTTTTTCCTGTGCTGTTCCCCATGCTGTTCCCTGCACTCCTCCTCAAGTCCCAGGTGCTCCCATTCTCTTACCACCACGTGGGTCATCCTTCAAGGGCTGTTCTACCTGTCCCCCCAACGCCTTGCCCAGCATGGTGGGAGGGTCCGGGCCCTGGGTGCGGAGAGGATAGAGTCAGAACCTGCACCCGCCTCCGAGGTCTGCCCGGTCGCGAGGGAGCCATCGGCATGCACGCGGTCTCTCCCGGGCCTCTTCCTCCCAGGCCCCAGGGAGATCCGCGTGATAGACACGGACTATGGGCCGTATGCCATTTTGAGGCTGTCCCTCCGCTGGCAAGGCAAGGACTACCATGTGCTCAAGTATTTCAGTAAGCGCATGCCAGGGTCGGGGGCTGGGCCTGCTGCTGCCCTCCCAGGGATGGCCCAGCCCAGCCCAGCGCCCCCCCCCACACCGTGCCCCCCGCAGCTCGGAGCCTGGAGGATGAATACGGACCAGGCTTCTGGAGATTCCGGGACTTGACTGCAGACGTGGGACTTTACCTGGTGGCCCGGCACGGTGAGCCCCAGGCCTTCTGCGGGGGTGCTAGGCTGGGGACCCTGAGGGTGGGTAGGGCCTGTCCTGCTGCACCTCACGCCGCCCCGTCCCCCAGGGAGATGCGCCAAGCTCCTGAAGGAGGTGAGCCTCGCCCCGGGCTGTGCTGGGCGCCCCCCCCCGCCCGCCAAGCTGAGTCTCCCACCCCGACAGGGGCCCCAAATCACTCTGGATCCTGGGCCTCCAGGGTGGGGACGCCGGGCTGTCAGAGGGGGACCTGCGAGGCTGGGGGCTCGCGGACAGGGCTGGGAGAGGGAGGGGAGGAGGCCGGGCCCTCGTCCCGCCTTTCTGGCCAGCCGGGCACTCTTATCTCGCCCCGGGGGGTGGGTGGGGGGACACAGGCCCTGTGGGCACCATCTCGGGTTCCCCGTGTCCCACCCGGTGCCAGGCCCCCCAATCCCCTCTGTCTCCGCACAGCCCCGAGAGGTGGGAACGGCGACCCTGCCTTGCAGGTAGAGAAACTGAGGCCCAGGGCGGCTTTGGCGCGCGGTCATGCAGCTAGGACACGGCCCCCGCACCCCCCCAGCCCTAACCACTGCCCCGAGGGGCGTTTGGAGGCCAGGCCGTGCCCTGAGGCCCTGCCCTTCTGTGTCTCAGGAGCTGATCTAGAGGAGCCCTGGGCCAGGCCGGGATGCTCCGAGCCCCGGCCCTCTGGCCTGTCCTGGCCCCGCTGGACTGCTGGCCCTTGCTCTGAATAAAGCGCACTACCAAACCCGCTGCCCCGAGTGTCTTTCTTGGGGGAGCAGGGCTTCGGGGGGATGGGCGGGGCTGCCCGGGAAGTGACAGCAAACCCAGCTGTCTGGTGGTCTGTGGGCGCCGTGACCACCTTTGGGGAACGGGAGCCGTTCATATCCCACCCCTGGCTGGGTCTTTGTCCCGGGAGGGCTGAGGTGGGGGGAGGCCGCCGGCCGGGCTGGCTTCTGGTCTGTTCCCTGTTTCTTTCCCTGTGGGGCCCGGGGACCACACATCTCGGTGCAGGATGACAGGGCCGTCTCCCTCCTTCCCGCCCGCGGTCGTGCCCGGCCCTGCCCTGCTCAGAGCCCACGGGCCAGGCTTCCCGGGCGTGTGGGCCCCACGGTCCGTCCCAGGCTGCCGTCCTGCTCCCCGAGAGCCTGCGCGGCCCCAGGCCTGAACAGAACTGGAGGTCAGATCTCCCGGCTGCATTTCCGCCTGCATTCTTCCATGGCTCCCTACTGCCCTAAAGTTAACCCCCGTGGGCACGGTGGCCAGGGCCCTTCAGTCCCGGCTGTGCTTCTGTCCCCTGCTGGCTGCCTTGTGTCCAGCCGTGCATGGTTGGTCTAGCCTTTTCCGTCATGCTCTGTCACCCCATGACCTGCACTGAATGATCACCCCATTTTCTTCCATTTAGCTGGGTCTGAGACCGGATAGTAGACAAGGTGGCCTGGTCAGGGAAGGAGAAGCGGGACAGGTGTCAGCCCCACGGTCTGAGCACAGCCCAGGACAGTCAAAGCTTCTGGGGAACAGCTGCCTCAGGGGAGAGCGGTCCCTGCGGTCCAGCAGTGCTGGGGGACTGGTGGGCACTGGCTGCCCCCGAACAGAGAAACCCCAGTGACCCTCTGGCGGCCAAGCGTGAAGCCTGCCCCGAGGTGGGGCCTGCCTGGGACTTGCCAGACCGAAACCTGAGCCTAATTCCCCAAAGACCCACAGGAGCGATGTTTGAAAGCCGCATTCTGACAGCTTAGGGGTGCTTGGGGACAATTTGGACTTTCCACAGGTCTGTCCGGCCCAAGTTTGCAACGAGTGCACAGTGAGCTGCCTGAGAAGTGACAGTCAACCTCATCCGCTTGGGCGGGCGTGAGAGCACCGTGGGCCGGGTGTGGCCCCCGGACATCAGGGTTTACTTCTCAGACATCTAGAAGCTGGACGCCCGAGGTCAGGGTGCTGACGGGGTTGGTCTCTATTGAGACCTGGCTTCCTGGCCCGGAGCCAGTGGGCCTCCCTTGGCTCTGCTCCGCGCACCGGGCTCCCCACCTCTTGGACGGGCGCCAGTCCCAGGAGATGCGGTCCCACCTGCACGACCTCCCTGCACCCCGTCATTGCCCGAGAGGCCCCAGCTCCAGACACAGCTGCCGTGGTGACTACGGCTTCAAGAGTGGCGTTTCTGGGGATGCCATTTCGTCCCCAACAAAAGCCAGCAGCTTTCAGAGGGCGACAGGGGCAGCCAGAGCCTCGGGAAGTCACCGTGAGTGCACAGGCCTCTGGACACACGAGGAAACGAGGCTGCGTGGGAGACTAGCCATAAGTCCCCGGACGGCCCGCGGGCAGGGTCCGGACACACTGGCTTTCTAGTAAGTTCAAGGACAAAAGGAAGTCAGGCTCCAGGAGCTGGCCCGTTAGAAGATGGCAGAATTCGACAGTCGGCTAATGCGAGTTGTGTTCGCTCGGGGAGAGCGAACATTGGAACAGATAGGGCCCCTGGGCGGCGACCGCGCGGAGAGCCAGGCCCGAACGCAAGCAGTGCTCGGGGTCACCGGGCCGGGGCTTTCCCGGACAGGCTCGGTGGACTGCGGACGGCCAGGAACCCAGACAAACCAACCCAGACTGTTGGCACCGAGAAGCACAGTGGAGGGAGACTGGCCTGGGGGGTGGGGGGTGGGGCAAGGCTGGGCGTGTGGACTCATCCCGCAAGAGAAGCAGAGAAAATGGGGCAGAAAAGTATTTGAAGAAATGGAGGCCAAAATATGCTCAAAGAAACACAGCCCCGCGACCCGGGGAGGCCGACGCAGGATGGGGGCACCCCGCCCAGGGCCGTGGCGGTCCGCGGCTGCCCCGGTTTGCAGACGACTGGGAATTGCAGGAAATGAAGCTGTTTACGCAGATCAAAGCGCAGAGAGTTTGTCGTTACCTACGGGCAGTACAAGAAGGAGGTGCTAGTGTGGCCCCAGGCCGAGGGACCTCGCAGGTGATGCCCATGCAGGCCCACGGGGAGCTCAGGAGGGCCGGGAGAGCGGGGCGCAGCGGGGCCGGTCAGCGTCCTCCGGGGGCCTGGAGCCTTCGCTTCTCCCCACGTGTGTCCCGTCCGTCAGCACGGGCTCGGGCCGGCCTCGTCCCTGCACGGCTCAGTGCCTACCGCAGTCTTCGGTCTTGGCGAGCAGACCCGCGTGGACTTGTCCAGGGTCACTCCTTAGGATGGCCCTGGAGTCTTTCTGACACGGTCCCCTGATTCCTCAAACACGTGTTTCCTGTCTGGGACCAGAATCGCCCCGAGTTCCTCTTAGGCTTCCTGTGACTCAACCTTGGAATCACCTCTCCTAGGAGCCTGGTTCCCTTTTGCAGAGAACGGTACCGAGGAACCAAGGTCTGGGCGCCGGGAACGCTCAGCTCTGCGTCTGCCCGGGGCGGGTGGGGTTGAGCCTCCTCGGCAGAGCGAGCCCCCCTTTCCACCTGCCTTCCCAACCCTGGGAAAACCACTCTCCTCTCACCCGCCCCGAGCACACGGGAAGGAGTCACCCCGGCGGAGAACCAGCATCGGGAAGGCCACAGCTCGGGATTTGCTCATAGCTCCTTTACTCTTCAGCCTGAGAATTTCTAGAAACAACACTCCGTCCAAAGTTTCTCAGGGCTGATTCTGGGGCCCTCCTTCCCGGGGTTACGTCACCCCTGACCATACGGTTGTATCCCACTCATTTACTGTCGAGGGCGGTAGATTAATGTGATCCCAAAGGCACAACTACACAAAGAAGGTCTGCTCGGGGCTGGCGCAGGTGGTTAAGTGTCCGACTCCTGATTTCAGCTCACGTCACGCTCTCAGGGTGGTGGGATCGAGCCCCGCATCCATCGGGCTCCTCCACGCCCAGCAGGGAGCCTGCTGGAGAGTCTCTCCCCCGGGCCCCTCTGCCCCTCCCCCTGCTCGCTCGCTCTCTCCTTCTAAAATAAATAAATAAATCTTTAAAAAAAAAAAAAAAGAAGGTACGCAATGGGAGGGGATAACTTCCCCAGCCTCCCCCCGGGGGTGCCTAAGCTCTGTCCACTCCCAGCTATCCTTCCGTGTCTCTTCTTGCAGAAACAAGCAGACACAGACGTGGTTTCTCATCGCCCTTTGTGTCTCACCGTGTACGTCACACGCCCTCCGGCACCTGGCTTTTTCCACTTTACGATACACCTGGATGTCCTGTCCCTCCATGCTGGTCGATAGAGACCTCTGGGTTATGTCTCACAGCCCCGTAGGCCCGCTGTGGGTGCATCTGTCGTTCAGCCGGTGTCCCGGGTGTGGCACCGAGCCGACCGCCGACGGCTGCATCGCAAACCGCGCGTTCCCGGCCAAGCCCTGTGTGTCCTATCGCGTGTGCCGACCCGGGGGCTTCCTCACGGTAGGTTCCTGGGCGGGGGTTTCTAGAACAAAAGATAAACGGGCACGCAGTTAAGGTTTTACGATGTTGCCACACTCCCCTCTATGATGTTTGCACTGTGTGCCGTCCGCCGAGCCGTGCGTGGGCGCGTGTGGGTGGTGCGCGGAGCTCTGCCGTTTTTGGCAACATGACAGGCGACGAACGGCATCTCCGTGTTGTTTCACTTTGCGTTTCTCTTATTGAATGAAATTGCGCCTTGTGTCCATTCACCAGGGCTGTCGTGACAAAGCACCAGACCCTTAAACACCAGCGGTACAGGCTCTCCCAGAGCTGGAGGCTGGAGTCTGAGGCCAGGCCCACGCGGGGACCTCCCAAGGCCTCTCTCCTCGTGCGTAGATGGCCGTCTTCTCCCCCTGTGCTCACACGGTCACCCCCGTGTGTGCGTACCTTAGTCTCTTCGGATAAGGACCCCAGGTGTGTTGAATCTGAATGACCTCATTTTGACTCAATTGCCCCCTCGCAGTGTCCTCGTCCAACCAGTCGCATGCGGAATTTCTGGGCTCAGGACTCCTGCGTAGAAGTTGGTGGGGGGCGGGGAATGCAATTCCTAACGAGCTTGTCTTCGAACGTTTAGGGGTCATGTTAGGTTTTTCATGTGAATTATCTGGTTATGTCATTTGTCCATTTTTCTGATGGTTTTCAGTCCTTTTTTCTTTAATTTTTGACAGTTTCTTCCAGAACCGGCATCAGCCCTCACCTGTGCTGGGCGCTGGGGGGGTTTTCTCGGGTCTTGTCATTCGTCTTTGACTTTGTTTAGGGCTTTGGTATAAAAAAAGCTTAAAAATAGAGTCGAGTGATTTTCCAGTACTTCCTTTTATTACGTCTGGATTTTGATGCACAGTTAGTGTGGCTCATGGGTGTGTAGGGGTTGATCGGCCCGGGTTGCGTGACATTTCCCAGAATTCCTAGAAGGCAAGAGCCTGACAGGGCCTGCGAAATGAGCTCCCACAGTGGTGACACGAGCTCAAACTCCTGCCACAAAACCCTCCCTTGTGGAGACACAGGCTTCTAGGGTCCCACCTCCAGGAGTGAACTCCGACACAACCAGAAAGCCTTTCCCTACATCCACACCATAGAGGAACTCACCGGTGATGTCTCTCATTACTCATACGGTTGCATTGCCACGTTTAGCCTTTGGGTCTCTGATCCGTTGGGCGCTTACTCTCATGCACGAGGTGACTATGCTCCATTTTAATCTCCTTCCCCCTGGATTTCCGGTTGTCCTGACAGCACATATTTATAAAACTCTATTTTTTCCCAGGATTTAAGATGTCTCCTTTGTAGTACAACCTGTTCATTTTGGTTCACAAGAGCCCTCTGTATATATTTTCTCCCCAAATCCGCAATCTGTAAGATTATTTTGGGTTGGGGTGCCTGGGTGGCTCAGTTGGTTGGGCAACTGCCTTCGGCTCAGGTCATGATCCTGGAGTCCCAGGATCGAGTCCCACATCGGGCTCCCAGCTCCACAGGGAGTCTGCTTCTCCCTCAGACCTTCTTTCCTCTCATTCTCTGTCTCACTGTCTCCTTCTCAAATAAATAAATAAAATCTTTTTAAAAAAAAAAGATTATTTTGGGTTACACCAATGTCATTTGCCTATACCACTTTTTATGGTTTCCAGCTGTATTATGAGAATTATGAAAATACAATATAATTTCAAATGTGGCTCTCATCTTGTTAAGCAAGGTGATCATAGCTGTTTTCACAATCTGTGTGGTCCTAATGTGTGTGTCTACCTCCAGCATCCATGCTGACGTCCCAGCCCCCAGGACGGTGACACTGGGAAGTGGGCCTTTGGAAGGTGCCTAGGTAGTGAGTGTGGAGCCCCCATGAACGGAATCAGTGTCCTTATGAAAGAGACCCCACAGAACGCTGCTACCCCTTCCACCATCTGGACACTGAGAGGTCTGCGACCCACCAGAGGCCCTCCTTGACCCTGCTGGCACCCCGACAGGAACGTTCAGCCCCCAGAATTGAGAACTAAACATCCGTTGTTCGCAAGCCACCCAGCGTGTGTGTTTTGTGATGTCAGCCCAGGCGGACTGGGAGGGCCGGCCTTGTAATTTCAAGGCCGGGAGCATCCGTGGGTCTGCTTCTATTAGCTCTTTCTTTGCAGAGTTTCTCTTCTTCCATCTTAGTCTCCTCAAGCGTCGTGTCAGGAAACTGTACTTGAAAACACGTGGTGAACAGGACTGCTTTGAAGCGTTGGGGACATTTTTGTCCTTGTAATCCATCTTCTGCCAGGCATCAGGGAAGCTGGTGGTCACAGGACACCCTAATCCATGTCCAAGGTCTGAGACCCCCAGGCCCTGGGGTGGTGGAAAGTTCAGCTGCACATTTATGCAAGGGCTGGTTTGCTTGTGTTCACCGGCAAACTCTCCTCCCAGGCGGGGGCTGGAGCGGCGGCTTCACGGAGGTCCGTCCTTAGAAAGGCCTGACAGGACAAAAGCTTTATCTTTCCTCCACCTTCCAAATCCTTCTGGTTTTTGTGTTGATAGAACCCCTGGAAGCCAACTGGCAGAGGGGCCTGGAAGTACAGTCTGCACATTCCACCGCTCCCTCCAACCTCCCAGTGAAGGGTCTTCCTAGCCGCCTCCCCCTGGGGTTCTGGGGCTCAGAGAGATCCTACGAAGCCGTCCGTCCTCTGCCCCCAGGTAAGGGCTCCGACGATCGGGGTGAGAAGCCAGGCCCATACAGAGCTCCCACGGGACCTTGGGGCATGCACAGCTTCTGAGGGGTCTGGCCAGGGTCAGGGAGCGCAGAGGTGGGAGGCAGCAGGGCCCAGGCTGGCCAGAGAGTGGACAAGTTCAGACGGGTGGAATGGAGGGCAGAAGGAACAGGACATTCCGGATGGGGTGTTGACTGTGGGTGGGGGCAGGAGGCCAGGCCAGCAGAGCAAGAATAATGGGTGAGCCAGAAGGGGTTTTGGTTGTTTTTTTTTTTAAAGTTTTAGATTTTTTTTTTTTTAATTTTTAACGATTGAAAGAAAAGATCCAGCCTGCACCTCCCGGAAGAACTAGTCGTGCCTCCCCTTGGCCTTGGCCTTGGCCCGCTGCCAGCCAGGGTTATAGACCAGGGTCTCTGGCCTTCCCAGACCGAGCAAGGGAGAGTGTTGAATCTCCGGGGAGGAGAGGAGGTGGTGTGACCGGGGTTAGGGTGCTCGTTCCGGAAGCTTCCAATGGAAGGGAGCAGGGATTGGCACGGCCACGTTGACAAAGATGCTTGGTGTGCGCTTGGCACCCGTTCCCCGGGGGCACACTGCCTACGCTCTAGCTCATCTGGGCAGGGCACAGAGGCCACCGCAGAGTAATAATGCCCCCCACCCTTGGGTGACTTCCCCGCAAGAAGAGCGGCCGGGATGGTGTCCTGTGGTTAGCAGGCCACCCACAGCGACCCGTTCGGAGACACATAAGTGGGTTTTCAGGGGCTGGATGGACGGCACACCCCTGGCCCCGAGGCATGTGTGCTGGTGGGCGGATCTCAGGGAGATGCCGGCTGTCCTGCTGACTGCTCTCCTGGCTTTGGTCTCTGCGCCCAGGACCCAGGCAGTGTGGCTGGGGAGGCTGGACCCCCAGCAGGTAACAGTCCCCCTGTTGGGACGGCACAGGCCTGGAGGCCCGTCTGTCCTAGGGGCCCAGGCCCCTCCTGTGGAACCACACGGCCTTGGGGCCACCCTCCCAGTGGCAGCCCAGACTGGCACCAGCTATGGGGGGACGGGCTAACCTGAGGCAGGGGCCCTGGGTTCCCAGGTAGAGAGAGGAAGCCTCCAAGGGCTGGAGGGTCAGGCCCCCCTCTCGTGCTCCTCCCCCACCAGCTGCTGGGGCCCTGGTACGTACTTGCTGTGGCCTCAGGCGAGAAGGGCTTTGCATCGGAGAAGGCCACGAAGAACATCGAGGGCGTCGTGGTGACCCTGACTTCAGAAAACAACCTGAAAATGCTGTCCTCCAGGCACCGGTGAGCGGGCTGGGCGCCTGCGTCTGGGCGGGGCTCGGGCCGGGCTGGGGGAGGCGTCTGCGACGCGCGAGCTGCTGCTACGCATGGGCTCTCCGGGGACTCCAGCCACCCCTCGTCCCCACGCCTGCCTGCAGGAGACCAGGCCAGACCCCATGAGGAAAGGCGGGTTGTGCTGAGACGGCTCCTGCGACACACAGTCACATCAGGGCTTAAAGGAGCGGCAGGGCCTCTCCGTGCGGCCGAGTCATTCATTTTATCTGTCGGCCTTCGGACAGGAAACACGCGCGCAGCTCCAAAGTCAGCGTCCCCAGGGGCGTACCGTGGGGGTGCTCCCCGCTGCCCGGCCAGCCCGTCTCCTCCCGGCGGGTAGCCCGTGTCTGTGATGCGTGGGCAGGCACACGCCCGCACACGTGTGTCATTTGCCCGCACATGCTGGGGGTTGTTCCCTACCAGCCCCCAGAGGCTTTGCTCTCTTTTAAAGCATTTCAGGTTTTGTTCTCTTTGGTCTTTACGAAATGTCTAAAAGCTGCAGTAAGATAAACACAGCGCCAAGACTGCCAACTTCACCCCCCTAAGCGCGCGGCCCCGGGGGCCACGGAGCACACTACACTCTCGCCGCCGTGTCACCGTGCCTTCCCTCCGTCGCCGCCAGGCCGCTCCACCTCCGTCCCCACTGAACACAGTCCCCTCCCCCACCGGGTGTCTGCGGTCGACTCCTCGGGGCCTCCTGGGAGTTGATCCTTCGGGATCGGTCCCTCGGTGGGGACCATGTCCTCCTTGTCCAGCTGTGGTGTGGCCGGTGTCAGGATTCCTGCCTTTTCAGGCTGAGTCACGTTCCGTGGTGTGGACGGGCCTCGTGGTTGCTTCCACGGTTTCGTTCTGTCGATGGCGCTGCCGCGAGCATGGGTGTGCAAGTCTCCCTTTGAGCCTTTCCCTGGGTTCCTGCAGGGGCCTCGCTGGCTGGCCGGTGACTGCCTCCCACACGGACCGGGGGCTCCGCTCTTCCTTATCGCGGGGTGGCTCCCCACAGGCCTTTTGCCCCTGGACGGACCGCGCTCTCCGACCGTCTGCACTTGGAAACCCCCTCTAGGGAGGGGGCCTGGGGGCCTCTGTCTCCGAGGGGTCCCCTGCAGGGTCAGTCCCTGGGAGCTGCCAGGCTCCGGGTCACACGCGCTCCCCAGCTCTTGGTCCTCCGTCATTCTCCGTCGTCGGACGGGCCCCAGATGACCCCGGCAGCTCTTACGCGCCCCGGTGGCGACGGCAGGGCCCGGCGCGCTGCCTGCTCACGTGTCCGGCGTGTTTTTCCCGGAGGTGTGTTTTTCCCGGTTCGTGGGAACCCTTAAGTATTACGATACTAGATGCTTGTCTGCGACAGAAACCGTTGCAAATGTATTTTCCAGTCTGTCATTTTTCTTATAACGTTGAGGAGGGTTTTTTTCTTTTTTTACTTCCAGGAAGGGTTTCTTCCCGATTTTGTGCGGGTACGCGCCAGCGTTCTCCTGCAGCGCGGTCCTCTAGGAAACTGCTCCAAGCCCCTGGTGCTTCGGGCCCCTTTGCTGCATTTGGGGTTTGACCCTGGGAAACAGGGAGGAACACTTTGCTTTCCTCCAGACTACTACCCGATTTCTAACATCGTTTACCGAGTTGCCCCCTGTCCTTCACCGACTCGGGATGACTTTGTCACGTGCTGAACTCCCACACTCCCGTCTTGCTTTAATTTTGGACTTTTTAAAAAAAGACTCATGTGTTTATTCTAGAGAGAGTGAGCGAGCACGGTCAGGAGGGCCGGGCGTGCGGGCAAAGCTTCCGCGGGCTGTGCTGAGCGCGGAGCCCGCCGCGGCCTCACAAGCGCCACATCACAACCCGAGCCGAAACCAAGAGCCGGACGCTGGCCGGACGGCGCCCCCCGGCGCCCCTGTTTGTGGACTTCCCGCTCGCTCCTTTGGTGACTGGGCCCCGTTGCGGCCCCGCGCTCCGCTGCGTCCTTTCCCGAGGCTCTTCTTCCTTCCAGAAGGTCCCAGCCGCGAGCTCATCCTGGTGGGCAGACACCGCGGCGTCTCTGCCGGCTTGGTTCACCTCTGACCGCCCAGGGCACGTCGGCCCCTCTGGACGCTGAGTGTCTTCACCCAAAACCGCAGCCGCCGCCGTGTTTGTCTGAGGCTCCTCCCGCGCCCGCCGCGCGGCCCCAGCACGGGGGTCGTGGGAGGCGGAAGGAGCCGGTTTGCACTTCGCTCTCGCACCAGCTCCTTCCCGGGCCGGGTGGGATCCGCGGGAGAACAAGGTTTCCAGGGAGCGGGGCCGGCGGCGGCCAGGCCCCCCTGTGCGGCACGCTGGCGGCTGGCCGGGTCCGCGTGGTAGAGCCCTCGTCCCTCCCGGTCCCGAGTCCCAACCCGCAGCCGAGGACGGACGTGTCTCTTCCAGGCTGGAGGGGTGTGACGTGAGCGTGGTCGAGCTGCTGCGACGGAAGCCCGGGTGGGAGTTTGAGAACCCCTGTAAGAGGAAGGCCTCTGCCCTCGCATGCGGGCCGCGGGGCGGGGGGGGGGCGCTTGGCTCCTGGGCCCTCCCCGGTGGGTTCCGCTGCCTGCAGCCCGGGCTGGGGTCCCCTGCCGCCTGCCCAGTGCCGCGGGGAGGGGACCGGTCCGGTCAGTTCCCAAGACTTCCACCAGGAAGTGAAAGGACTCAATTTGTCAGAGGTTTTACCCCAATCTCGAGGACAGAGGGCTCTACCTGGCATGCCCCCACGGGGACCCCGGGCCTCCCTCTGTGGTGGTGCCCCCGAGGGGACAGGATCCGCATGAGCTGGGACAGGTACTCGCCAGCTGCCCGTCCCGGAGACCCTCTGTGTGCTGGCTCAGGGACCAGGAGACAATGCTGGGGAGCTCTCAGCTCTCCGGGCGGCCTCTCGTGAGGTCTGATGCTCCCCCGGGGGCATGTGTTTTCCAGCCCTGGGCGTGTTGGACTACCGGGTGCTAGGCACCAACTTCAGGGACTACGCCATTGTGTTCACGCAGCTGGAGTTCAAGGATGAGGCCTTCAGCACCGTGGAGCTGTACAGTAAGTGCTGGAGACCAGGGACCAGGGCCACCACTCCCACAGCTACGCTGTGCCCCCAGAGTCCCAGAGGCTCATCCCAGCCCCTCCCCCCTCAGGAAGGATGGCTGGGGCACGGGGCTCATGTGGTGAGGGCTCCTGTCCTGCCCCGCAGGCCGGACGGACCTGGCCAGCCAGGAGGCCTTGCGCCTCTTTGCCAGATGGAGCAAGGGTCTGGGCTTCCTGTCCCAGCAGCAGGCCGTGCTGCAGCAGGACCGTGAGTGCCGCCCGCTGCCCACAGGCCCCTGTCCGGTCTCGGGGTCCTCTGGGCCTCAGGGAGTTAGGCAGGGCTGGGGTGGGGAGCTTTTCATGGGGTCACCTGTTCCTGCCCAAGACAGGCCTGGAGGGGCAGCCCCGTCTCGGGCGAGGCTGTGGGCAGAGCGGGGTGGCCCCAGTGTGTCCTGGGTGCCACCCTCACAGGTCTTCTTGTCCCTCTAGCCACCTGTGCGCACAAGGCTTTCCAGGTAAGCTGCCTTCCCGAGCATCACCCCGGACCTACAGCCCAGAGCCTTGCTGCTGTGAGGGGCTGGGGACTGGGATGGGGGAAGACACCCCTCACAGTGAGTCTGGGGTCCCCCAGTGGTCTTCTTGGTTTCCAGTGACTGCGGCAACCTGCTCGGGGGACAGTGCCTGCTGAGTCGTGTGAGGCCGGCCAGGCGCTGGCCTCCTGGCTCGGCCGCCTGGGAGCTCGGCGTGGGGCGGCACGGCCCCAGGACTCAGGCTGCGGCTCCAAATAAAGCGATTCCACAGACGCCTACAGATGCCTCTCACCCGTGTGCCGAGGGCGGACAGAAATGCCAGACGGGGGCACTGCCCTCTTGGGGCTCCCGTTGGTGCAGGGGGCAGAGGCTGGGTGCGGTGGGCTCGCCAAGGGCTGGACCACGCAGCACAGAGCCAGCTCTGGAGCAGGGAACGCACGGACCCGGGTCTTGGCTCCGGACTGGGGGCTGGGCTGGGGGCAGCGGCTCCTCAAGCAGAGGTGACCAGGATCCCCAGCTGGTGGGAGGACCGTCCGAGTTAGAGCAGACCCTGGGGGTGGGTGTGGGGGCCACCAGGCTGCACGGCTGGGGTGCCACAGCGTCCAGGGCACAAGAGCGCGGCTTTCCCGGTCTGGGGCTCCGGGGCCAGGGCAGGGCCAGGATTTCAGAGGCTGTCGGTCCTCCCGTGGTCTGGTCGGGCCGTGCCTGACATCGTGGCCGGAGCACGGGCCGTCGGCGGAAGCGGGGCTGGGCTTGCGGAGAGGGGCAGGGCCCGGGGGGTCGGGGCCGTGCAGGTGCACACACACATCCAGGAGCCCTGTCCACCCGCACCTGCCTGGACAGAGAGCCCTGGGGTCCTGCTTGCGCCATCTGAGCCCCGTCCCCGTCCTCACGGGGTCCTGTTTCCCACATGCAAGTAACCCTGGGCAGCGAGTCACAGGGACGCCTCCGGGCTGTTCGCCTCTCTTCTGGGGAGGCTGGGATGCGAGGCCCATGGCCTCCCGTGGGAACACCACGGCCTTTGAATTCAGGCAGACCCGCCAGGCCGAGCACCCGGGCAGTCCGTCTGGGTCCCAGAGCCCTTCTCCCTCCCACTGGCCCACCCGAGGCTGGCTCAAGGCTCCTGGTTGGCTGGACACCCACGGCGGGGTCCGGTGGGTGGGGAGATTTAAACCCAGTGCCACGGTGGCTGAGGAAGGAGGGTGACGATGGGACCGGGGAGGCTACCATACGTGCTGGTCTCGGCGCTTGTGCCGGCTCTGGGGTCCCGGCTACAGGAGCAGCTACCCAGGGAGTCCCAGAACCTCAACTGGAACAGGGTGAGCCGCACGCCTGCCGTGCCCAAGCCAGACCGCTGGGCCGATGGGGCCAGGGATGCAGCGTGTGTGGCTGGACGATCACCCCCTGAAACTCGGCAGTGCCCCGAGGCTGGCGCGAGTTCCAGGCCCCGGCCTCTCCGGAGGAGCTCACGACCCCGCAGGAGGGGGTAGGGAAGGGCCCCAGGCAGGGGGCAGAGGCAGAACGAGCAGAGCATGTTCCGGAATAACGAGATGGTGGGTGGGTGGAAGGTTCTAGTGGGGGTGGACAGGGACACCGGCTGCCCGGGAACGTGGGTTTGTGGCAGGAAGTCCGGCGGATGGGACTGAGGGCCAAGCTGGAAGGAAGGGGAGGCCTTGCACAGGAGGTGAGTTTCAGCACACGGCACCCATGGCCCAGCCCTTGGGGCTCCGGCCAGCCTGGCACCTGCCCGCCAGGGCCCTGGGCGGGCAGCCGGGGTCTGGTGCACAGGCTGTGCCGGCCTGGGGGTGCGGGACCCGGGCTGGGCCTCGGGCCAGTGTCAGGGTCTCCTGGGCTCCGGGGGCCCGGCTGGGAGCCTGGCACAGGCAGCTTCCCCAGCGCGCTCTCCACAGTTTTCAGGGTTCTGGTACATTCTGGCTATCGCCTCTGAGGGCCACGGATTCTTGCCGGGCAGAGACAGGAGGAAGCTGGGGGCGTCCGTGGTGAAGGTGCACAGCCCAGGCCAGCTGAAGGTGGTCCTGGCCTTCAGCCGGTGAGCGGGCCGAGGCGGGGGCCCGGCACACTCTTCCCGGAGCCCTGGCCACAAACAGCCCAGGGCATCTCCCCATCCATGGGGGAAAGGGAGCTGGTGGGGGGTGGCGGGCCAGACCCACGATCATCTGGAAATCTAACAGACCGTCTCTGTGGCCCCAAACCTCTTCCTGCCCCTCAAATTCAAGGACTGCTTTTGGGAGATGCCACCAGGTGTGCGGGGACGTTCTGCAGACCGTGGGTGTTTGGGGTTTTCCCCTTAAGCTGTGGGACTGGCCCTGGTCCCGACTGGAAAATCCTAGAAACGCAAAGCCAACAAAGGGTTCCCGCCTTGCCCCCCTAGGTCACAGGGTTGCCGGTCACACACGTTAATTCTGCGGAAAGATAGGAAAAAGGCGATGTTCAGGAATACTTGTGCGTACGGCGGCCCGGGGCCCGGAGAGAAAGACCTGGGGGTGGGTGTGTCCCTGGTGTCACGGCCACAGAGCCGGAGATGCTCTGTCCCAGGGCTGGGTGCGTGGGAGGGACGGCGGCCCACGGGGGGTCAGGCAAGCCACGGTCCCGGAGCCCACAAGCCTGCGGGAGCCTGCGGCCCGGGCCTGGACGGCGGCTGGGTGTGGGGGGGCACTCCTGGCCCTTCCCAGACGCCCCCGCTGGGCAGGGTGACCCCGTGGCCCCACCCTTCTCTCCCGGTCCAGTGCGGGGGGTGGAGGGCCTCCGCGTGCTGGCCACCGACTACAGCTACGGCGTGGTCTACGTGCGCCTGCGCCGGGCCGGCCGGACCGCCACGAGCCTGCTGCTCTTCAGTGAGTCCCGGGCCCGCGGGGGAGGGTGGGGGCAGGGGAGGTGGGGCTGGAGGGCGACAAGCCCAGAGGGGAAGGCGCGGCCAGAGGAGGCCCCGCCTCAGTGTGGGCTCCACCGCAGAGCGCCCCGACCCGGAGCCCACGATGGACGCTGATTCTCAGGGCTCAGCGGGCCAGCCTGGCGGGTTCCGGGGGCGCCCCTTCCTGGTTTGCCGACGGCCGCCTTCTCCCCGTGCCATGTGTTGGGGGGAGGGCTCTGGCGTCCTCCTCTCCGTATATATGGTGCTGATCCTCGCGTGAGCACCCCCTAACCCCGGCACCTCCCCCCTCGCTCTGGGGCTTCGGTGTCTGAATGTGGGAGGACACGGACACGCAGTCCGCGTCGCCCGTCGCGGCCCTCGCACGGCGGGCAGGAGGCGGGAAGTAGGAACACAGGCTTGGGCCACACAGAACAAGCCAGTGGCCAGGTGGGCGGGCCAAGCGCGGGTCCCGGATGGGGGGACCAGGTGAACAGGTCTCTGATGTGGCCGTCGCAGGGCTGGGTGGGGGACGCCAGTGCAGAGGGTGAGAGGCCAGCAGTGGGACCGACCATCCATGTGGAGGCAGGCCCCCCCCCCCAGGCTGAAGGCAGGATCGGGGGAGCTGAAGGGACAAGGAGCTTCTGTCCAGGGAGGGGGTGGGGAAAGGAGGCACAAACCCACTGGGCACCGAGGCCCATGGGACGTCCATCAGAGAGGGCGGGGGGTCTGTGGAGTCTCCATGGGGGGTGAGGCCAGGGGCATGGGTGCGGCTGGAGGGGCTGTGTGAGCAGAGAGGGCTCCCCACGTGGTCCTTTGTGGTGTGGCTTCTAGGCCGTGCCGGGGACACCCGCCTGCGTTGGAGCACGGAGGGAAGAGAGGACACTCCCCGCCCCCCACCCCCGCCGTCTCCCTTGGCAGCACCTGTCCTGCCCGCTTGGCAGGCACTACGGTGGCCCTGGGCCGGGGTGTGACCCCAACTGCCGGACCTGGGGACACTGACCGGCTGATTCTGCTTCTAACCACAGGCAGACAGAACACGGCCAGCTTCCTGACCATGAGAAAGTTCGTAGACATATGTGAGATTTTGGAGGTCGCCAACGGTGTGACTGTCCTCCCGAAAGATGGTAACAGACGCCACGGGTCCTTCTGTCTGGGTCAACCCCACGCCTGGCCCCCATCCGTCCCGTAAAGCTGACTTGTGGCGCGTGGACCGAGGGAGGGGCACGGGGCGACTTTCCCAAGATCCGCAGCCGCCCCGCCCCCGCCCCACACCCGGCCCTCAGCAGCACTTGGCCTGCCCCGCCCACGGGCCTGAACAGGTGGCACCGGCAGGCCATCTGGTCACGTGCTGGAGGACCCGGGATGCCTGGCCTGGCCACCTGCAGTGCCCCAGGCCAGCACGGGGGACACGGGGAGGGCCAAGAGCGCTGTGGGCAGACGGGATCCCGCAGACCCGCGCCCGCTCAGGCCTCCACTCCCTCCCGCAGACGCCTGTGCACACCATCCTGCCCTGAGAGCTGGCCGTCCCCTCGCCGCTTCCCTTGGGGCTCTGCCTGCGGGCCCCCCAGAGGCCAGGAGCGCTGGCCAAGACGTGCTGAGACGCGTTTGATGACCTCGGGCCACTGATGGGGTGACAGCCGTGGCTGTAGCCCAGGAGGGATCCTTTAGGATCATGGAGGGATGGGGGTGGGAGGGCAGGTGCTGACTGGGTAGGGAGAGGCCCGGCCAGGCCCACTCTGCTCATGGCCTCCCGATGACCCGGCGGAACGAGGCTGCCCCTTACCTGCTGGGAAATAGACCAAGGCTGGCCCAGCGTCATCCCTGCCGTGTTCCTTCTCCGCGGTGCGCCTGCCGCCATCCCGGGGTCCCTCACGGCCCGCACTTTCTCAGGAAGTTCGCTTATCCGCCGTTTCTAAGCACCTGGGACTCGTCAGGCACGTGCTGGCAGCCGGAGAGGCCTGTAGGCAAATGCAGCTTTGGGGATCCGACGAGGCCACCAAGACAGGCTCGCAGCAGGGCTGCCGGGCGCGCACACGAGCGCGACTCGGAGAAACGTGTCTGCAGACCAGTGCGAAAGGGCAGCAGGTCTGACTCGTGCCAGGCGGGGCAGGACGGTCAGGGAGGCCTTCTCGGAGGAAGGGACGTTTGGAGGAGGGGTGAAGCACAGCGGCAGTTCGGCGAGTTGGGCGGGCGTCTGTGGAAGAGGAAACCACATTTGAAGAAGCCCAGCGTAGCGGGGGCAGAGGGCAGGGCGAGGCGAGGCGGCGGGCGGACGTGCAGGCGGTGGAGGGGGCTGCCGTCACAGGAGGGGGGCACGGGGCAGGCTCGGGGGCTGAGTCCGGGGTCCGGGACCCCCGCGTGGAGATGCCCTGGGGGGGCTGGAATTCGGAGGACAGAGATGCGGGGGCTGGACACGTGGGGTCACCAGTACGTCGTGGGTGATGGCGTCGACGGGCGCGGTGAGGTCACCCAAGGAGAGCACGGTGGGATGGCTCCATCAGCCAAGGCCACGGAGCGACCACCCACAGGATCTCGGGGCTGGGAGCCGCACGGATCCACTTATCTTTACCGCCGGGGGTCAGCGTGGGGCCAGCCGGCTCAGGCCGGCGCGGCTGGGCCGTGTGGGGTCTCGGCAGCTCGCCCCCGTGTCTGGGGCTTGGCGGGATGTGACTGGTTCGGCTCAGCGCTGCTGCCTTTGCGCCCCTCCCACCGGGAGCGGCCACGTCCTGCTCGTGTCACGGTCACGCCGAGACCACAGCCATGGAGGCCACAGCAGGCGGGGAAGAAGGGCTCGGCACGGGTCTGGCATTTTCGCTTCAGCGGCTGAGTGAAGCCTGTCGCGGCCCCAGACTCAAAGTCCAGCAGGGGCTGCGAGGCACACGCTCCAGGCCGCGGGCGCGGGAAGACGCGGCCCGCTCAGGCCCCAGACCCTGCGTGCAGCAGCGTCGCGCTCGGCCCCTGGGAGTTGGGCCAGGTGTCCTCACCCCGTCCTCCAGCCCAGAGCCCCCACCCCCTCTAGTGGGGGGCAGTAGGATCGAATCATGGGTCTTGTGACGTATAGAGGCCCCCCTAGACCACACAGCATGAGGCCAGAGTGGATCGTCACCTCAGCCTCCGTGGGGGAAGAGACAGGGAGGCCGCGGTGACAGGGGTGGTAGAGGTGGCCCGGAACGGCCACACCGGCGGCAGCCCAGGGCTCTGGCCGGGGCAACACACGGGCCTCGTTCCTCCAGGACGTGAGTGGCTCCCGCTCCATTGTCCTCCAGCTCCACCCTCTGACTGTCCCTCACCTTCCACTCCTCGGCTGCCTGCTGCCGGGGAAGGCGCTGGGGGTCAGGCCTGCCTGCACAGAGCACGCCGGGGCCCCGCGGAGCTCGGCAGCTTCCGGTCAACCCTGCTGTCAACACAGCTCTCTGGGACACTGCGGGTTTCTGGGCAGGCCCCCGTCATCCTCCTCCCAGTTCCAGAAGGCCACAGCCTCTTTCTACTTATTTCCTTACTAGAACGTGGAGGATACCAGCCCCCTGAGGGACAGGGTCTCCACACCCCAGATGCCCTTTTGTACAGCTTAGGAACTGAGTGTGCACACCGAATTTCTCCCAGAGTCCTGACAAAGACAGGACCCGAGCTCAGTGCTTGTAGGAACAGACCTGACCTGTCTCACAGTCCGTGTATCAGACCCCAGCCTGCAGGGAGGGACTCCCGGCTGTCTGTGCCGTGGGACCCACGGGCCTCCCAGGCACCTGCTCACCATCCAAGAGCCAGAATCCTGACTCAGCTCGGCGGGGAGCCCCTGCCTCCTGGTCCCCCCAGAGGCCAGGACTGCAGTCCCCACTCGGGCCCAACTGGGGCGGGCTCTGTCTCCAGCACCGTTTGCGGGTGTTGGCGGGAAGTGGTTCAGAATGGGGGTGGCAGGACTTGCCTGCCGGTCATCCTGGAACCTCGGTGGGTTCTCTGGACTGGGGTCTCCCAGGGCGGCTCAACCGTGTGCCTCCAAAGCCCTGGATCAAAGAGAGATACAAGGACAGACAGAGAACAGAGACCCAGAGACACACAGAGAAGGAACCCGTGAGGGGGAACCAGGAGAAGTCCCAGACTTCCCTCCATCACTTTGGAAATGACATCCCATCGTTTTGCCCCATTCTCTTCCTGAGAGCGCAGTCACACGGGCCATCCAGCCTGGGGGGAGGGACTCCACAGGGATGTGTGCGCAGGACTCGGGAATGCCCGGGAACTACTGTGGGGACGGCCCAGCACATGGGCGCACGTGAGTCCCTGGGACCGGGGCCTACAGCTAATGGGAGCCCCTGGAAGTCTGTGTCGCCAGGGGACAAGGTCAGAAAGTAAATGGCAGCCTTCCCCATTGGGTCCGGGACGCGGGCAGCACAGGTGGCTTTGCCTGGACCCCAGAGCAGACCCAGGCCCCTCTGAGCTGCGTTGCATACCCCGCCCAGCCCCCGCTCCCCCCTGCATTGTCAAGTGTGTGCACCAGCCTCCTGTGATAGCAGGGACGGAACATGTGTAGAGTCCTTCCCCGGATGGCGTCCCGAGAAGTAGAAGCCAGAAAACCCCACTGCGCAGAGAGAGAGCCTGGGGAGGCCCTGGGAGGCACAGGGTCTGTCCGGGGTCACAGTCCCGGGCAGAAGCAGGAACCTGGACCAAACCCAACTCTGTCCTCAAAGCGAGGACAATGGTTGCACCAGGCCTAGCGGGGGCTGTGGGTGGGCTGTGTGGGTGTCACTGTATGGACATGGGGCATGGGGTGGAGGGTGAGCACCGAGCAGCTGGGGGAGGGGGCCCTCGGGGGCTCTGCTGGGAGGAGGAAGTCGGGGAAGGGGTCCCCAGGAAGTGGGGTCCCCAGGAAGTGACCCCACTTCCCTGACCACTGAGCCCAACAGAATTGGAACCCGCGTCACCAGGCCCCCACATTCCAAGGACGCCCCCCTGCGCAGCTCATTGCTTTGGACATCGTCCAGCCAACAACATGTTCGCATGTTGCATCCCCAACGCGGGACGCTGGAGACAGAGGAGTGCGCGCCCGGCCAACACTTCCCCTCGCTCGGGAGGTCGTTTCAGGGCTGCCCAACGTCTCTGGCCATTGGGCCAAAAGGAGAGAAAGGTGACACCGGGAGGCCAGAGCCGGCCACCCAGCCCTGCACGCTCTCATCGATGGGCGCAGCCCCGGGTTCCCTAACCCCCTGTGTTTGTGTGCGTGTGTGTGCGTGTGTGAGTGTGTGCCAGTGTGTGTGTGGTGGGGGGAACGTTCATGTGCATGCTTGTGTGTGGAAGGAGGGCTCACGTGGGGTGGGGCCTTCCCGAGCAGGAGCAGGTGGATGAGGGGTCAGGTGCCCGGTGGGCAGGTCCCGTTCAAGGTCAAGGCTGGCTGGGTGGGACGGGGTGTAGGGAATGCGAGCTCCTGGCCAGGGTTGATCCCGAGAGCCCTGCAGGTGTGGGTCCCGGTCCCGGGTGCAGGGTTGTGCACACACAAGTCTGTGTCTGATGTGGGGGCAGCAGGGGGACTGGGCAAGAGCACAGCAGGGTCGGCCGGGCGGGGCCATGATGCTGTAAGGACCTATTTTATATTTTTATTTTAGACGGAGGCTTCCATTGAAGTTAAACAATAACTTTGTTGTTTAACCCTTAAACTGTCCTTGCTCCCCTTCCCCCAGGGGACTTAAAAACAAGTCCCGGAAACCAGTCCCAGGTAACAAAGCCCAGGTACAAGGGTGGGTCAGGCCAGGTGGAGACACCCCATCAGTGGGGGCGCATACTGTCTCCTAGCTACCAAGGTGATGGGCTAGTTCCCATGGCTACTATGGGGTGAATTGTAATTCAATTAGCCACGTGTGTGGCCAGGCCCAACCACATGGCCTTTGCTCTATAAAAGTTAGTCTGGAAAGCAGGGAGGGGTCGTCCTCTCTGTAGGGGCGTCCCAGACCGGTCTGTTTGACGGTCGGTCTGATTCTTGATGATGAGGGAGCAGGAGGCTGGCTGAGGACAAAGCAAAAGCTGGCACCTTGCACCCCCTCTCCACCCACTCCCCTGGGAAATGTGTGTGACATTCCTCAGGCACCCCTGACTGCCATAAATGAGAAACAAATCGTTAACTTGCAGAGATCACAATCCTGCAAGGCAGGAGTCTCCCTTGGTTTACAAATGTCCTTGAGATTTACAACAAAGAAGTTACCTTATCAATAGCACAATTTCCAGAGGCAAATAACTCAGTTCCTCAAGCCCTAAATAAAGTTAAATTTCTTCTAAACCCAAATCTCACTAACAAGGACACTTGATAGGAGAAATGTGAAACCTTATCTCTAGATCTCAAGATAGTGTCGAATCTTTCCCAAGCGTATGGCCCACTGATATACATCTAAAGGGTCTCGCAAGAAGATTTTTACTACTAGTAATAAATAACCTTTCTCCCAACAATAGCTAGCCCCTCAAGGTCCTGGAGACCTTGCTTCCAAAATTCCTTAGAGACTAACATCACCCCCTTTGTTCTCACCTACCCAACTCCTGTGTATATAACCAGCCACTCCTCACATCCCCGGGGCAGCCGCTCTTCCTGCCCACGGGTCCTGTCCCCGGGCTTTAATAAACCACCTTTTTGCACCAGAGACGTCTTAAGAATTCTTTCTTAGCCGTCGGCTCCGAACCTCACTCCACCGAACCTGACCTAGGTTCTAGAACTTCATCATTGATGCTTGGTGCGAAATAAAGCTTTGCTTGACCTTCGCTTTGTATCAGTCTCGCTCCTTTAATCACGGACCCGTTAAATGGGCATAACAATGCGTCCGGGCCGGCGACCGGTCCCTGTCTTCGCAGAAGGCCACGGATGCGGAGGAGAGGCAGGCGGACATGACCTCCTCTCTGACCCAGGAGTCCGCAGTCCCAGGAAAAGCTTCCGAACCTCCCAGGCCACCTGCGGAAGCCGAGCCCGAGGGTGAGAAGGCCAGGGCTGGGGGCCTGGGGGTGTGTGGGGATGGGTCGGCGCTGGGCCCCACGGGGACGAGCCCCACAGGCTGGTGTGGGGACAGGAGCAAGGACCGGGCTCAGAGCACCCAGCGGGGAGCCGTCCCGCTGAGGCTTCCTTCCCGGCTGCGGCTTCTCGGGGAGGCCCCGGGCTGGGTCCCGTCTGCGCCAAGGCACACGCAGAGGCAGGCCCGCGGGTGACCTTCTCTCCTCTCACAGCTGCTCCATGCAAGGAGCTCGGGCCGGCCCCGAAGTCAGCAGGAGCTGGGCATTGGGGGACGGTGCCTGCCGCCACCTCAGCCGGGGACCGGCAGCCGGCAGGTGACCAGGAACCGGGCCACGGAGAGCCTGACGCTGCCCAGGAAGAGCTGGTGCCTGTGCCCGCCCCAGGCCCTGCTCCTGCTCCCGCTCCTCTCCGGATCCTGCCCCTGCCTGGGCCCTTGTTCCTGCCCCACACCCATGTCCTCCCCCTGCTCCTGCCCCTCCAAGGAACGATGGCCCTTCCCTTGCCCATCCCAGGGCCACTATGTCTTCGCCTGTCCCTCCCAGGGCCCCTGTTCCTGCTCCAGACCCAGCCCCAGCCCCAGCCCCAGCCCCTGCCTCTGCGAGGAGGACCACTGCCCCTCCCTTGGCCCCTTGCAGGGCCCCTGGCTCTTCCCCTGCCTCTGCCTGGGCCCCTGTTCCCGCCCCACACCCAGCTCCTGCCCCTTGCTCCTGCCCTTTCCCCTGCCCCTGCCTGCACTCCTCTCCCTGTCCCTGACCCAGCTCCAGCCCTGCATCCTGCACCGCCGCTCCTGCCGACCCTGTCCCTCCCCTGTCCCCCGCTCTTGCATCGGGCCATGCTCCTGGCCCCGCCCCTGGCCCCACCCCTGCCCCTACACCTGCTCCTGCGGGGCTCCCAGAGCCCCATCCACAGCCCCCCCGCTCTGCGGGGAGAGCTCCCTGGACGGTTCCACTCAGTTCCATGCCCCGACCCCGATGCCCCGCCACCATGGTTCATCCCCTCCGCCTGTGTTCTTTCCCTCTGCTACAGTGTCACTGTCTAGTCGCTTTCCATGTCCTCTACGCTTTCTATTATCTCTTTTAAATAAAATGCATCGTTTTCCGTGGATCTCGTGCTGAGCACTCAGTCCATCCCCGGTGCTCTCCCCCCACAGCCCAGAACATCGCTGGGGAACATCTCCTTCCCCAAAGGGGACCCTGAGCCCAAGCCCTCCCTGCCCATGGCTCCCCCAGCCCGGCCCCTCGCCACGCCTCAGCTGCTTTCTCTCTCGCTTCCTTCACCTGTTCTGGACGTTTCTGGGAGGGGAATCACCCAGCAGGTGCCCTGGTGTCTGCCCACCTCTTTGCAAAGGGGACGGGGTTTGGTCCTGGGTGTCTTGGACATAGAACTTCCCTCCTGCCATACCGAACCCCGGATGGATGCCAGAGGAGACGGGATCATGGAGGCCCCTTGAGTGGACAGGGGCCCAAGGTCGGGGCCGAGACCCCTGTTCCCGCGGGGACACCACAGCCTGGCCCCAGACGCCACACGGCTGCTTCCTCCCGGGGCCCGCACACCCACCGGGGCAAGGCAGAGAGCTGGAAGACGCCCCACACACGGCCAACGCATCGCTCACAACCCAAGGCCAGAGAAAGCTCTCCCCGGCCTCGGGTCCCAACCAGGCTCCAAGTCCCCGGGTCCCCCAACGACATCGACCGAAAGCAGACAGGTCGGGGGGGCGGCGGATAGGCACGTGGGAGCATGCATCAGCGATGCGGGAGCTCCCGGGGAGGGCCTCTGGCCAAGGAAACCCTCTGGAGGCAGCACAGGTCCCCCTCAGACCGGCAGGTGTCTGGCCTGGGGACCAGCAGCCCTGGGGAGAACGGGGTGACACGGAGGCCCGGTGCAGGTCCCCGGAGAGAAGGGGGACGGGCACCCCTGTCTGGGACAACCGTGGGCAGCGCCCATCCCCGCCCGCAGGGGCACCCAGCACCTAGTGTGGGCAGCTCACTCCCATCTTGCTGAAAGGAACAGCCGTGTCCATCAACCTGTCTATATAGAGCAGAATCCATTAACCAGAGTTTCCAGGTCAACATTTACACAGTGTGTAAGGTATTAAGCCTCAACATCCAACGTCCCAGGTCTCCATGTGCACTTTGAGCCTCTCGTGGGAAGCAGGGTTATGGTCCTCTGTTGCTGTGACCTCCAGGAGGGGTGGGGAGGAGGAGGTCTGAGTGGAGTGACCAAGACACCTGGGGTGACCTGCCCAGCAGGGACCCTCCCCCACCCCAGCCCCACTCCTGACCTTGTGCACGATTGTGAGGCTGTGACAGTGAAGGTGCTGCCCTTGGGTGGCGGGGTCTGTAGCTGGCGCCGGGGTGGCTCTAGCGGAGAGCAGGGCTCTGACCCCGGAGCTGTCGCGAGGGCTGGAGCTGGAGCTCTGTGATCTCCGGAGCGGCGGCCGCATCAGCTCCCGGCTCTCGCTCTGGGGCAGGAGCTGGAGCGGAAGGCCCCCCCAGACCTGATCTAGACCCGGTTCTGTGCTTCCCTGTGGCTCTTGAACCCGCAACCAGCTCTCCTGCCACGCCCACTCCATGGATAACAAAACCAGGGGCAGTGACGGGAACACCCACGCGGGGAGACTGGCTACGGCGCGACGGGGACCAAGGATCCTGCCTCCCCTTCACCACGGGCCCCACGCCGGTCGGTCCGGAGCCACTAGGCAGGGGCGTCTGCCTGCCCCGCTGCTCCCGGCCGCTGCTCCCAGCTGAGCGGAGACCCGTGCCCGGGACCTGAAGTCCCCGCTGGACTCTGCTCCAGCCAGCCCCAGGCGAGCGGGGCCCGGGCCTCCTCACCGCTCCGTCCCACCCCCCAAAACACGTCACGTGTTCACGACCCGTGGGCTCCCCCAGCAGCCCCGCGACGTGGGGGCCACAGAGTGTCGTGTTCACGCTTTCAGCCACTTGTGCGGCATCGGCAGCGGGTCCGTTCGCTGGGGCGCAGAGGGAACCCCAGACACCCCCCCCACCCCGCCCTCGGAGCTCCCAGCCTACCCCGTGCGGCAGCCTCTCGCCGGCGGTCAGCAAGCGGGGGACACGGGGCTCGAGCACCTCCAGCACCAGCCCGCGCCCGGCCGTGGAGCGGAGGCGGCTCTGCGGGCAGCCGAGATCTAGAACCGCGTCCCGCCCTAGGACTTGCCCCGGCGCGGGACTCGAGCCGGCCGGGGAAGCAGCTCTAGAGGCCGAGCCGGGTCCCCACAGACGAGAGCCGCTCGGGCTCCGTCCCACGGACGGCCCAGGGGGAAAGCGAGCGCCGCCATCCCTTCCCGAGGACGGCCCGCGGCACAGCCGTTCCCGCCGCCAGCGCGGCTCCGGCGCCCGGGTCGGAGCCCGAGAGCGGGAGGCCGGTCTCCAGCGGGCTCGACGCCGCTCCGGAAGGCCGGGGGCGGTTCCCTTCGCGGAGGCACAGGGCCGGGCGGTCGGGCTGGTGACCTTCTCTCCTCCTGCTGCCTCGGCACCGTCTCGGGGTGCAGAACTGGCCGCTGGCCCAGGGCTGGCAAACACTCCCGGGCAGATGCGGCGGCAGAGGCAGAGGCAGCGAGACCCCCAAGTCCGCCGCAGAGCCCGAGGCGTGTCCGCCTTCCAGCGCTGGGCTTTTGCCGGGGGCTCTGCAGCAGGACCCCAGCGCGGCCCGGGGCGGGGGAGCCCCTGCACCTGCAACTCCGTCCCCAAGTCCAGAGCAAGAGCCAGCGCGCGGCTCAGAGCGGCCGCAGCTGCACGTCGGGCTCCAGCCCCACCGCAGACGCGGAGCCGGCGCGGGCGCCCACCGCGGGGCTGGGGCTGGGGCGCTGGGCACGGCGAGACCAGACGCAGCCCGGCTCCAGGGACGGAGCCCGCGCCAGCCCTGTCGCCGCTCCCGCTGCGGAACCACCCCCAGCGCCAGGGCCAGGACCAGCGTCTTCCTGTCCTCTCCGGGGAACGCACTCCTTTTCTTTCAGGTTTTGTTTTTTTTCTCTTCTCATGATTCAGGTATGTTATGTTTCAAACTTAATATAAAATAAACTGCATCTTTTTAAACATTTCCAGGTGTGCAACTCACTGATACTAACTACCTTGCCCAGCCTGTGCACCATCTCCACATCTAGTCCCAGAACGTTCAATGCCCTGGAGTAAATCCCTGCGCCCACCCAGCGGCCGGTCCTGGCCATCCCCCCTCCCGCCCCGGCCCTGGCAACCACGAGTCTGGCGCCGGTCCCGCTCGTTTACTTATGATGAATTTTTCATACACGCGGGATCAGACCGTATGTGGTATTTTACGTCTAGTGTCTTCCACGGAGCGTAATGTTTTCCAGGGGACCGCGAGGACCAACACTTTGTTCCTGCTCTGGCTGAGCGCACCCCGCTCTAGGAACACGCCGCGTCGTGTGGATCCACTCACCCGTGGACGCGCGTGGGGCTGGTTTCCTGTTTCGGGTCTTGTCAGCAGGGCTGCTGGGGATACTTCTGTGCGGGCTTTGGTAGGGCGCCTGCGTTCAATTCCTTGGTTTGGACGACGAGCGGAAAGGGGTCAATGAGGACACGGTGCTTACCATGTTGTGGACCTGCCACGCCTCGGCCCCCGGGGCTCCGCCGTGCGACGTCTCCCCAGCGACGGATGAGGGCTCCCGCCTCCCGGACTTCTCTGCAACACTGGTTCCTCCTGCTCGGGCCGGCTCGCCCCTCCTGGGTGGGGAAACGTGTGTCACGGTGGTGTCGGCTTGCGTTTCCGCACCACCTGGTGAGGGTCCCCCTCCCGTGTGCCTGCCGGGCTGTCTGGCTGTCTTCTCTGCGGAAATTATTTTGAGTGGGATTGTTCATGCTCTTCAATGGTAGGAATTCTCCGTGCGTTCTAGACGCAAGGCCCTTATGAGATTCAGGGTTTGCAAACATTCTGCCCCGCTTTGGGCTTCCTCACATTCTGGTGAGAGCATCCTTTCATTCACAAACGTTTTTAACAATAAGGAAGTCCAATGTACCTGTTTTCTCTGCTGTTCGTGCCTTGCATGCCGTATTGGAGACACCACTGCCGGGTCCGAAGGAACGAAGATGTGCCCCTCAGTGCTCTTAGTTTACTTCTGAAGTGTCAAGAGTTTTCACTCTTAGAGTTTGTTCGTTGGTCCATTTGGAGTTAACTTTTTTTTTTTTTTTTTTAAAGATTTTATTTATTTATTTGACAGATAGAGAGATCACAAGTAGGCAGAGAGGCAGGCAGAGAGAGAAGGGGAAGCAGGCTCCCCGCTGAGCAGAGAGCCCGATGCGGGGCTCGATCCCAGGACCCTGAGATCATGACCTGAGCCGAAGGCAGCGGCTTAATCCACTGAGCCACCCAGGCGCCCCATGGAGTTAACTTTTTTACATGGTGTGAGGTCAGGCTCTGACGGCACGCTTTTGTACGTGGACATCTGGTTACCTCACACTGGTGGTCGCGAACACTGTTTTTGCCTCCTTGAATGACCCTGGTATCCATGCTCGGAAACAACTGGCCATAGATGTGTGTAGTCCTTGATTCTCAGTGGCCTTCCACTGATCCAGATGTGTTGGTGTTCTCTGCTCACACCTTTTTGGAAAATGTTATAATCTCACATAGAGGTGGGTTTTTTTTATTCTTAGGAGTTTTTGCAGGTAAGATTATGTCATATATACATAAACATTTTTCTTCCTTTCCATTTTAATAATTCCCCTTGTATAACTTCTCTGACCAAATTTCAATGACCATATTGACATGAGGTGGTGGAAGAGGGCATCGTTGATTAATTTTGGATCTTAAGGAGAAAACTTTCAGCCTTTCACCCCTGAGGATAATATACATGTGAGCTTTTTAAATACATATCCTTTATCATAATTTTTAAAGACTATTTATTTGAGAGGTTGTGGGGAAGAGAGAGAGAGAGAGACTGTGAAAGAAGAGAGGGGGAGAGGGCGAGAACCCCCAGCAGATCCCCTGCTGAGGGCAGAACCTGCCAAGGGCTGGATCGCATGACCCATGACATCACGACCTGAGCCCAAACCAAAAGTCAGTCACTCAACCCATGGAGCGACCCAGGCACCCTCCTTTATCACAATGTAATCTTCTATTTCTATTTTACTGTGAGCACGTCTCATGAAAAGGTTTGGATTTTGTCAAAGCTAATCCTACATCAGTCGAGATGATCACGTTCCTTACTGATGTTGTCACGACATTAACTAGCTACACTGAACAGCCTTTGCACTCCCGGTGTGTATCACACTTGGTCATGATGTATCGTCCTTCCGATGTGTTGCTAGATTCTGTCTGCTGGAATTCTATTGAGGATTTTTTATCCCTCTTCATAATGGATTTTGACTAGCAGTTGTCTCTTCCCGGAACATCTTTGGCAGTCTTTGGAAAAAGGATGATGTTGTCATTCTAGGGTCACACGGGAAGTGTTCCCTCCTCTTGTACTTTTTTCAGCTTCAGAAGGATTGGTATGATCTCTTCTTTAAATGCATGGACAAATGACCCATAAGAGCCTCAAGTTCTGGACTTTTATTGCTGTGAAGTTCTCGTTACTGCTGCAGGCAATTTATTTACTAGGGGTCTACTTGGAGTTTCCATTTCCTCTAGAGTCACTTTGGTAGTTTGTGTACTTCTCAGAATTACCTGCTTCATCTCAGTGAGCCAATACATTGATCTAAAATGGTTCCATTTGAGTCTCTTTTGTGAATTTGATAAATCTCTAAAAGAGATTTTTCGCTGATTTTCTTGAGTGCTCTTCTCTTCCAATTATCTCTGCTCTAACCTTCATAATTGTTTTGCTCTACTAACATTAGGTTTCCTTTGATCTTCTTCTTCTACTGACCCAGAGGAACCTAATAACCGTTACAAATACAAGCCAGCCACAGGGCCGCTGTCCAGGTCTGGGTTGTTGGGTGGAGAAGCAGTTACAGGCCGCAGCGGATCAGGCAACCTGGGCAATTTCTACCTCAACTGGCATTCCAGGCCACCCCCAGACCGTCACGTCAGCCTGAACCGCTCCTACTGCCAGGCGTGATGCCCAGCGACAGACTGCCCTGCTTCCCATGAACCACGCACCACCTTAGGCACCTTCTGTGCTCTTCGAACGAGAAGACTGGCTGAATTTTTCCAAGGAGCACTGCCCACGGGCAGGAAGCCCTGCACAGCCCAGGGCACTGTCTTCTGTGCACTTCCCTCACACCTTCCCGTGTGTGGGCCACGGGCACCTGTGCCCATGGACACCCAAGAGCACCCATTCACCCAGGGTGTCTGCTCAATGCAATGTCAGCCCTTCGACTCCACCACCAGACCCCCAGCACAGCCCTTAAGACCGAAAGGAGCCCCCACTCCAAGTCCTGTGAGCAGCTCGGACGCAGCCCCTCCCCACCCAGCCGGGACACCGCCTCCCTACTTGCGTGCACACAGCCAGCTCCTCCAGCCCGACGAGGACGTGGAGGAGATCCACGTGGGCTCTATCCCAGAGTCCCTGACGGCCAGGAAAAGAAGGTGACTGTCCCACCCTTTCTCCCTGAAGGATCCCTTCCTGGAGCCCGGGTCCCCACTGCACACCCACAAGGAGCCCAGAAGCCTCGGTGTCCAGAAGCCTCTGAGCTAGATGCTGGCATGGAGCGCCCCGCGCGATCCAGTGTTTCTGACAGTCTTGCAATTCCTCTCATTCTGGAGTTGACCTCCCAGTCGTCCCCGGAGACCTCAGGCCCCATCGCAGCCTCAGGCAGCAGCACCTGCCCCTCCTCAGCCTCCCGCAACTCGCAATCGGTGGCAGCCTCGGGCTCGCACGAGCTCTGGGGCTCAGGGTCTGCGACCACAGCTCCTCGCTGCCACTCTCCACCCAGCCAGTGGGCGAAGCTGTTCCCCGTAAGCCTGGACGTGCAGACCGGCACCACGTACAAGAGTGCCCTGCTCAGCTGGGCAGAAGGGGCGTCCCTTTGGTCCTCTCACTCAGACCTCTTTTGGCACTGGCCACTCTGGAACAGCGACTGAATGGGAGCCGTCTCTGGACCTTCCGGGCAGCACGCCCAGGCCCGGGAGGAGGCCGACGACCACCATGGCCCCCGCTCTACACAGGAGGAAACTGAGGCAGCCTCCCCACCCCTGGCTGGTGCTTGCTGATCCACGCTTGAGTGAGGGCAATAACAGCCCACCAACCTCCCTCCAGATCTCGGATGAGTGGCTCTGATAAGACTGCCCGGATTGTGTCCCTTCAACCCCACACCCGCAGTGACCCCGACTCCTTGCCCAACATCCAGAGAGCCCTGCGTGATCGGGTCCAGATGCCCTCCCCAGTGGGCACCCCTCACCCCACGCCAGCCTCCGCAGGGCATTCCCCCCAGGGAGCCCGCCAGGAATGTGCCGCTCAGAGCCCCCGCCGCCCCTCCCCACGGCCCCCCTCCCACATGGCCTCACCTCCAAGGCTGGGCTCAGAGGCTACTTCCTCGGGCTCCTCTGGAAACTCAGGCTTTGGGTCAGATTGATCTGGGATCAAACCCACAGCAGGGCCATGCCACGGCCCCGTGCCCGGCAAGCTCCCGTGGTAACGTTTGAGACCCCAGGTTTCTGCTTTGAAAATGGGGTCAGGGACTCCCACCTCAGGAGGGCGTGTTGGGGTTAAGGCGGGGAGATGGTGTTTGGAGTGCTGGACCTTGGGGAGAGGGGGGTGCTGCCAGGAAGACAGGGGGAGGGCATGAAGATGAGGAAAAGGCGGCCTGGCCTCCTCCCTGCGCAGACGGGTCCCCTCCAGCTCCCCCCCCCTCCCCGACCCCGCCCTGCACTGAGAGGAACACTGCAGAGGAACATGGGGTCAGGACAGCAGGGTGGGGGTATGTCTCATTTCTCTCTGGTCTCCACGTCCACTCAGTCATCGCCCCCCGCCTAAGGGGAGGGCACGGTCCCCGAGCAGGCAGTGGAGACGGGGACACACGGACCCAGGCCCGCAGGAGCCCCTCTGCCGCGCACGCCCTGGGCGAGCTGGGGTCCCGCGCATGCGCCGTCTGCGGGTCCGTGCGCGCGCCTGCGAGGATCCACCTGCCACCGACGGCCGTTGGCGCGGGCGCCCTGCCCACCCCAAACGGTCCTGCGCCGCGCCCGCCCCGGAGGTGGGAGCCTCCGGTCCCGCGGAGCCCGCTCGTGAAGTTCCCCGTCCAGCCCCTCCTGGGACAGTGGCAGGCTGAGGGCAGGAGCGGCGGGGACTGGCCCGCACCCGACAGGTGAGCAGAGGCTGGAGGAACAGGGAGGGTTCCGGCTCGCCAGGCCCGGGCTGCCCCTTCCCGAGGGGTTTCCTTGGAAAGCGCGCCCCTGAGATCCCGGGGGACCCTGCCCGCCGTTCCCATGTGGGGCCCGTTCCTCTGGGCATCTCCGTGTGGGCACAGGTGCACACAAGGCTCTGCGTGCACGCGCGGGCCCGTGTCCACACACACAGACTAACTCCACAGGTGGGGTCAAGGGAGAGTGGACCCCGGAGGTGACAAGGGGGAAAGAGGGACGAGGTTGGAGGCAGCTGGGCCGTCGGGTGTGGGCATTGTCTCATGGGAACATACCCAGGGCCATAGTATGGGGGTGGGAGACATGCCAGGCTGATGGCCAGGGGTCCCCAAGATACCCAAGGGGCTGCCACGCGCACCCACATTCTAGAGACAGCCCCTACCCAGTTCACTGGGCTTGAGATGCTCCGATGAAAAGTCTGTTGTCCTGCTTTATCCTGATGTCCGTAGGACGTGGTCTCAGGGAAGCCGGCGGTGAGAGCCATTCCCTACACTGCAGACCGTGGGTCAGGTCTCACCCGGCTACTCTGGCCGTTTGCCTGGAGGGACCCGAAGGTAAGACAGGGAGGCCCAGAGCCAGCCTGTCCCGCCAGACGCTGCTGTGATCCGACTGGGCAGCCGCAGTTCCCCTGCCCGTGTGTGTGCGTGTGTGTGTGTTTAAGAGGGGTGGGGGGGGCAGCAGGGGGCTCAGCCCAAGCAGGAGCAGGATGCTGAGTGGTCAGATGCCTGCTGGGTGGGTCATGTTCAGAGCCCAGGTCAAGGCTGACTGCGTGGGACGGGGTGCAGGGTTCTCCTCCTTCTCCCCAGGATTTATCCCGAGCCCTGTAGGTGTACATCCCTGCATCCCAGGTGCAGGGCCGTGATCTGGGAGCAGTGCGGGGACTGGGTGAAGGACAGCGGGGACAGCGGGGACGGCGGGGCAGGGCTGCGATACCTCCGGGCCGGCGACCGGTCCCTTTCAGAGCCCCACGGAAGCTGCACTGTTTTCTGCTCCTGCACCTGCTCCTAGTGGCCTTCAGAGGCGTCTCCCTCCGTCCAGAGCTGCTGCTGGACGTGGAGCTGGCATCGGCTCCTCAGAGGGAGCAGCGGCGAGAGGAGAAATGTCACCTGCGGGCCTGCCTCTGCGTGTGCCTTTGCTCGGACAGGACCCAGCCTGGGGCCTCCCAGAGAAGCCACAGCCAGGAAGGAACCCTCACCGGGACATCTCCCTGACCGCAGTCCACCTGCTGGGTGCTCTAACCCAGTCCTTGCTCCGGGTCCCACCCCAGCTGTGCAAGCTCCTCCTGGGGGTCCCAGCACTGACCCATCCCCACAAACCCACGGGCCCGCAGCCCCGGCCTTCCCACCCTCGGGCTCGGCGTCCGCAGGTTCCAGGTTCGGGACTGCTGTCCAACCTACTACCAGTAGGGACAGTGGCCTGAGCAGTGACACGGGTCTTCCCAGGCAGTGCCTAGCACCTGCTCCTGGAGAGCCCTGTGTGCACACTCCCTGCATCCGGGAGAAGGATCCGGTGTCCGCCAGCCTCCTCCCAATCGTATCCAAGGACTTCTGCAAAGGCAGAGACCGGTAGCCAGTCTGGAGGCATCACGCAGTGTCATCGGCTCCCCCAGGGGCCTGGGGCAAAGGAGGGGGCTGCAGGCTGTGTGGACCGCGCACAGCACCTCCAACGTGCCCGCGGCCGTCCCTCGAGAAACCAGCTAAACACACTTGAGTCCTGGCGACACTTGCCTTGGGGTCGCCCACGCAACACTCCCCGACTGACAGGGACACACTGGCCTCTGGCCGCCCGCACCCTAGGGGTCCTCCTAATTTTGGATGCAAAGGCCGGTGGAAACAGAACCCAGCCCCTCCAGCTCCTGACCTGGGCTCGGGATGCCCCAGCCCAGCGGCCCCATGGCCATTTTGCAGACCCCCTGGCCATCAGCTTGGCAAGACTCCCCTCCTCATATTCTGGGGGCTGAGCATGTTGCCAGGACAGACAGAGAACAGAGACACATAGACACAGAGAGAGAGAAGGAACCCGTGAGAGGGAACCAGGAGAAGTCCCAGACTTCCCTCCATCACTTTGGAAATGACATCCCATCGTTTTGCCCCATTCTCTTCCTGAGAGCGCAGTCACACGGGCCATCCAGCCTGGGGGGAGGGACTCCACAGGGATGTGTGCGCAGGACTCGGGAATGCCCCGGAACCACTGTGGGGACGGCCCAGCACATGGGCACACACGAGGCCCTGGGACTGGAGCCTATAGCTAATGGGAGCCCCTGGAAGTCTGTGTCGCCAGGGGACAAGGTCAGAAAGTAAATGGCAGCCTTCCCCATTGGGTCTGGGACACGGGCAGCACGGGAGTGGCTTTGCCTGGACCCCAGAGCAGACCCAGGCCCCTCTGAGCTGTGTTGCATACCCCGCCCAGCCCCCGCTCCCCCCTGCATTGCCAAGTGTGTGCACCAGCGTCCTGTGATAGCAGGGACGGAACGTGTGTAGAGTCCTTCCCCGGATGGCGTCCCGAGAAGTAGAAGCCAGAAAACCCCACTGCGCAGAGAGAGAGAGCCTGGGGAGGCCCTGGGAGGCACAGGGTCTGTCCGGGGTCACAGTCCCGGACAGAAGCAGGAACCCGGACTGAACCCAGCTCTGTTCTCACAGCAGGGCCAGTGGCTTTACCCAGGTCTTTGGGGGCTGTGGGAGGGCTTTGTGGGTGCCACTGTATGGACGGGGCATGGGGTGGAGGGTGAGCACCGAGCAGCTGGGGGAGGGGGTCCTCGGGGGCTCTGCTGGGAGGAGGAAGTCGGGGAAGGGGTCCCCAGGAGTGATGACCTCACTTCCCTGACCACTGAGCCCAACAGAATTGGAACCCGCGTCACCAGGCACTCACATACCAGGAACAGCCCCCTCCGAGCTCATTGCTTTGGACATCGTCCAACAAACAAGATGCTTGCTTGTTGCATCCCCAACTCGGAACGCTGGAGGCAGAGGACAGCGCACCCGGCAGACACTTCCCACCGCTCGGAGGTCGTTTCAGGACTGCCCGACGCCTCTGGGCATTGGCAGGAAGGACCGAACGGTGACCCCAGGAGGCCAGAGCCGGTCACCCAACCCCACACGCTTTGACCGTCCTGAGTAGCCCCGGCTACCCCACCCCCGTGAGTGTGAGTCTGTGTGTGCGTGTGCGAGTGCATGTGCATGCACGTGTATGGAAGGAGGGCTCACGTGGGGTGGGGCCTTCCCGAGCAGGAGCAGGTGGATGAGTGCTCAGATGCCTGTTGGGAGGGTCACGTTCAAGGTCAAGGCTGGCTGGGTGGGACAAGGTGTGGGGGCTACGCACTTCTGCCTGGGGTTTATCCTGAGAGCCCTGCAGCTGTGGGTCACTGTCCTTGGTGTAGGGCTGGGCTCCAACGGTCTGTGTCTGATGTGGGAGCAGCAGGGGGACTGGGCAGGAGGACAGTGGGGACAGCCAGGCCTGGCTGTGATGCCTCTGGGCCGGCGACCGGTCCCTATCTTTGCAGATAGCCACAGAGGACAAGAGGAGGCTGGCGGACATGACTTCTTCCCTGACAGAGGGACTCAGCACTCAGGGCTCCTCCGAGCAGGACCGGGGGACTGCCTGGGAAGGCCTCCTACACCTCCGAGGCCACTGTCCCCAGTGGTCGTGTGTTGGACAGCGGTCCAGGCCCGGAGCCCACGGAAGCCGAGCCCGAGGGTGAGAAGGCCGGGGCTGGGTGCCTGGGGTGTGTGGGGATGAGTCGGTGCTGGACCCCACAGGGAGGAGCCCCAGAGGCTGGTATGGAGGCAGCACGGGTCCCCCTCAGACCAGCAGGTGTCTGGCCTAGGGCACCAGCAGCCCTGGGGAGAACAGGGCGACACGGAGGTTCAGTGCGGGTCCCCCAGAGAGAAGGGTGATGGGCACCCCTGTCTGGGAAAACAGTGGGCAGCGCCCATCCCAGGCCGCAGGGGCACCCAGCACCTAGCAGTGCTCGTCCTGGGACTCAGCCCGGAAACCGGCGCGTTTCTTCACACATGTATGGTCAGGAGTGCTCAGCCCAGCGGTGGTGGGGACAGCGGGGAACGGAACAGCGCTAATGCCCGAGGGGATGGACGCGATCCACTGCCGCCGCCTGAACACAGCCGCCCCCCCGGGAGCCACACCCTTAAGGACAGCCTCTGGCCGCAAGGTCCTCCGTCTGCCCTGGTGATAGGTGGTGACACACACCTGCCCGCCCACATCCTCCTCCCGGGGCTCTGAGAACAGGCGTCACCGGACACGGGCTTGTGGAGATGGACTGTGTCTGCTGGTGCCCAAGACGTCCTTCTGTCCTCAGGTCCCTGGAATAAACCACTTCTTGTCCACGGGACTCGTGTCCTTTTCTTCAGTCCCTGGGCTCCTCCGGCCTTTGGGGGTCACTGCGCACGCAGCCCCTTCTGGGAAGAAGGCGGACTTGGGGGTCTCGCTGCTTCTGCCACCGCATCTGCCCGGGAGTGTTTGCCAGCCCTGGGCCAGCGGCCAGTTCTGCACCCCGAGACGGTGCCGAGGCAGCGGGAGGAGAGAAGGTCACCAGCCCGACCGCCCGGCCCTGTGCCTCCGCGAAGGGGAACCACCCCCGGCCTTCCGGAGCCGCGTCGAGCTCCCGCTCTCGGGCTCTGACCCGGGCGCCGGAGCCGCGCTGGCGGCGGGAATGGGTGTGCCGCAGGCTGTCCTGGGAAAGGGATGGCAGCGCTCGCTTTCCCCCGGGGGCGTCCGCGGGACGGAGCCCGAGCGGCTCTCGTCTGTGGGGACCCGGCTCGGCCTCTAGAGCTGCTTCCCCGGCCGGCTTGAGTCCCGCGCCGGGGCAAGTCCTAGGGCGGGACGCGGTTCTAGATCTCGGCTGACTGCAGGCAGAGCTCGCCGACCCTCTTCCCTGGGGTCAGCCCGAGCGGGTCACAAGGCTTCACGCTTGACATCCTCACGGGAGGTTGGGGTGCCAGCCCCAGGACGCCGGACGACAGAGACTATAACCACGTGGGCACAATCTCATGTAACATTTTGACTCCCGTGAATTTCTCATCCAAAACTGAAGATTGCACCTAAAACTCTGGAATTTGGGTTTCTCTTTAAAATCAAGTCTGGGCGTGCCTAGGTGGCTCAGTGGGTTAAGCCTCTGCCTTCGGCTCAGGTGATGAACTCAGGGTCCTGGAATCGAGCCCCACATCGGGGTGTCTGCTCAGGGGTGAGTCTGCTTCCCCCTTTCTCTCTGCCTGCCTCACTGTCTACTTGTGATTCCTCGCTCTCTGTCAAATAGAGAAAGAAAATATTAAATAAATAAAGAAAGAAAATAAAATCAAGTCTGGTGCGGTGCCAGGGTGGGTCAGTCAGTGAAGCGTCTTGATCAAGTCAGGTCTTGATCTCAGAGTCCCGGGATCCTGCCCCACATCGGGCTCCCTGCACAGAGGGGAATCGGCTTCTCCCTCTGCCCCTTCCCCCATGTCATTAAATTAAATAGTTAAATGCTTTTTCAAAAGAAAGAAAGAAAAATAACGTAAAATAAAATCACGTCCGGCCACGGGGAGCCCGCCCTCCCAGGCCGCACCGCTGCCGGGAGCTGAGTGAGGACTAGTCTGCACGCCCCGCACGGCCTCTACTTGCCTTCAGGCCTCCTTCGGAGGACACACTGTGTGCCTTGGAAGGCCGGACCCCTGCTCAGAGAGCATTCTCTGGGCCCGAGCCCCTGCAGCAGCACAGGAAAGGCGCCCTTGGCAGGTGGTGAGTCTGCACTGAAGGTGTTCTGTGCCCTTGCCCATGTGTGTGCTCCTGGGAGGGCCTCTGTCGCACTCGACAAGGGTGTGCCTGTAGCGTGGCTCTGGGTCCTTGGGTGCCCCCTGTCCCACCCAGAGAGTGGGGCGAGACAAGGAATGCAGGGGCCGGGGACGCCCGTGCCCTCGCCCAGAGAGGCTCAGGTGATCTGGACCGAGCAGAGCCATTGGCTCCCCCAGGGGCCCAGGGCAAAGGAGGGGGCCGCAGGCTGTGTGGACCGTGCACAGCACCTCCGACGCGCCCGCGGCCATCCCTCGAGAGCCCAGCTGAACACACGTGAGTCCTGGCGACACTCGCCTGGGGGTCACCCACGCAACCCTCCCTGACTAACAAGGACACACTGAGGCTGCCTGGCCTCTGGCCGCCCGCACCCTAGGGGTCCTCCTAATTTTGGATGCAAAGGCGGGTGGAAACAGAACCCAGTGCCTCCGGCTCCTGACCTGGGCTCGGGATGCCCCAGCCCATCGGCCCCATGGCCATTTTGCAGGCCCCCCCGGCCATCAGCTTGGCAAGACTCCCCTCCTCATATTCTGCGTGCTGAGCATGTCGCCAGGTCCTGAGGGCCCCGGGCCCATGGCCCGGCTGCCTCCAACCTCTTTCTTCTGACCCCTTGTCACCTTCCCCGTATGCACTCTGCTTCTGCTCCCCAGCTGGGCAGAGAGAGAGAGAGAGAGAGAGAGTGTGTGTGTGTGTGTGTGTGTTGTTTTCTGGTTTTCCTGCTGGGGCTGCCATGCTGGTGCTGACCACCAGGGGTCAGGCTGTGCCCACTGTGCTCAAGGGAAGCCACCAGAGCAGGGAGGGGACACCCAGGGGTCATGCTGGGTGTCCCCTGCATCTCCCCCAACAGGCTCCTCGGGGTTAGGAGCCTCCACGTCCACCACGTGATCTGCTCAGAGGCAGGAGGGGCTCTGACACCCTCTCGTGGACGCAGTCAGCTACCGTGCCCCTCACACTCACCCTGGCAGGGGCTGTGCGAGGCCTGGGGGCGAGGCTGGAAGGTCCCCAGGAGGGTCCCTGTGCTCCAGGAGGTCCCAGCCCAGAGGGGGGGGAATGGACCAAAGCGCCAGAGCAAATCCAGGTGAAAGGGAGGGGCGGGGGCTGCGGGGACGTGAGGCAGGGTGGAGGGGGGCGGGCGGGAGCCCCTGGCGGGGGTCTCACAGCCTGCAGGGTGAGCGTGATGCTGGGAGCAGGGCGGGAGGACCGGTCCAGCCCGTGTCTGCGAGCACTGTGCTGCGGGGCAGGGCCAAGCTGCAGAGCGGCGGGGGCACAGAGGATTTGGCCGAGAGGAGCTGGGAGAGAGCTGGACAGCGCTCCGGACGGAGCTCATTGCTTCGGACATCGTCCAACCAACAACATGTTCGCATGTTGCATCCCCAACGCGGGATGCTGGAGGCCGAGGAGTGCGCGCCCGGCCAACACTTCCCCTCGCTCGGGAGGTCGTTTCAGGGCTGCCCGACGCCTCTGGCCATTCGGCCGAAAGGAGAGAAAGGTGACACCGGGAGGCCAGAGCCGGCCACCCAGCCCCGCACGCTCTCATCAACAGGTGCAGCTCCGGGTCCCCTAATCCCCTGTGTTTGTGTGCGTGCGTGTGCGAGTGTGTGCTGGTGTGTGTGTGTGTGCGCGCGTGGGAGCGTGTGTGTGCATGCATGTGCATGGAAGGAGGGCTCACGTGGGGTGGGGCCTTCCCGAGCAGGAGCAGGTGGATGAGGGGTCAGATGCCCGGTGGGCAGGTCCTGTTCAAGGTCAAGGCTGGCTGGGTGGGATGGGGCATGGGAGATGCGAGCTCCTGGCCAGGGTTGATCCCAAGAGCCCTGCAGGTGTGGGTCCCGGTCCCGGGTGCAGGGCTGTGCACACACAGGTCCTGTGTCTGATGTGGGAACACCAGGGGGACTGGGCAAGAGGACAGTGGGGTCGGGCGGGCGAGGCTGTGATGCCTCCGGGCCGGCGACCGGTCCCTGTCTTCCCAGAAGGCCACGGATGCGGAGAAGAGGCAGGCGGACATGACCTCCTCTCTGACCCAGGAGTCCGCAGTCCCAGGAAAGGCTTCCGAACCTCCCAGGCCACCTGCGGAAGCCGAGCCCAAGGGTGAGAAGGCCGGGGCTGGGGGCCTGGGGGTGTGTGGGGAGGAGCCCCACAGGCTGGTGTGGGGCCAGGAGCAAGGACCGGGCTCAGAGCACCCAGCGGGTGCACCGCACTCGGGGAGCCGTCCCGCTGAGGCTTCCTTCCCGGCTGCGGCTTCTCGGGGAGGCCCCGGGCTGGGTCCCGTCTGCGCCAAGGCACACGCAGAGGCAGGCCCGCGGGTGACCTTCTCTCCTCTCACAGCTGCTCCATGCAAGGAGCTCGGGCCGGCCCCGAAGTCAGCAGGAGCTGGGCATTGGGGGACGGTGGCTGCCGCCACCTCAGCCGGGGACCGGCAGCCGGCAGGCGACCAGGAACCGGGCCACGGAGAGCCTGATGCTACCCAGGAAGAGCTGGTGCCTGCGCCCGCCCCAGGCCCTGCTCCTGCTCCCGCTCCTCTCCGGATCCTGCCCCTGCCTGGGCCCCTCCTCCTGCCACAGGCTCAGCTCCTGCCCTGGATCCTGCACCGGCCAGCGCCACCGCACCTGACCCAGCTCCAAACCCTGCCACTGCCCCTGCCCCTTGCCCTGCCCCTGCCTCTGCCCCTGCCAGTACCCCTTCCCCTGCCCCTGCTTGTGCCCCTGTTCCTGCCCCAGGCCCAGTCCCTACCCTGGATCCTGCCCCTGCCCGTGCTGTTGCCTCTGCCCCTCTTCCTGCCCCACACCCATGTCCTGCCCCTCTTCCTGCCCCTGCCAGGACCACTGCCCCTTCCCCTGCTCCTCCCTGGGTCCCTGTTCCTGCTCCAGACCCAGCCCCTCCTCCTGCCCCTGCCCCTGCTCCTGCCCCTGCCCCTGCCTCTTCTCGAGCCCCTTCCCCTGCCCCTCCAAGGACCACTGGCCCTTCCCTTGCCCCTCCCAGGGCCCCTGTTCCTGCCCCAGACCCAGCTCCTCCCCCTGCTCCTGCCCCTTCCCCTGCCTCTGCGAGGAGGACCACTGCCCCTCCCTTGGCCCCTCGCAGGGCCCCTGGCTCTTCCCCTGCCTCTGCCTGGGCCCCTGTTCCCGCCCCACACCCAGCTCCTGCCCCTTGCTCCTGCCCTTTCCCCTGCCCCTGCCTGCACTCCTCTCCCTGTCCCTGACCCAGCTCCAGCCCTGCATCCTGCACCGGCCGCTCCTGCCGACCCTGTCCCTCCCTGGCTCCCGCTCCTGCCCCTGTCCCCGCTCTTGCATCGGGCCATGCTCTTGGCCGGGCCCCTGGCCCCACCCCTGCCCCTACACCTGCTCCTGCGGGGCTCCCAGAGCCCCATCCACAGCCCCCCGCTCTGCGGGGAGAGCTCCCCGGACCATTCCACTCAGTTCCATGCCCTGACCCCGACGCCCCGCCACCATGGTTCATCCCCTCCCCCTGTGTTCTTTCCCTCTGCTAGTGTCACTGTCATAGTCGCTTTCCATGCTCTCTGTGCTCTCTATTATGTCTTTTATTTTTTTTTAAAGATTTTATTTATTTATTTGACAGAGAGAGATCACAAGCAGGCAGAGAGGCAGGCAGAGAGAGGAGGAAGCAGGCTCCCTGCTGAGCAGAGAGCCCAATGTGGGACTCGATCCCAGGACCCTGAGATCATGACCTGAGCTGAAGGCAGCGGCTTAACCCACTGAGCCACCCAAGCGACCCTATTATGTCTTTTAAATAAAACGCATCGTTTTCCGTGGATCTCGTGCTGAGCACTCAGTCCATCCCCGGTGCTCTCCCCCCACAGCCCAGAACATCGCTGGGGAACATCTCCTTCCCCAAAGGGGACCCTGAGCCCAAGCCCTCCCTGCCCATGGCTCCCCCAGCCCGGCCCCTCGCCACGCCTCAGCTGCTCTCTCTTGCTTCCTTCACCTGTTCTGGACGTTTCCGGGAGGGGAATCACCCAGCAGGTGCCCTGGTGTCTGCCCACCTCTTTGCAAAGGGGACGGGGTTTGGTCCTGGGTGTCTTGGACATAGAACTTCCCTCCTGCCATACCGAACCCCGGATGGATTCCAGAGGAGACAGGATCGTGGAGGCCCCTTGAGTGGACAGGGCCCCAATGTCGGGGCCGAGACCCCTGTTCCCGCGGGGACACCACAGCCTGGCCCCAGACGCCACACGGCTGCTTCCTCCCGGGGCCCGCACACACACCGGGGCAAGGCAGAGAGCTGGAAGACGCCCCACACACGGCCAACGCATCGCTCACAACCCAAGGCCAGAGAAAGCTCTCCCCGGCCTCGGGTCCCAACCAGGCTCCAAGTCCCCGGGTCCCCCAACGACATCGACCGAAAGCAGACAGGTCGGGGGGGCGGCGGATAGGCACGCGGGAGCATGCGTCAGCGATGCAGGAGCTCCCGGGAAAGGCCTCTGGCCAAGGAAACCCCCCCCGAGGCAGTGCAGGTCCCCCTCAGACCGGCAGGTGTCTGGCCTGGGGACCAGCAGCGCTGGGGAGAACGGGAGGACACGGAGGCCCGGTGCGGGTCCCCCGGAGAGAAGGGGGACGGGCACCCGTGTCTGGGACAACCGTGGGCAGCACCCAGCCCAGGCCACAGGGGCACCCAGCACCTAGCAGTGCTCGACCTGGGACTCAGCCTGGAAACTCCAGTGCGGTTGCTCACGCCGGAAGGGAGAGAGCAGGGAGAGACCGTGGGGACAGCTGGGAATGGAACAGCGCTCATGCCCAAGCGCATGGACGCCATCCTCGGTCCCAGTCCCCAGGACAGCATGTCCTGGAGCTACTGTCCCAGTGTCGTCCGGGCCACGGGATGCGGGAAGCCCCTCCTGAGACGCCCTCCCGCCCCCCTGTTCCTGGGAACATTCAGAATGGTCGGAGGAGGAGGTGGACAGGATCCAGGATGACAGACGGCCCAGGAGAAGGAAGGGCAGGACGGGGAGGACAGACGCACGTGGCCAGAGCCACCATCCAGGGTCTGGCCTGGGACGGCCTCGGACCTCCCTCCAGCCAAGGACTCCTGACGGATGGGCCACACTTCTGTGCTTCCACGGCCTCCCTCCCTCCGTCCTCCCGTCCCTCCATCCCGCCGTCCCTCTGTCCTGCCCTCCCTCCCTCTGTACCTTTCTCTGCTTTCCCTCCCTCCTTTCCTCCCTCTCCCCCAACCTGACTCCCTCCCCTCCTCCCTCCCCCAGCAGAGGATCTGGGCCCCCAGCTGGGAACTGAGCACGGCGGCTTCATCCGGGAGCACCCCCAACCACGTGGTCCCCGTCCCCGTGGCACTCACGGTCACCGTGGGAGCTGACGGGGGACAGGCCTCGGGCTGAGCGGCGGGGTGGGCGCCGGGAATCTGCTCCGGAACACGGGCCCGGCTGCACCAAGAATGGAGAGAACGAGGCTTCGCACGGCCTCGAGACACATCGAGTCCTGAAAAGGGAGGCAAGGTCGGGATAGCCTCGACTCGACGCCCCGGGAGTCCTCCTGCCCCACCGGCCCTGACTCCTCGATGCAACAAGGACTGCCTCAGGCAGTGTTGACTGGGGGTTTGGGACACAACTGTTCGGCCCCAGGGACAGCATCGCAGCCAACATCCCCAGGGCCTCCGAGTTTTCCTAAGGGCCTCGGAGGTTCTCTGAGCCTTCTGTCGTCTTCCTTGGGAAGCTCTGTCCTGTCGTCTTCCTTGTCTCCTGCCTCTTCTGGGACACTTCAGGGGCCTCCCCCGCCACGGCCGCCCTCTCCAGGACTCCCCGTGCCCCGTGGCAGGATGCCCGCCTCCGGCGCTGGGCCCCCCACAAGCCCGGCACGCTGTGTGAGGCCTGTGTGCTCGCTCGGGGGTCCCGAGGCATCTCCCGTGCAGTGCCCCGCACCTCCCTGCGCTGGGTGTCCTCGGACCAGCCTGGGAGGCCAGCGGGTGCCCGTAGCACAGGCAGGGAAGCGCGAGGCCAGAAGGTCCAGACGACCTGCTCCCGGTCCCAGCGTGTGGAGCCTGGGCCGAGGGGGCTCTGCCCGCAGAGGAGGAGCTGGGCCCAGGGAGCCGGAGGGAGGACATGGCACAATGAGCCCAAAGGAGGGGAGGGAGCGCCGTGGGGGCCTTGACCTCAGGCCCACTGGGAGACCACGTCCCACCCGCACCGCTCTGTCCCCAGGGCAGGGGGTCGTCAGGATGTCCAGGCTCCCAGGCTGCGTGGCTGGCAGCCGCCGGCTGGCCGGGAGGAGGCACAGCTGCTGCAGGAGAGAGCCCTCCGCAGAGAGGAGGGGGCAGGCGCTCCCCCAGCGGCAGGTGCACGAGGCCGGCCTCCGTGGGACGGCAGAGCTGCGCCACACCGGATGCCCCGAGGCCGAGGCCAAAACCCTTTATGGCATTGACCACCGCACCCTCTTGTCTCCACCGACAACCCCGCTGTTCTGGGTCTTGGCCACTTGCTGTCTTTGGACTTGACCTTCGATCCTGCCTTGACGGAGTGGCTCCCCTGTGTGCACTAAGGTCCTCAACAAGGGACAGAGAGGTCTGGGGGGATCCACGACGTCGCTCACCGGGGAGGGGCCGGGCATCCACCCCGTCCCAGCTCCCCCTGCGACTCAGCCTGGAGTCCTGCCCCGGCTTCCTCGGGAGGAGGAACCCCCGGCACCGTGTGTGTGTGTCCCACTTGCCACGCCGGGCTCTCCACCCACGGCCCCCTCTCCTGCCCTCCCTGCATCTCCTATGCAGAGAGCAAGGACAGAGATGTGGACGGGACAGCGTGCTAGGACCCTCCGCACCCACGGCGGATGGGGGCTACGAGGGTGGTGTCGTCCCCAGCTGTGCTCCCGGGAGCTGGGAGCCCGAGGGCACAAGGCCTTCCTCTGGCATCCTCAGAGCTCCTCGGGGAGCTTGATGGCCGGCCTCCTGCCCCACTTGGCTTTGGGGGGCTGTCGCTGGCCCCCACTGAGCTGTCTCCACCTCCTGCCTTGTCCCTCCTGGAAGGCGACTGATTCTCTTGCTGACAAGGTCCCCGGTCCACCACGGGTATTCCTTGAACTCCTCTAGATCAGGAATCTGGTCTAGCCCAGAGGCAGAGAAGGGGAAAGTCGACCCCTAGAAGAAGAGGGGGCTTGCTTGGGCCCCACCTGTGAATCCAAGGGCATAACCTCCGGGTCCAGGTCTACATCTCCCCGGCCCCAAGACGTGGGAAGTCTTCGTGAACAGCCTCACATGGCTGGTCCCCTGTGTGGGCCTACCTGCTCCGCACCGTGGGGACAGTAGCTCCCCGCGGTCAGGCAGGTGTGCTGAGCCCCTCTGAGATGGATTTTTATCAGCAGCCTCTGAAGCTACTTCCCTGCGTCTGCCCCATTCCTGGCAGATCTGCCAATGCCTCCCACTAGGAAGGTGGGCACCACCTTGGACCTGGGGATAGGGACACCCCACCCCACAGGCTCGAGTCAGGTCACCAGGGCAAGTCCACCGGGCAATGTGAGTGTGGGTTTGTGGCCGGACTCTGTGAGTCTGGTTCCCTCCAAGGATCCTGCAGGCAAGGGCTCCTTCGTGCAAGCCCGGCTCCTGCCCACGGCCCCGGGCCACGTTTAGAGCCCGGGGGCGGGGGGTGGACATGTGAGGACAGCCCATGTTTGTGCAGTGGGCAGTGCTGCGACAGAGCCACTCGTGCTGACCACGAGCCCTGGGCAGTAGGCTCTGGCTGGTGATTTCAGCCCCGTCTCCAGGAACTGGAAGAGGATTCTGGGCCGAACCTATGCCCGTCTCAGTCCCTGCCCATGGGGCCCAATGCCTCTCTCAAGGCGGCCTGGGGAAAGGGTCACCCAGGCCTCAGGACGATCCTGAGGGCCTTGGGGGAGCTCTCTGGAGGAAGGAAGCTCCGCCTGCCGCAGGCCCTGCACCCCCTGGGCTCTCATGCCCCCCCCCACCCCTTGGCAATCCTGAAAGCTGATGCTGTCACCAGCCCCGCCTTCCAGGGGCTCCGAGGAGCCAGGCCACTTGACTGTAGCCGTGTCTGGCATGCTCACAGGTCACCTGGGGTCCCATGGCCTCACTGCTCAGCTCCTGCTCAGGGACCTGGGGTCTGGCACGGATTGCTGGGTCTGACCTTGCCGTCCCCCTCATGAGCTGCATCCTCTAAGGGACACACAGGAGGATCCAGCCCGACTGGCATTGCCTCGCTACCAATCCACAGCGCGTACGAGTCTCCCCTTCCACTTCTCTGGTTGGAGGAGGGCTCCCCGGTAGCCTGCATGTTGGGGTGCGCTGCCCCTTGATTCCACGGGAGAGCGGCCTGGTGTCAGGGCTGTGTCTGTGCCGAGGGGGGTGGCAGCAGGCAGGAGCTGTCCTCCGCAGTGACATGCAGCCTCCTGAGAGGCAGCCAGGTGTGTCCCCTCAGTGGGCCCAGGAGAGCCCCGTAAGGCTGCTGAATGCATGCAGTGTCACATTAATCCCGAGGACGGGGGTCCCTGGCACACTCTGTGCTGCACACGCACACGCACCCGCACACACACCATGATGTCTTTGGTCTCTCCTGCCTCCCGGTCCCCACCCTCTGTCATCTCATCTACTTACTTTTTGACAGCAAACACTGTTAGTCCGATGGTGGCGTCCTGTGGCCGGAACTGCTCATTCGGGATGTCAGTATCGGAGCTCCCTTTGCAGACGACGGGGGCCAGCCACGGGGTCAGGACGAGGACATCGTTCCTCCTGCACCACAAGACAGCCTCGAGGCAGCGTGGGAGCGGGCTGGAGCGTGAACACGCCAAGGGCCCTGGTGCTCGCCATCCCCACCCGGGACAGCCCCCTTCCCCGGCCTCTACCCCTTCAGGAAACCACAGGGCACGCCCTCCTTCCAGAAGGACTTCACACCTGCAAGAGACTAATGAGATGCAAACCCATACTCAACCCTGTGCAGCCCTCCCCGCTCTAAGCAAGCCCGGACCCTGCGGGACCTGAGTGGGAGCTGGGACTCCCCAGCCAGGAGAGGGGGCCCTCCCCTGAGAGGGAGGGAGCTCCCCTCCCTCCGTCTCTGCTGGGCAAGGGACAGAAAGCGGGAAACGCCAGCCGGGGAGGGAGCAAAGCACAGAGAATGATCTTGGGGCCCCGAATCCAGATCTCGGCAGCAGGGACAGGAACACGATCGACAAAGCCTGTGCCAGCCGAGTTTTCAATGAACCCGCCCTCAGCGTCTGCCTTGAATTTCCTAAGTTTCTGGAAGGGAGTGAAGGGAGGGGAGGGAGGGAGCACATTTCAGTAAATTTACTCACGGGGGGGGGGGTCCACACCTTGGGCCGGGGGTGAAGCATCCTGAAAAACACACAGCGTGACGTGACTTTGCAGGAAGGAGGCGGTGCCCAGTGGGGCTGGAGAGCTGATGCAGGGGTCCAAGTTCTGGGTCCTTCCAGGAGGAGCCGACCCCACAGGCTGCACCCCGCTGTGTCCCACACACACGTCCGAGCTGAGGCTGACCGGCGGCTGCTCTCACCCCATGTCTCATCCTGAGGCCCCTCCCATCACGGGGGTCCATCCCCAGGCGCTGCACGCAACCGGCCTTGATCTTGTGGGGCTAACGAATCTCGTCCACGTGCACACACGTTCGCAGCAGCAGGTTCTCAGGGGCCGACGGGCGGAAGCAGCCCAAACGTCCATCAACAAACAAGCGAGACGCCGTCTGTCCACACAACGGAATACGATTCAGCCCTAAAAAGGAATGAAGTCCAGGGGCGCCTGGGTGGCTCCGTGGGTTAAGCCTCTGCCTTCGGCTCAGGTCATGGTCTCAGGGTCCTGGGATCGAGCCCCGCATTGGGCTCCCTGCTCAGCGGGGAGCCTGCTTCCCCCTTTCTCTCCACCTTCTCTCTGCCTACTTGTAATCTCTCTGTCAAATAAACAAATAAAATCTTTAAAAAAAAAAAAAAAGGAATGAAGTCCTGACAGACGCTACAGGGAAGGAATCTCAAAAAACTGGGCTCAGTGAGAGAAACGAGACCGAAGGTCCGTATTCTGTAATTGCACTTCTGTGAAATGTCCGGAGGCGGTAACTCAGTGGGGAGGAACGCAGGTTGGTGGGTGCTGGGGTGGGAGGGAGGAGGGAAGGGGGAGGGACTGCTTAATGGGCTCGGGGTCTTTCTGGGGGTGACAAGAATGTCCTGCAGCAAGAGAATGATGGCAGCCACACAGGTGTGTGACTGCACTAGAAGACACTGAGTCAGGTGCTTTAAACGTTCGGTTTTCTGTTATATGAATTTCATCCTAACAATAGATATTTATTTTTTTAAGGACTGTATTTTTTGAAAGAGAGAAAGAACAAACAAGAGAGAGCACCGGCGGGGGAGGGGCAGAGGGAGAGGGAGAAGCGCGCCCACTGCTCCCCTGGGGGCTCTTCCCTAGCACCGCCGGCCCATGTCAGGGGCCGGGCCTCAGTTCCCCTGCAGTGCACTGGCAGCGCCCCACCAGCCCTCCCCACACCACCGAATGGTGCTTCGTGGGCCCTCCAGAATATGGGGACCATAGGCAAAGGTAAGACATCTTGGCGTTGTGCCCCCAGCAGGACCTGGTGCGTAAACATTCACGTACTCAGTGGCTGTTGGCGATGGCCTGTTACGGGGCAGGCCCTGTCCCAGGAACGGGGGAGACTCGGAGGCGCCTCCTTGCCAGCAGGCTCTGCCGGACCTCACGTGCTGCTCCTCCGTCCTCTCCTCTGTGCTGCTGCATTTCACTACCAACGTTACGCTCGTTAATACAAGTAATCTAGAAGCAAAACTTCTTCTGTTTTCTGGGAAGTGGACATGAATCAAAATGATCTGTTCTCTAAACTTTTGGGTAGGATTCTGTAAAATTTTGGGCCTCGTTTTATTGCGTCATTATTATTTATTTTGCGACAGGGTTAACTCTGGACATTTTCTCCAGTCCCTTTACGAAAGCAGTCTGCCTTTAACCTTCTCTCTCCCCAAATCACCTTTGCTAAATTGTATTTCCTAGGAGATGATCTATCTTGTTCAGATTTTCAAATCTATTTGCATAGAATTAGGCCAAGTAACCTTTTTTTCTTTCTTTGTTAATAGTTTGTAGATTTGATGTTGTGTGATTCATATCTCCTCTTACCCACACCAAGTCCTTTTCTCTGCTTCCCTGTCATCTGCTATTCCTTTTTAATGGGGATGTCTAATCGACTGTTTAGTTCTTGTCTTTTAACCTAAGTAATTAAATCAGTTGACTCCTGGGGCGCCTGGGCGGCTCCGTTAGATAAGCGTCTGCCTTCGGCTCAGGTCATGAGCTCGGTTCATGAAGTGCTTGGCCAGAAGGAGGGACGCGATCCCAGACTGGCTCGCGTGTGCGATCAAGGTCCGACGGGCTAGCTGGGGACGCAGGATGGATTCCGTGCTCGCCTCTGCTGCCCACACAAAACCTGGAGTCCGCTGAGGTCTGCACTAGGTAAGTGAAGCTCCCAGACACCCCCTGGGATAACAGAAAGGTAAGAAATCCCCATGGAGAGGGAGATGCGGAGGAGCCTGGCCATGTCACCCGCTCACCCACCCAACAGATGGTCACGGGAGGATCAGGAAGACACACCTTTGCCACATGCAGGGCTCAGACGCCTTGGAAAAGCAGCATGGTGGCTCCTCTCTGAAGCTGGGACGCTGCTATGAGACCGTAACTGAGCTCCCAGGGCCAACGCAGGTGTCACGACCCAACAGCAGAGAACATGCGCGAACTTCTACTTCCACAGGCCATGTAGGCAACGTTCCCACGACTTCCTGCCAGACTAGTGCGGTGAGCTGGATGAGACGACCCACCGGGGGCTGGAGATCCTCTGTCCCCCATCCCCAGGTCTGGCAAACAGAAGCCTCACTTGGGCTACCTGATTGGTCACAGGCCCTCTCCGAATTTCTAAACATGCATTAGTTCACGTCCTGGGGCCCCAAACAGGAGGGAAGGCCAGCTCCCTTCTTCCCAGTCTCACCCAAAGAACCAGTGCCAACGGGAGACCCCCAGTGACCTAAAAACCACCAGTACTTTGCCCCCAAAATGGCTTTATTCGGGAATAGCAGAGAACTACAATTGGGGACGTGCAAGCCATAACAAAACCACCGTGAAGTCCGACAAAGAAAGGAGAGTTATTTTATGCGGACCCTAGAAGGGGCTGTCCTGACCCGAAGTCCCCTGGGCAGGAGCAGGACCTCAGGGCGAGGGCGGGTCCTCACTGGCTGAGCCGCTGGGCCTGTGGATTTCTCGTCGGAGATGCAATGTCCCTCCCTCCCTGTTGGGTCTGTCGTCATGATTCCCTCTTGAGGGTACATCCCCTGGGGTTTGTGATGACGGTTCTCCCTGGAACAGACTCTGGCCGGCACAGTGCCCAAGAGCTCCTCTTCCTCACCTCCTGACTCCATTTCAGTGAGCTCTCCCCTTACTACTTGTCATCCTACCTCGACGTTTGGGACCCTTGGAACCCCAGTTCCCGTGCAGGAGGGGTTCGGAATAGGGCAATCTTCATCCACTTCCCTCTGCCCCAGGAGACTGGGGTACCTTTGAAACTGGGGACTACCACCATTTGGTTCTGGAAATGTTTCTGACATTTGGTCCTGGGACGATGTCTCCCACGATGCTACACTCAGGTGTGTCACCCCTGAGGCACACAACACCCAGCATTGTCTCTCAGGCCTCCGAGAACCCCCTGTGATTTTCTGACCTTTTCTTCTCTATTGTCCAAGTGCCATCGTCCACTAATGCCCCTGAATGAGCTGCTCCTCTTGCCACGTGGCCCAGGACACATCACGGGCTGCCCTGCCCCACACACCAGCAGCCCCGAAGCTCTGGACCAGGGAGGGACGTGACTGGCCAGGCCTGGGGAGGCCAAGAAGGTGAGTCAGGGCATTTTCAGGGTTGACGCTTGGGGTTAGGTTCCATGACCCGCAGGTAACTCAGAAGGACGTTTTCAAACTTCTAAATGTGGAACTTCGGCAATCACCTCTTGACTCTAACAGCTAAACCCTGCTGCGGCCAGACAACAGGCCTGGGAGGACGCCGATTCCTTGAGACAGAAAGCTTGCTTCGTGGACCAGGCGGTCCGTTCTCTGCTGCCCCAGATGTGGGTGGCGATCCGGCCGCTTGTTTCCAGACACAGCGCTCTGGGTCCTTAGATCAAGCTCCCAGCTCGCATCTAGATCTTCCGGGTCCACTGCACTTCTGCCTGGTGTTTCTCGGCCTGAGAGAGGCACCAGATAGCCTCTGCCTTTGTTTGTGGGCACATTTCCCCCAGGGGACTCGCAGCTCCGTCACCGGGGGCGTCGGCTCCTGTGATGGAGGCGTCAGAGCCCCTCCGTCCTGCCGTGACCTACCTTAGCCTCTGCGGTGCTGTGAATCCTCAAGTCCGCTCTGGCCAGGACGGCCCCGCCAGCCTTTCCGAGACAGTCGATGTCACGGGAGCTCAGCCAAACAGTTACGAACAGCTTTACTGAGGTATGACTCAGGAGCCAGGAACCCCCGGGTCTTGTGTGTCTGCAGTGGTTCTGCTCCCCTGCCGGGGAGGGGGGGGCGGTGGGAGGATGGGGGTGTGGAACTCCACCGCCTCCTTGGGCCCCGCGCATCGCCCCCCCGAGTCCCAGCTCCCGGCCTTCCTCGCCTTCTGCCTTCTCCTGCTCCGACACCCTCCACCCGCCCCGGCTCCCCCTTCCTCCCGGCATAGCGTACCCCGCGCTTGTCCACCGGCCGCCATCGCTCTCTCCCCACTGAACGTTTATTTATTTTAGAGAAACAGCACGAGCAGGAAGAGCGGAGGGAGAGCACGAGGGATTGCAAGGAGACTGCACGCTGCCGGGGGAGCCTGATGGGGCCTCGATCCGAGAGCCCTGAGGTCCGGACCTGAGCCAAGACCGAGAGTCAGGCGCACCTGAGCGACGGAGCCACCCAGGCGGCCCCCAGCGGGCACCACAGTCTTAACACTTCCCGTGTGGGTGTTCGCCTTATCTAACTTTCGCTGCTCTTACAAAGACACTCAGGATGACGCCCTCCCAGTCACAGCCCCGTCGGTTCCGCCCTCTGCCCGTGGCGAGGCCGGTGCCACCCTGGACTTGGGCCGGAGCGGTTCTGAGCTGCCTCCCTTCCAGGGGGGGTTTGGACGGACACGGACGGTCCCAAAGGCCACACTTTCCCGGCTCGTGTCAACACGGGAGGGGAAGGAGCCAGGGAAGAGCCCCTCGACCCTCGCGCCCTCCGCGCCCCCTCGTCCCACAGACTTGCGGGCAGCTCGGCGGCCTCCCAAGGGAAGGCGGGAACCCGGACCCGGTCAGCCCCTTCCAGGCTCTGAAGGACCTGGGCCTCCGTTCTCGGTCACTCTCCCTTTCCTTCCCGGGGGCGCTGAGCCCTCCCAACCAGCTTGTGGGGGGAGCGCACGGAGCCCCCGGGCCGAGGAGCGCAGACCGAGCTCCCGCCGCCGGCCCACGAGGTGGGAGGGCAGCCCCCGGGCCGCAGGCTCACGCCAGGCCGGCCCGTTCCAGGTCCTGGGGCAGGATGCGGCCCTTCCTGCGGGCCTTGTCCAGGCGCCGCTCGGCCCGGGCCGCCCTCCTCCTGCGCAGGTTCCGCCGCCGCGTGTCCTGCCGCCGCCGCATCTTCTCCACCACGTGGGCCGCGCGCTTCTCCCACCTGCGCTGCCGCTGCGCGCGCCGCTTCTCCTTGCGCCTCAGGGCCTCCTGCAGCCGGTGCTCGTCGTTGCGGATGCGCACGCCCTCCGCCTTGTACAGGAGGTCGGTCCACCGCATCTTGCTCTCCACCTCCCGCGCCTTCCCCTCGTCCCGGCCCCGCAGCTCCTCCAGCCTCGCCTGCCTCGCCTGCAGGCGCTCCAGCAGCTGCCGGTAGTTCCTGCCCGTCAGCGGCGCCAGGTTGCCCTTCAGCCTCTGCCTCTTCTCCTTCCGGCGCTGCGCCTTGCTGGCCGCTTGCTCCCCAGTCACCTCCACCTCGGAAGGAAAGGTTGCGATCCCAGTGAATTACGGCTTTACAGTGCCTTTCCTGTGAGCGCTCACAAGCACCCCCGTGGGCAGGGACTGGTCACACTCCACAGTATGACCCTATTTTGCAGACGGGAGCTGCGGCCAGAAGCCACATAACCAGGCAGGGGCAGAGCCTAGGTGTCCCCGCGCCCCGCCTGCGTCCAGCCCTCACCTTATTGAAGAGCAGCCCTGCCTGCACCTCCTCTCCCGGCGGTTCCTGGGGCCGCTCACAGGGCAGGGCGGCGGCCTCCGCTGCCTTTGCCGCCTTCTCCTTTGCTCGCAACTCGTCTCGCTTCCTCTTTTTCCGGTCCCGCTCCTGCTTTCTCCGCCGTCTCTTCTCCAAAGCAGCAAGAGACAGCTCCGTGGTTTGGCCCTGGAAGACGAAAGCAAAACTCACGTGCAAGGTCCTCCCCATTTGGGCGTCCTGGTCTGGGACGTGGACTCAGGGCAGGAAAGCAAACGAGGAGACTGCTGCACAGGACAAGGTCTCCACTGACGTCAGTGTCCCCCGTGAAATTATGCATCACTCAGAACGTGAAGGACCCCCGAAAGGACACTAGGACCCCTGAGTAAGAACTACGGCTTCCCGTCCCCAGGCACATCATACCAGGGCACCTTCCAAACACGGTTATTGTCTCTTCCTCATGGTCCCACAGGGAACACGTCCTGCGTCATTTCACAGATGAGGACAAGCTTAGCCAAAGCCACCAACTCGAATGTGGCATCAAGTCAGAATGACTCAGTGCCTGTGCTGACCATGGCACCATTCTGCTAATGGCATATCTGACCTGTTCTCTCACCAATGAACTTTTTCTTCCGCAGGCCAACAAGGGAACCCTACACGAGGCTGATGCAGACCTGCATGCAGGGCCAGGCCTGGCGCTTGGACCGCTCCTTAGGAATGATCCCTGGGCTTGTCCCAGGACAGATGCACAAAGAAGCTGGGGGACCATCCACACACAGCAAGAGGCCCAGGGCATGTCCCCAGGAAAGGGCAGCTGGAGGCTAAGTGAGAAGACTACACTGCGAGCAGAAAGAGGCCAGGCTGGTGCAGGTCTGACGCTCCCTGTCGAGGTCACCTCACCTCAGGCCCTCGCCTACCTCACAGGGCTGTCGTGACGCTGCGGGGGATAGAAGTGCTGCCTGGGGTGGTGCTCAGCAAAGGCAGCTTCCCTGAGAGAGGAGGTTGAGCCTCCCTCCGAGAGCACAAGGAATCTGTAGCCCGGCACAGACCATACAAGGCGGGTGGCCCTGGAACAGAGGCTCCCTAAGATGACGCCAACTACAGCTGATCTCTTGACTAACAAAGCTGCCAAGACCCTGGCAGGACCCGCTGCAGGGGTGGGAAGAGCAGCTGAGGTCCCTCCCGTGAGCCCCACAGTGGCTGGCAGAACTGGGGGGACAACCCCACAAAGAGCACCAAGGCACTTTCTCCTCCAGGCAGAGCAGGAAACCAGCACGGTAAATGCTGCTCCCTGCACCCCAGAGGCCTCCCTGCTCACCTGGCCCCGAGCCTCCCGGATTTTCTCATGTAGCCGCTGCCGCACGACATCCAGGGCAAACAACGAGTCGGGCTCTGTGACCAGGGTTTCTACCAGGAAAGAGGCAGAGAACTGAGAAGAAACCCCTCCCTGACCATCCCGTCCATTCTCCCAAGGCCCAGCTTCAAAGACTGAGTCTCCACATGCTGCCCACCACAACCCCCGCCAAACCGCCAGAGCTCATCCACCTGCAGGGCAGTCCAGTAAACTCCACTCCACCTCCTCAGGCTGGACTGGCCCCCAAGACGTCCTCTAGGACAGAACACCCTTGTGTGGTGTGACAAAACACTTCCTACAGGTCAAGCCAAACCCATCTCTCATTTCTTCCAACCTCTGCAGCCGGGGTTTCCCTGCGTCTCTTCACAGGTCGGCTCTCGTGACTCCCCTTCAGACACCTGCAAGCCGTGCGGCTCTGCAGGGTAAGCTGCTCCAGGTCCTCGTGGGACGTGAACTTGCCCCTCACCAGACCCAGTTGCCAAATGGCCGGGAACCACTATGTACTTCTGAGGATCTCATCCCCCCACAGAGCCCCTGGAATCTGTCCCCTGAGAGCTCCCTCTCTAGAAAGTCTCAAGCTACTCCAGTGTACCTAGCACCACGTTTTCTTAGGATCACAGAGGACCACATTTTCACCTGATGTCAGCTGGCCCTGCTCCACATCCCCATGTGCTGGGGACCTCGTGGAGGGGAAGGCCTCTCCCTCCTCACATACTGCTGGCTTTCTGACCCTGGAAGGTGCTGGACATTTTTCCTCTACAGCCTGGGTCTTCAGCTCCACAGCCTTCTCCCGCTCCCGTGATTTCTTCTGTGCTTTCTTCCTCTTCTTTTTTGGGGGTCCAGCAGCTTCTGAGCCTCGACTTTTGCCGGCTGAAACACAAAATTAAAAAGCACCGCAGTCTCAACCTTCGTGACCCATTCAACTGGCAGGAAAGGTCTTGCAAAACCTCTGATCCCAAAAGGAGGCTGACAGTGAATCAGGAAGGAGGACCCACCCTTATCTGTAGAGCTCAGACCCACAAACCCTAGAAAGCAAACCGGCCACACATCTCCAAACCCTGAAAAACGTCCACACTTGTCCCAGCAGTCTGCTCGTGAGAATCCATTCTGGATACGCACAAAGATGGCCTCAGAACATCATCACGATGCTGTCTAAGGGAGAAACTGGGGAAACCTAAATACCGTGTACCTACAAGAGCAAGTTGAGGCACCGCTACGTGACAATGTGCTGTGCAGCCATCAAAAATAATGCAGGTTTCATTTTAACATCAAGTAAGATTCACGTTTACACAGATCAAGTGACTACACAAAGGAGAGTGTCCTAATACGTAAATTGCACTCATAAAAAAAAAAAAACTAAGAAAACATAAACCTAAACTATAACCACCTGCTTAAAAAAAAACTCAATTCTTAAAAAATTACCTTTTTGACCATTTTGCCTTTTTTATTTTTTAGATTTCACTTATTTATTTGAGAAAGCGAGTGAGCAGGCATGAGCAGGGCCCCGGGGAGATGCAGAGGTAGAAGCAGGCTCCCGGCTAAGCTGTGAGCTGGATGCGGGGCTCGATCCCAGGACCCTGAGATCATGACCTGAGCCAAAGGCAGGTGCTTAACCGACTGAGCCACCCAGGCGCGCCAAAACTCAATTTTTAAACTTCGTAGACTGAACACACGTTTGCTTTGCACGAAGACAAAAAGTCGTTTCTTCTCCAGCTCCCTGCCAGCCCCTGCCACTCGCCTCCACCCGGCCCGGGCAGCACTCCCGGCCGGCCAGCCTGTTTCACCCGCCTGAGCAGCGACTTCCCAGCCACCCTGCCCGGAGGCATCCCGGTTCCCTCCTTCTCCCTACACTGCCCACTCTACCGGGTCACCTCCTCCAAGCCCCGCAGTGAGGAGATGAGCAGATGGGGCGGGGTCCCCCGGAACCCCCAGGCCGACGCCCACAGCACGCGGGGAGACGGCGGCAACTTGAAACACCCCTCGTCTGCCTTCCCAGAATCTTACAGGCTTGTCTCCCGCATCTCCACGTCCAACCCAACGAAGGCTACTGGGTAGCGTGCGGGGCACCCCCCGCCCCGAGCCCTCCCAGGCCCGACCCCGGGCGGCGCGTTACCGGACGTGCGCTTCTGCGGCTCCGGGCTGGGCTGGCAGCAGATCTTCCTGGCCAGGCCCTGCAGGTAGGCGTCCTTGGCCAGCAGAGAAGCCATGGCCGCACACTCCACGACCCTCCTCGGGCGCCACGCGCGCTTCCCAGACACCTCGCGACTCACCACAGAGGAGCTCCCGCCGCGCCACACACGCCGGAAACCGCGCGTTGCGCAGGCGCCGCCGGCCGAGCGCCGAGCCGCTGGCGCGCGGTCCTCGATTAGCCAGGCCTGGCCCCGCCGGAAGAGGGGCACGGCGGGGCGCAAAGCATTGTGGGCCCTGGGGGGAGCCGGGGAGGGAGCCGGGGAGGGAGCCGGGGAGGGAGCCGGGGAGGGAGCCGGGGAGGGACCGGGGAGGGAGCCGGTTCTCACGCCTCTGCACCCCAGCCCCAGCACCGTGCCGCGGACGCTGTAGGCGCTCGGCACCTGGGGGCGACAGGACCGACCGGCGTGGTCCACGCCTCTGGGGACTCGAATCCCAAGCGGAAGCTGGCGAGAGCACCACCCCCGCCCCCCATCCCTGTCCCTCAGCGCGTCTGGCTTTGATGGTTCCAGCTGACCGTGCTGTGACACTACGGGCCCGCTCCGGGGCGTGCTCCGCGCGCTGGACAGGACGCGCGCGGGGTCCTCGGCGGGTTTGCGCCCCGGGGGTGCCGGGCGGACCGCAGCACAGCGTGAGTCGGGTGGCGGGGAGCGCTCAGGAGGAAGGCCCGGGAGGGAGGAGGCTGGGGCGCTCAGGGGAGACCCCCGGGGTGTCGCTCTGAACAGTGCAGTCAGAGCTGAGCCTTAAGAACTCACGGGGTGGGGGTGGCGGTCGCCTGGGGGGCTCAGTCGGGTGAGCGGCTGCCTTCAGCTCAGCTCATGACCCGGGCTCCTGGGATCCTGCCCCAAGTGGGGCTTCCTGCTCAGCGGGGATTCTGCTTCTCCCTCTCCCTCTGCTGCGCGTTCTCGGTCTAAAATACATAAAGAAATAAAAACTCACGAGGGGAGGGAGAGGAATGTTCACCAGCCTGAGCCTGGAGACCCCTGCGCCTGGTTCCTTAATTCATGGCAGTGACAGGCTGTGACACAACTGGGAGCCCTTTGAGGGTTGCCTGGGTGTGAGTAGGGAAGGGGGACCTGGGGCTTAGATTTATAAATCACCACCTCAAAAGCCGTTTGAAAAGGCTTCTGATAAGTTATGTTTGAAGCACTAAAGATTCAACTTTCTACCGCTCATCTCTGTCATGGGGTGCCATTTTGAGGAGAGGATGGCTTCGTTGTCTTCCCGCACGGATTTTCGGTGAACACAGTCTAATGTCCGTACAGCACACTCACTGGGCCATCAGCACGTTCTTTCTGGCACTGTCAGTTTTAACCATCAAAGCCAGACGTGCTGAGGGACAGGGATGTGGGGCGGGGAAGGGGGTGGTGATGGGTCCTCTTTCAGTGGGACTTCCGGTCCCCGCCATAAGTCTGGGCTTCTCTGTTCTCTGTCACCATCTCCGGGGAGGTCTTTGACGCTCTCCTGAGGTCTTCCCTGGACAGGGAGTGATGGATGCAGCGGAGTTGCCACAGGGCAGGGAGAAGAAAGTTGAGTTCCAAGTGCAAATCTAGATTTATGGGCCTTAATTTTCAGTTACCTTTTCTGTGAGGGTTGTCTAGAGGGTTTAACCAGCTGATCTACCTCTTCCCTGAAATCCTGTCCTCCCATGAGTTTGGGAACCCCAGATGACAGGCCTTCCTCCTACCCACCTGCCTCCTCCTCCCTGGGCCTCGCTTCCCTTTTCTGTCAACTCTTACTGCACAGTGCCCCTCCTCAGGGCTCCTGACTTGGTACTAATGACTCCCCTGAACTCCAGCCTCATGTGTAGACATCGGAGACGCATCTCGATGGTATGTACAGAACCCTGCCTCCCCCCACTGCCTTCTCTCTCTCAGTTAAGGCCACTCCAAGCTTCAGATCTTGAAGCCACCCTGCCTCCCCTCATTCTCCACATCCAGGCCTTGAGCAAATTCTTTTGGCTCTCCCTTAAAAAGTATACCCCGGGGGTGCCTGGGTGGCTCAGTTGTTAAGGGGCTTCCTTCCGCTTGATCCTGGGGTCTTGGGATCGAGCTCCGCATTGGGCTCCCTGCTTGGCGGGAAGTCTGCTTCTTCCTCTCCCACTCCCCCTGCTTGTGTTCCCTCTTTTCCTGTGTCTCTCTCTGTCAAATAAACAAAATCTTAAAAAAAAAAAAAAAGTATACCCCGGCGGGGGGGCTCAGTAGACTGGGCAGCTATAGGTGTCTGCTTCCTCCCCCCCCCCCAACTCTTTCTCTCTCCACCCCCCACCCCGTTCATGCACTCTCTAAAATGGATAGATCTTATTTATTTACTTATTTACTTTTTAAGGTTTTATTTATTTATTTGACAGAGAGAGAGAGCACAAGTAAGGAGAGCGGCAGGCAGAGGGAGAGAAACAGGCTCTCTGCTGAGCAGGGAGCCCGATGCAAGGCTCGATCGATCTCAGGACCCTGGAATCATGACCTGAGCCGAAGGCAGATGCTTAACCAACTGAGCCACGCAGATGCCGTGATAGATCTTTTTTCAATAAATAAATTGCATATCCAGAACTGTACTTGATGTGCTCCAGACCACCACCCTGATCCTGTTTTAGATTTCAAAAGACTAGAAAAAACAGTAAGTAAATGCAAGCACAATAAAGACAAGTATAAAAAGACATTTGGAGAAACTGGGGAAGTTAGTATGTGTCATGATCCCAGATGACATTGTGGAATAATTGTTCCGGTTGGGCCCAACGCTGGCCTTGGGCCACGGAGAGCATCGATTTTCTTAGAGAGGCGAGCGGGCAGGTGTTCAGAGGGGCGGTGTCATGAGGCCTGCAGCTGCTGTTCATGGGGTTTATAAACGAGAGCGCAAGTGAAGGTGCAGAAGGTGAGTCCAGAAAAGCATCCGTGTGGGCATTCTTTACGCGACCTTTATACCTTCACCAGGGCTTTGAACGGTCTCAGAGTAAGACACGTGGGACACAAAGGTGCTATGACTGAGGACCACCTAGGCTTTAGCGACGTGGAGGCCACTGTGGACCCTAACACATGGAGCTTGGCCCGGGTCACGGACAAAACCTGCCGGAAGCAGGCTCCAGGGGGAGCTGCAAACAGCCTGTTCAAAGCCTCTTTCTGCAATTAAGGTGTTTTGGGAAGAGATCATTACCTAGTTTCTCAATGGGAAAACAACTTCCCCAGGCCACCCCAGAAAACCAGGACCAGAGCCAGGGCTGGGCCCTGGGCCCACGCTCCAGCCTGCAGGATGCCTCTGCTTGGCTGTGGTGGGTGGGGTTGGGGTGAGGTGTCTCTGGGACCCAGCATAATTCAGCTTGTGTGTGCCCCCCCCTTCCTTGAGACATTTGTGGGCTGTCACCTCCCCCCATACCAGCTGATGTCTCCTTCATGAAGAGATAAGGCATGCTGGTGACGGCACAGGGTTCAAGTCCCGGTTCTGGTGTGATTCCCCACCATTGAGCCTTGTACGAGGCCCTGGGCCCAGCATTCTCAGTGGGTTGAGTCCTGATTTCTGTTGCTTCATTTCCCAGCTCAGTGACTGCAGACACAACACTTCAGCCCCTTCCGAACTCCCCTGCTCCGCCCAGTAGTGCAGGGGACTACAGCACTGACCCCCGGTGCAATGAGGACCACAGGGCCCAGAGATACAGGCACCTGGACTTTTTAACGTGCAGTAATGGCAGTGGCTTTTCGGTCACCAGATGTTAAGGATCTTCCAGGTCTCCAGCCGTTCTAGGCAACGGCAATGCAGTCATGGTCCCACACTGACCGCATCCCTGCCCGGGCCCAAAGCTGTGCAGTCAGAGCCTAGAGCTGCTCCCGACAGCCACTGGGAAGCTACGGGTGGTCCTGGGGGGGGCAGGACTCACAAGAGAGAGCCAACCAATGCAAAAGGGCAGTGCTGGTTTTATTCAACTGTCTTATTACAAAACTATCAAAACACATACGGCAGAAATTAAGAAGGTCCCAGTCCTGGCTTCCACAAAAGCGGGCAGATCTCTCTCCCCGCCGCCACAGCCCTTGGGGACAGTCAGCTAGTGCAGGGACCCTGAGGACAAGGCAGTAGGTGTGGCTCTGCACAGGAGGCCTGCCCTGGGAGGGAGAGTCTGGACTTGGCCAATATGGTCCCCTCTGAGCACCACCCTACAGCTTTTAAGTAGCAGGACATCCTCCTGGCCCACTCCTGGGGCCAACAGGACTGTCCAGGAACCTTCTGCCCAGCAGGCCAGGAGGGTCATGAACAGAGGTAACCACTCAGGAGGTGGGCCACCTTGGAAACGGCTGGGGGAACTACCCCCCCACCACCAACGCTCCCGGCAGGGGGTGGGGGCGTGGCGGTCCCTGGGCCAAAGTTCCGGAGGAGCCCATCGCAGCTCCCCAACGGGAAGCAAGGCTAAAAGAAGCAAAGTTGTGGTGAGCCCGGAGGGGACACCAGACCTCCTCAGAACCTAGGGCTGCGGAGAGGGGAGCACTGGGAGGCTCAGGCGTGCTCTGTGGGGCCAGGGCCGCTGGCATGGGAGTGGGCAGGGGCCGCAGCCTGCAGGGGGCCAGCGCTGGGCTCCGGGGACGCCAGCACAGGGGCTGAGAGGCCATCAGCAGAGTCTGTGTCGAGGTCCAGCCTCCAGTACGCTTCGCACAGAGGCAGGCCATTAGCTTCGCAAAGACTTGAGCTTTTCCACCACCAGAAACCCAGGGAGAGACAGGAGCAGGCAGAGACGGGTGGAAGCCGGGGCGGGGTGCAGGGGCAGGGAAGCAAGACAGAAGCAGAGTTAAGAAAACACAGACCACACCCCAGACCCGCCTCTCCCTCCTCTTCTCTGGGCTAGTCCCTCTCCAGGCACCCTGGCTACCAGGGGCATGTGGGGCTGCCCTTGCTTCTGGGTCCAGTACAGCATCCTACCGGGCACGGGGCTCCAGGACCAGCCTCCAGCAGGCTGTGTGACCCTCCCACTGACCGACCAAGTGTGTTTCACAGCTGACTAGCCTCCAGCTTGAGCCAGCCCGTCCCGCCGCCTCCCATCCTGGCTCCAGATGCCCCAGAAACGAGCGTCGAGAGCTTGCTATGGTCTCTCCACCGTCACTACGCTCTGCGAGGACCCCAACAGCAGACCCTGTCTTGTTCCTAGGTTCTCTGCCCAGCAGGACCTCTGCCTGAATGGGGGGGCAGGACCAGGGGCCCTGGTGTTCCACGCTGCACTACTGTACCAGCAGGACGAGAGGCCTGTAGGCCCCCGAACTCGGTCTCCCTGCCTCTAACACGGGGCCAGCAGCGTTGGCCGGGCTGTGCGTGGCAATACCCGGGTGGGGATTCGGGTGAGGAGCATGGCTCACCAGAGCTGTCCAGGGGTGACTAGAGCCCGGAGGTCCCACACCTATCTGACCCCAACCTCACTCCCACCCTTGCTCCTGCCTTCAGCGGTTTGGGTGCAGAGTGGCATCCCAAGGAGAGCAGAGGGCGAGAGGCAGAGAAAGAGCGAGTCGTGAGCAGAGAGCAGGTGAGCGTGGACACAGGCATGCAGGGCACAGCAGCCTGTGTTAGGGGCTTCCGGGGAGGGCGCACAGCCTGGCAGCCGTGATTAAGCCCTGGCCTTACACAGTAAGCCTCCCAAGGCCCTGGGGACAGCAAGGAACCCCCCTGGGTGAACCAGACACTGGCAGGGCAGGACGTGGGAAGGCTGGCACTCGGGGCCCTGGGTTCTCTACAGTCGTCAAAGTGACTTTGGGCATGTCCCTCCCACCACCCCAACCCAGCCTTCAACAAGAGGCAGGTATAAATGCTTGTCCTGGAACCACCCAGCCCCCAAGCCCGGCCCTTGGGGGCGACAGGAAACAAACACAGGGACGTGAAGGGATTCTGCAAAATCCACGGGGCTGTGAACCGTGTCCCCCAGCATGGTCTGAGACACAGATGGGACCCCCACCCCAGGGACCCACTCGGGACCCTTCTCTGAAGGCCTGGTGTGTACGAGGTGCTCACATGTTTGCTGGGCTGATCGATATCAGGGACCAGAGGTGGCCTCAGAACCCTGTGGAAAAACCTAGAACCACTCCAGCGGGACAGTGGCACTGTCCTTCCCGCAGAGGCCAAGAGGGCCAGGGACGGTGAGGGCCAGCACTGAGTACGGGGCAGGGAAACAAAGGCCGAGACCACAGACCATGCTGGCTCTGGGCATCTGTGGCCCCAGCATGGCCTCCGTGGGGCAAAAAGGAGCATCTGAAAGCCACTACAGGAAGGACGTGTGTGTCTGGGTAAGGGCATGGGGGACACTGCTCCGTCTGAACTGAGACTGGACTTCCTGTGCTGACAGGGACAGAGGTGCGAGGCCTCCCTGTCTCCAGCCTCAGTTTCCCTTGTGTGTATTACACCTGGACTCTCATTTCTCCGGACCCTAGTGCTCAGATGACTCAGGTCTCAGGATTCCAAGTGGTGCATGAGGGCTGGGGTGACGGGTCTTGCCCCTGCCATATTCCTGGGGCCCAGCACGGGCCTAACGTGAAGACAGACTCTGGTCTGTGAACCAGGCTGAGCTGAACAGGAACTCGGTGGTCTGGGTACCCCAGGCCCAGCTTTTGAGGCCATCCTCTGCTCGGGTTTCTTCCTCCTTCCCACCCCCCCACCACCGTGGACCCTGACACACGCGCTGAAGGTCTGGGGATGCCCACACGGAACGAAATCCCTAGGCAAGCACTGGCATCCTGCCCATTCTGGGCATGACCCTGGGCTGCCAAGGGAAGCTAGCCCGGGCCTGGTGGGAAGGTTTAGTTAAGAGAGGTGCGCAGGCCCAGAGTGAGGCAGTTGGCAGCCCCAGCAGGAACGCTGGCTCTGCCCTCCCCTCTGGGGCTTGGCCCACCCCTGAAGTTCTGTGATTTTCATCCTGCCGCCCGGGGCCTGGCAGGCGGCGTCAATTGTCTGTCCATCACTCGCTCTGATGTGAGCTCTGCTCTGAGACCCGGGCACGCGTCTGTGCCGCCAAGAGCAGGAAGGGTTTGCAAACACGGGGCGTTCAGGGCTGCAGGCCGGGCCGGGGCCCCCAGCTGTGCTCTGCGCAGGGTCCAGCCCTATCGGTACCTGGACGAGTAATACTCCTCCTCCAGCTCGTACAGGTCAATGGAGATCTCATCCCGCAGGGCGATGAGCTTCCGGTCGCACTCCTCCTGCAGGGCTCGCAGCTGCTGGTTGCGCTGGTCGATGGCCTCGTTCACAGATGGGAAGTCGTTGAGGATGAGGAACTGCTTGAGGTCAGACACCAGCTTCATCAGGGACTCACCAGCTCGGACCTGCGGCCATCAGAACCCATGCAAGGTGGTGAGGGAGGCGCAGCGGCCTTGCCCCCGTGCGCCTGGCGCCGGGCGTGGCTGCCATTTCCTCATCTGTCGAGTGGGACTACAGCACTGGCCTTCACGGGGTCGTGGTGGAAGCGAGCAATGCAAAGGACCGGGGCCGGGGCTCCCACCCTGGCTGCACGACATGCTTCCAAGGCAGGTGCCCCCAGCTTCCCAGCCCCCCTCCAATCACTCGGCTGCCGCTGTCGCGGTGCTGACCTCCCTTTACACGGGTTATGCTTCTCAAAGCCACAAGCTCCACAGCTAAAACTACCGTCCCGTGTGGCGGCTGCCTGTGCGTCTCCTCGGGGGAGCGAGCAGGCCACTTGGGCATTTCCTATGACTTGCACCCGAGGGCACACATCCATGGAAACGTTTGGCCCCTGTATTTGTCCTGTGACATGAGGAGGGATTAAAATGCACATCGTGGTCTGTTCGGCAATTTACTTTTGCTCTCGTGATGAATCTCCAGGAGCTTTGCCGTGGGCAAGGAAGCGTCTGCCCTCTCTAACCACTGCACAGCGCTCTCCAGGATAGATGTGGCTGGCTACCTGCTGCCCCCCGCACAGCTGCCAGCCAGCCCTCCTCTTGAGGGGAGTCTCTTGAGAAGTGGTTTGCCCACCCCCCCAAAGGTGGGACCACAGACTCCTACAGCCCGGGCCCTGCCCTTTCCACCCAGTGACTCACAATGTTGGCAGCGCGAACGTGCATCTCGTAATTGTCCTGCTCACCCTGAGTGGCCCTCGACACCTGTGTCTCGTCCTCGATCTGGAGGGCAGACAAAAAAAGCCCCAAATTGGCAGGGGCCCCAGCCCAGGGGCACTGGCCCACTGCAGAACACCCACACCTGCTGCCTCCTGCCTGCCATCCGCTCTGCCTTCTCCACCAAGCCCTGCTGGCCAGATCTGGGCTGGCCTCGTGCCTTCTTGTTCTGTTCTCACTCACTCACGGGCACTTTCGTTGGGCAAATGAATGCCCGTGGACCCTGAGTCTGTGCCACCTGCAAGGAAGGAAGTCTAGGTCAAGTCTTCTTTTTTTTTTTTTTTTTAAAGATTTTATTTATTTATTTATTTGACGGAGAAAGATCACAAGTAGGCAAAGAGGCAGGCAGAGAGAGAGGAGGAAGCAGGGCTGAGCAGAGAGCCCGATGCGGGGCTTGATCCCAGGACCCTGAGATCATGACCTGAGCCAAAGGCTGAGGCTTCACCCACTGAGCCACCCAGGCGCCCCTAGGTCAAGTCTTCTTGTGGGTGTGGAGCCCTCTTAGGTACAAACAGGGTCAGGAGCTCAGACGCGCAGTAAACCGAGCTGCTGAATGCATAAAGACACGGTGTATGTCTTCTGAACCACTGTTTACTGAGCACTTTCCAGACTGCCAGACACCACGGTAAGGGCTTAACCACAATCATCTTGTAGAGCACCACCCTGGGTCTACAGGGGGGCAAAGCTGAAGCAGGGACGGCTCGGAGAGTGCACCCCAGGTGTCTCCGACAGTAAATGGAGGAGCCCGGGGTGCTGCTGCCTGGCCCGAGTGCAGGCTACTCACACTCCCGCCCACCCATGTGGACAGGGCTTCCTTGCCAGGCCCGGGCTGGGGACAGGGCACCCTAAAGGGAGGAGCTAGGTTCCTGGGTTCAAATCCTGACTCTGACGGCAGTGAACAGAATGACCTTAGCAAATTACGAAGCCTTCTAAGCCTCAGGTTCTGCTTCTAAAAATGAAGAGGACTGCAGTACCTGCCCCACAGAGCTCTTGTGAAGGATAAATGTGACGAGACACGGTAGTTCTCACGACTCGGCATGACACAGTGAACGCATGCTAGGTACAGGCTAACTTGTTTCTTCACGGCTCTAAGCATCCTCCCGGGGCTACAGCAGTCGCAAGATCCACCCCCACTTACTGCGGGGCAGCCCGGCAGGCTTGGCAGACCCGACCCTGACACCCTGTTCTCACCACCCCAAGGGACCTTCCCCAACTTTCCTCCCTGACTGCGCTCCGGCCCGACAGCAACCGCATCTGAGCCGCGGTCAGGCCCCACGGCGATCAATCGCTTTACACAGAGTCACCCATTCACCAGGGGGGCCTCAGAATGCAGGGGAAACGGAGGCACGGAGAAGTGCGGTTCCCATCCAGACCCATGCTGCGGGTTAGGTGGCGCTGCACAGGGCAGCTTGGCCACCTCACCACGGCCCTTAACCAGCCGGCCTGCCTATTTATCGGCTGCCCTGTTCGCTACTCCCCGCTCCCCTGCGGGCCTCCCCAATATTTTCCCCTGCAGACAGAGGCCTGGGCTGTGCGTTCTCTGCCCGGTCCTCACCATCTGGCACGGACCACCTGCGCCACGAGAGCAGACCCCCCACCCCGTGACCCCTGACCGCCGCGGGCCGGCCACCGAGCTCACCGCGGGCCGCACCCTAAGCCCGCCCCCTTCCCCTGGTCTCAGAGGAGCAGGAGCCGGCCTGCGCGCCCCCACCTTGGCGGTCTTGACGATCTCGGTGAAGTTGTCCATGATGGACTTGACGTCGTCCTTGAGCCGCTTGTTGTAAGACTGCAGCAGCGTCTCCTTGCTCTGCGGCAGGGCTCTCTGCTGGGCCATGGCGGGGCCTCCGGCGGCGCGGCGCGGCGGCGACCCCTGGGAGCCACAGTCCGGCGTGAGCGGAGCCGCCCCCGCCTCCGCAGAGCCGCGACCTCAGGGCAGCCTGCCGCGGGACACACCCGTGCAACCGGGGGCTCCCGCGCCCGACCGGTCAGCGCCGCGGCCCGCCCTGCGCGTCCGCCGGAGGCCTGCGAGCGCCCGCCCCCCGCCCCCCGCCCCCCGCCCCTCGGCCGAGGCGTCCCTCGGGTTCCGCCCTCGCCGCACCCCCTGCTCCAGGCCGGGACCACCCTCCCCCCCGCCCCGCGGCGGGCGCCCCGCGGCCGCGCGCCCCGGACAGACCGGCCTGGGGCCTGCACGCCGCCGACCGACCGAACTCGGGGCCCGGGAGCCTCTCCGTAGCGGGGGCGCCGGGGGGTCACACCTGAGGAAAGACGGCGACCCCGCCCCGACGCCAGCACCTGGTCCGCAGAGCCCGGGGCGACCCGGCTGGGTGCAGGGTGCGGCGGGGTGCAGACGAGCGCGCTCCCCCCACGGAAGGCCTGGCTCCCCGCCTCCGGTTCCGGGCCGCCGAGGCGGCCGCGCTGACGCACCGCCCCCGACCGGAGGCGGGCGAGGGCAGTCCTGTCCCTTTAAGTTCCAAATCCCGCGCAGGCGCCAGTTCTCGCGATCGCCGAGGTCGCCTACAAATTACCCACAATTCCCTTTTCTTTCTCTCTCTCCCTCAGGAACACAAGATGGTGAGTGGTTTCGCGGTGGGCTCTGTCGGCCCTGGGTCCGGCTTCTATCCGCGGCCATCCTCTTCAGCGCGGGGCTGCGCGGGGCTTCCTCCGCCGTCCCGCGCTAGGGGAGCCCCGCGGGGCCCGGCAGCGAGGCCCCAGGCCGGGTGTCACCCTGGCGGCTGCCGGGAGTGCGGGCAGGAGGGCCCGGGCGGGGAGCGCAGCGCCGCAATGCGGGGCTCGCCGCACCCTGGGGGCCGCCCCGGGGTCCTCGGCTGTGGGTTCCGCGCCCGCCGTGCGCTGGGCTCTTAGGGGCGCGCAGCCCGGGGACCGGGCGGGCTCCGGCTCGGCCCGTGCGCGGCGTCGCGGACGGACGTGGTCGCGGGGCTCGCGCGGGGCTCGCGCGGGGGAGGGGTGCGGGGGGCCCTCGGTCGCCGAGCCGCGGGGTCGCCGAGGCCGGCGGCGACGCGGGGACCCGGCCCCAACGCGTTGCGTCTCGCGCAGCCGAAGGGGAAGAAGGCGAAGGGCAAGAAGGTGGCCCCGGCCCCCGCCGTCGTGAAGAAGCAGGAGGCCAAGAAAGTGGTCAACCCGCTGTTCGAGAAGCGGCCCAAGAACTTCGGCATCGGTGGGTGCGCGCGGCGGGCGGGGGCGGGGGCCCCGCGGGGAGGGCGCCGCGGCGCCGGGGGCAGATGATGTGAGCGGATATTTGCTATCTGAGCCGCGTGACGACGCGCACACCACCAAGATCGCTGATGCCCCGGCGCGGCGCCCGCGGGCCCGGCCGACCCGCCCACCGCCCGCTGCCCCCGCAGGTCAGGACATCCAGCCCAAGCGGGACCTGACGCGCTTCGTCAAGTGGCCGCGCTACATCCGGCTGCAGCGGCAGCGGGCGATCCTCTACAAGCGGCTGAAGGTGCCGCCGGCCATCAACCAGTTCACGCAGGCGCTGGACCGCCAGACGGGTGAGGCGCGGCGGGGGTGAGCGGGGACGCTGCCGGGGCGGCCCGCGAGCGCGCGCTGACCTGACCGCGATCCCGCAGCCACGCAGCTGCTCAAGCTGGCCCACAAGTACCGGCCCGAGACGAAGCAGGAGAAGAAGCAGCGGCTGCTGGCCCGGGCCGAGAAGAAAGCTGCCGGCAAAGGGGATGTCCCCACCAAGAGGCCCCCCGTGCTGCGGGCCGGTGAGTGGCCCCTCCGTAGGGCGGCGGGCGGTGGGGTGGGGGTCGGCTGCTGGCCGTGATGCGAGCTTTTCTTCACCTGGAGTCCCCGTGAAGAGTGAAATCGAGCTTTTTAACCCTGAGCCGCAGCCGCACCCAGAGCAGGGCTGCTTGTGTGCCGCGAGCATCCCCCCGCGGATTGCTCACGGCGGCTGTGTCCTAGGGGTGAACACGGTCACCACACTGGTGGAGAACAAGAAGGCCCAGCTGGTCGTGATCGCACACGACGTGGACCCCATTGAGGTACGTGGGGCTGGCCTGCCCGGGGCTGTGCGGGGGTTCGGGAGGCTGGTGCTGGCTGGGTATGGCACGTTGGGCCAAGGCGTGGAGGATGGTCCTGACGGGGGAGCCGTGGCCGTGACCGTGATGTGGATTTCTCACTGGAGTCAATCTCGAAGTGCGAGGACGCGAGCTGCTGAGCCTCAAGCAGCCGCAGCGGAGTCAGCCCTTCCCCGTTCCCACCTTGGTCAAAATACGCCCGGGAGCTAATGCTGTTTTCCAGCTGGTGGTGTTCCTGCCCGCCTTGTGTCGCAAGATGGGGGTTCCCTACTGCATTATCAAGGGGAAGGCTAGACTGGGGCGTCTGGTCCACAGGAAGACGTGCACCACGGTCGCCTTCACACAGGTCAACTCGTGAGTATTCAAGGGGGCCCCCAGCTCCCAGCAGTCCATAGGGGTTAGTCACGCCCTGCCCCGGGTCATTTCATTCCTAAGGACGAGACACACTACCTTAAAGGGGATACATATACCTGAGTCTTTGCCAATGATGGTCACGAATTTCTTCACCTGAATAAGCCATGTGGTCGTGTTGTATCTGAGGCAAAGGGCTTAGGTTGGGGCTAACAGTGAACTCATCCCTGCTCTCTGGAAAGGTAGTTGAGAAGCTAATGACCCTTGTTTTCCCCATGCCTTTTAAGGGAAGACAAAGGAGCTCTGGCAAAGCTGGTGGAAGCCATCAGGACCAATTACAATGACAGATACGACGAGGTAAGCAGCAGCTTGATGTGGAGCACTCAGCACGGCGAGTCAGGGGACCGGGTGGCCCAGCTTCTCCTGAGCAGTCCTACTGGACAAGGGATTTGGAGCAGCCAAGTAAGAGACAGCATGGAGGAGGCCACGCTGACCCCTTTGTTGTTGCAGATTCGCCGCCACTGGGGAGGCAACGTCCTGGGTCCGAAGTCAGTGGCTCGCATTGCCAAGCTGGAAAAGGCAAAGGCTAAAGAACTGGCCACCAAACTGGGCTGAGTGGACACAGCTTGATTTTCTGTACATAAAAGTAATAAAGTTGTTTTTCGGTCATTATCAGTTGGCATTTGGGATTGAATATAATTGATCATCTCATTGTCAGTTTGGGGTGGTGGCAGGTGTTTTCCAACCCACGGTCTGGAGTGGACCCAGGGCAGGAGGTGGGAGACCTGGGGGACAGTGGCGAGCAAGCAGCCACAACCTCTCAGTAGCACTTGGCACTTCAGCGCGCTGGCCAAGCACAGGTAGGGAAGCAGGCAGACGACAGGTGTACAATGTAGAGATTTATTTACATCAACAGTACCTGACCCTATATAAAAACAAAGTGTGGAAAGCAGTGATTCCTGACGATCGCAGTCCCTGCACCCACAAACCGAGCTCACACGCCAGGAGTCCGGCGTAGAAATTTCTTAAACCACAGGTAGGATGTAGCTGCACAGAGTCCGTACCTTGGGTTGAGGAGAGAAACAGTCAGGGTGGGGAGGGAGGAGAGGCAGGAGCAGCTGGAGACCAGGACTTACCAGGTGACAATGTACTGCATGTGCTCATTCCTCAGAGTGACTCGGGTCTGCCCTCCAATGGGTCCCCCGGGGACTGTGCTCCCTGCAGAGACCGTGGGCTCAGTGTCCATGATCACCGCCACCAGCTGTGTGTCCCCCACAGCACACCGGCCAACTGTTTTCTTGGGGCCTTCAAGAGCTCCTGAGAGCTGTAATATTTAAACCCATAACCAGCCCCATGTTGCCTTCCTTGGTACCTGCCAGACATCCCCACTCCTCCCGCCCTCGCTAAAGTGTACCCAGTAGGAAGGAGGGAAATGTCCAGGCAGAGAGGAAGGTAGAATCAGGTATTTACAAACGCTACGTGCTCTTCTGGGGTGGGCTGGTCACAACGTACGGAAGTCCGCGTCTATGAAGATGGGGTCTGCGCCCCTGAGCCTGGCCATAGCCTCCAGGTCCCGGTAATGCCAGTGGTTCCTTTCGGGATTGTTCTCTGGAACAAAGGGCTTCCTGGTCTCTGTCAGCCTCACCATCCCAACTAGGTCTACTTCTCCCTCGATCTAGAGAGGAAAAGGAGATAGCTCTTCTGGGCCCGTGGTTTCTAGAGAGCCTGCTCACAAGGGAGGGGTCACACCCCTTACCTGGCCTTTCTGCCGTGTATCAGGATTCACCTTCCTCTTGGGGACAAACCCTCTGTTTACCAGGATGGTGATTCTGCAATGACAGAAGTATGCTCTTTCAGGTGGGGAAGGGCTCTGGAGTAAAAATCATCACTGGTCGTCGTGAGCACAAGAATGGTGCCTGGGAAGAGTTTAAAATGGGAGCAGCCCCCGTTTCCCCGGCCTGGTCTTAATGACAGGACCATCAGCTCTCTTAAGACTGATCTCCAGGGTCCGCAGCCCCCATCTCCGCTTCCCTCTGTGCCTCACCCAGCTCAATGTCCACACCCTGACCGCCCCCCCCACAGCCAGAGGTCAGATACCCACCCCTCCCCCCGCCCCCAGCAATGAACAGCAGCAGCTGCCTTGTACACCTGCCTCCAACACCCACTTGGGGTGGCGGAGAGACCCTCCCAGACCTATTGCTGGGAAGTTGCTCTAGTTGGTCTTGCAATGCCCCCCTGCCGGACAGGTCGTTTCCCCAGATTGCCCTTCCCATCTCCCAACTCCAGGCATAGCCCGAGTAGTCCCCTGGGAATCCTTCCCTGATCCCACCCCCTCCAGGCAGAGCTGGGAGGCTCCTTTCCTTTTGAGTTCTCTCACTAGCCCCTCCTCGAGCTGCACCACAACCATTCAACGCGTTGGCCACGAGACAGTTTCTCCGGAGTGGCTGATTCCATTCATCTCCCCAGACATAGGAATGACTCAGTATGAAGTAAAATGAATTGGCTTAACAATGTCGGAAGTACAAATTCCAAACTCTCAAGGAATTGAACCTTCCTGGTTATCTTGGATTTCCCCAAGGCTGGTGCATCCCTGCATGTCCCACTCACCCCAGGTCAGTGCAGTGGAAGGGGGTGATCACATAGGCACCGCTCTCGGGTGAGGAAGACAGACGGCCAGCCTCCCAGGCCTCTCGGGCCGGGTCCACCATGGTCCGAGGCATCATGTACAGCTCCTTGGAGTGGTCAAAGTGCCCTCTGACCTTCACTGGCCTGTACTCCAGATTTTTCAGTTCCATTGGGCTACATGGGAGTGGGGAGAAGTGAGGGAGAGGCCAAGCAGGGTTGTACCCTGCACATCACAAATACGGCACACACGTTTGCTCCCCTAAAAGGAAAGCTCTGCTGACCATATCTGTTCCTCCAAGACAGTGCCTCAAAATGAGGAGGCGGAGGCAGTAGAATCATTCGGGGCACTTTTTCAAGATAATGCTCTCAAGTCAGGACACGATATGAGGGCGCACTCTGCCCTCAGCCACCAGGTTAGAATCCTGCTATAGGGGCCGTCAGCACTGGGGGATCCTCAGGGACAACACGTCGGGGAAAAAAGGTAAAACTCAGGATCAAAAATATTTTTCTAAGTATTACGTGTCTCAGGCAGCTTCCCAACGGTGGTCAGGAAGCCCAGCAGGACAACTGGTTTTGAGCACCCCGCTCCCCCCCTCCTCTAAGGGTCAGGATTACAAGCATAAGCCAGGCCCCACTGCTGACCTCAAGCCCCAGGCGGGCAGCCACACACTCACTCTGCTGGCAGCGGGATGGGCTCAGCAGCAACCCTCGACTCCAGCTCCGCGATCAGCTTCAGCTTCCACTTTCGACGCTGCACCTGTGGAAGCGGCATAAACGTGAGCGGCTGGCGACAAGGTCCAGCGCTCAGCGCCAGGAGAGCTAGAAGCCAGTCTTTACCTGCCATGTCCCCAGGCCAAAGGCAGTCACAGGAATGAGAAGCAGAAACCAATGGAGGAAGGAGTCCTCTCGCGCTTTCGTGGCAGGTGCCTGGGCTGCAGAGCTGCCCCACCTGCTGGGCCCCCAGGCCAACCCTAGGAGGTTCAGGACACAGGCACGGGGTCAGAAGCCCTCCACGAACAGAACGGGAGCAGCCCATGCCTCAAGGAGACGCCGCCTCTACTGCTGGAGAGTGAACAGACCACAGGCTGCGGCCAGCAGCCAACCCGTGGCACTCTCCGTCCAGCCCGGCTCCTAAACCGGGGCTCGGTAGGATGTTTACCGACTGAATACAAGACCTAGGGCTCAGTCCCGGCCAAGCCACCAACCGTCACCCCAGAAAACAGCTCTGCCTTCTACCCAAGCCGACTCTGCCGTGTGTTCCACTAGGACGCACCCGCGCAGACAGCCCCGGACACGCTCGGGATAGCGGCTCCAAGAGCCCTTCCAACAGCCTGTTTTCCAGCGCTCGTAGATGGAGACACAACGACGCACACAAGAACACACTGCAGCTGTCGGAGTGTGACGGGCCTCGCGGACCGCAAAGAAGCAGGCCCGGAGCGGGCTCACAAAGCCCTCTTCTCCCCCGCACAGCGTCCCACGCCGCTGCAGGTGCACGCGTCCCCCGCAAGCCGCGGGTCCCAGACCCCTGGTTTTCCATCTTGGGCCGGCCCCTCTCGGCCGGGTCCGGCGCTGGGAGCTGCGCACTTCGGTGCAGAGCGCGGGGCGGGCGCGGGAGCCGCTCTTCCCGGGCACCCGGGGCTCACGCAAGCGAGTCCTCACCTGGCCGCGGGGGCACCCCAAGAACGCTCCTCCTGACCGCGCGGGGCGAGGCCTGCGGAGACGGGGGCAGCGGCCGAGCTCGCGCCAGCCGAGCCCACCCGACACAGCCCCGCGCCGCGCTGACCGCCCCCGGCCCCCGCGCCCGCAGCCCCAACCACCGCACGGCCGCCGCCATTGCCCGCCAGCACTTCCGGCCCGGAGGCATCTGCTTCCGGGGCGCCGCCGAGCCCCGCCCCGGCCCACGCGGCGCGAGCGCAGCCGGCTTCCGGCTCCGCGAGCGCGGGGCCATGGCAGAGCTTTCGGCCGACGTGCGCGCTTTCCTGCGCGAGCACCCGAGTCTGCGGCTGGAGCCCGGCGCCCACAAGGTCCGCGGGGCCGGCGGGGCAGGCGCGGGCCCCGCGGTGTGCCCTGGGCCCCCCTGACCCCCGCGCCCGCCCTCCGGCCCGCAGGTGAAATGCGCGCTCACCGGCCACGAGCTGCCCTGCCGCCTGCCCGAGCTCCAGCTCTACACCCGCGGCAAGAAGTACCGGCGGCTGGTCCGCGCCGCCGCGGCCTTCGACTACGCGGAGCTCGAGCCGCACATCGTGCCCAGCACCAAGACCCCGTACGTGCGCGGGGCCGCTGCAGGCGGGATCCCGAGTGGGGACCGGCGGTGGGTGGCGAGCCCCGACCCCTCCCCGCCGGGTGCGCCCCGCTTCGGGTGGGATAGGCCCCTCCCCGGTGCTGTTCGGTGTCTGCAAGGCTGGGGTTTGTCACCCGGGCTTGTCCGCTGCCGAGCGGAGCTGGAGGGTTTGCGCTTTGTCACCCGAAGTTCTGAACGGGGTCGGCCTCACACAGGTAAGGAGAATTCGGTGGAGCTGAACAGGCATGGCCGACAGTGCTTGAAGGGAAGAGGGCGAGGGCGGCGGCTCGCGTTCATCCCGCGCCTTGCCGGCCCGGTCTGCCATGTGCCTTCCCTGGTCCCCGACGGCTGCCCAGACTGGACAGGCCTGTGTTCCAGGGGAAGGTGGGGTGGTCACAGCTGCCCTGGGTCAGTGCTCTGCACCCCAGCTGCAGAGTGGAATCCCTTGGGGAGCTTTTAAGAATCTTGCTGCCGGGGCCACCTCGCAGACCTCCGCTCTCAGGCTCTGAGGGCGTCGTGAATGTCCCCGCCGACTGAGCTTTCCCTGTCCCCAGGCACCAGCTGTTCTGCAGGCTCACCCTGCGGCACATCAACAAGTCCCCAGAGCACGTGCTGAGGCACACCCGGGGCCGCCGGTACCAGAGAGCTCTGCGAGAATGTGAGTAGCCACGGGCGGACTCAGCCTGCCTCACTCCACAGGTGTTTGGGGGATGCGTGCCCCTTGAAGGCAGAAGTGGGGTCTCAGTCACCCTTTGGCCCCAGCTGGTGGTGCAGTGGGCTCCAAGGTCACTACAGGCGAGCAAGTGCTGTGAAGGACATGTGCCAAGGGCCACCACAAGGCCCCTGGGGAGGCTGAGTCCCTGGGCGGAGACTTCAAGGACGTGGGGAGTGGAAGTAAAGACTCAGGCAAGGGCAGAGGCAGAACAACGCTTGGCTGCAGGAGCTCCTAGAGAAAGGCCACTGTGCCACCTGCAAGGTGGGGTCATCAGGGTAGGTGGGGACAAGAACACAGAGGGCCTTGGAGGTCAGGACCATGTGACGTGCGGAGGCATTGAAAGGACCGAAGCAGGGCTCGGCGCAATCACTTTGTGTGTCAGGGTCACTGTGGCTCCGAGGGGGGCGGGGTGGGGAGGGGTGGAAGAGGGGCCGCTCAGTGCTGTGCAGTCTCAGGTGAAGTGACCGTGGCTGGGGTGACCAGGTGTTGGCAGGGAAGATGTACCCAGAGCAGGCTCAGTGGGTGAGAGAAGGGAGAAATCAGCTGTGACCCCCAAATTCCTGGCTCGAGACCTGGGGTGGTTTAGGAGAGTGGCATCTGGATGACAGGCTTCGTGGGAAAAATGAAACGTTGCTGTCAACATGTGGCAGGGAGGGTGACTACTGACAACAGGGGCCAGCACTCAGATGATGCATGCCACTGACACAGAGGTGGCATTTGCATTCCCGAAGCCATGGAAGAGGGGACAGGGCTGGCCTGAGCACGGAAGGGGCCCCCAGAAGGAGAGAAGCAGCCAGGTGGGGCGGTGTTGGGGGCAGAGGTTTCGAGAGTGGTTTGGAGACTTCTCAAATGTTCCTGAAGGGAAGGTGGGGGAGGACCGGTGGGTTTGGGCATGGAAACCGGCAGGATGAAGAAGAGCGGTCTGAAGGCTTTGTTTCCCCAAGAAGACATGAGACCGTCTTCACCTAAGGCCAGTAGTGAAGGACACTGGGGAGGGTTGAGAAGCAGGGATCCTGCGCCCGGGCAGAGCCTGAGGGCTGCTTGGTGTGGGCGGGAAAGGGAGGGTTGGGTCACTCCAGGAGCAGAACAGTCATCCCGACACTGGAGTGCATGGCTCCCAGGACCAGTGGCCAGAAGGAGCCAGAGCCTGGCAGCCGGGAAACCTGGCTGGGGATGCAGATGGGAGACACTGGGTGCAGAGGCCAGTGGCCAGGAGACCAGGTGGGACCACAGAATGGGTGGCAGAGATGAGACAGGATAGGACCTTGGAGGTGGGCAGAAGCAGGCAGTGACATTGGAGACCAGGGCCTGGTCCCCCTTCTCCCTCCTCCCTGAGGAGGCCACACTGGACAGGAGAGCCAGGCCCACACGGAGGATGTTTCCCAAGTCAGACCTGTCGACGCCACCCTGCTCCTCATTGGGGCTCCGTTTCTATCCACTGCTCTGGGCCAACGGCCCAGCTCCCACTGAGCCCACCATGCAGTGTGGGGCCCCAGCAGGCGTACCAGAGGCTTCCGGGAGCTAGGCTGGGGCCAGGGGTTCAGTGCTCGAGGCCCAGCATGCCCCTGCATCTTCTCCACAACCTGCACCCCTGCTGGCCTCCTTCCTCTCCTTGGAGAAACTGTGGGGTACGGGGCCCTGGTGGAGCTTGGTTCCGCACCGGGGGACCGCAGCAAACCCAGAACCAGGCAGCGTGCTGGCCTGTCCCCCAGATGAAAAGTGTCAGAAGCAGGGTGTGGAGTACGTGCCTGCCTGCCTCTTGCACAAGAGGAGGAGGAGAGAAGACCAGACAGACGGCGCCGGGCCACGTCGTCCGAAAGAGGCCTTCTGGGAACCTGTGTCTAGCGATGACGGCGCAGCTGCGAGTGACAGTGACGACAGCATGACAGACCTGTACCCACGTAAGCGGGGCTGCCTCCCACCCCCCTCCCCGCAGGTGTGGATCCTAGCTGTCTGGTCTGTTCTGAGCTCTTGGCAAGTGGGCTCCAGCCTCCGTCCGTCCGTCCCACCACATGTCCTCAGGTCCTGGGCCCTGGCTGGCCACGCCCACCTCAGCCCTGCGCGGTGACCCTCACCTGAAACAGCCCATCCCTCCATTCCTTCCAGCCGAGCTGTTCACCAGAAAGGACCTGGGAGGGACGGAGCCTGGGGACAGCACCGAGGACTTTCTGACAGAAGAGGAGGGCGAGGAGCCAAGGCGCACCACAGGAAAGGGCCCCGGGGACGGGGAAGAGCCGCCAGCCGCCCAGGCACTGGTCCGCAGGCGGAGGAAGGTGAGCGGCCGCTTCCTCTGGGGGTAGTTTTCTGTTTCCTTAAATGTTAACAAGAACCGCATTTTTGCAAATGAAAGTAAACAGGAGCCAAGCCCGCTCTGGCCTGATGAGCGCGGGCGCCGCCTCCGGTTCTAGGCTCTGAGGGCTGCCGAGTGCCGCGGGGAGCCCGGGCCGGGGGACTCGCTTCCAGACCCGGCCCTTCACCGTGAGGCAGTGCTGTGACGAGGCCTCCCCCGTCGTCCCTGGTTCCGGGACTCGAGAAGCTCCAGGCCTGCTGTGAGGCTGGGGCGCCGGGGGTGCCGGGGGGCAGGCTCACGAGCTGGCACCTTCTGTTCGTGTTCCAGAAGCAGTTGAGCTCATCGAAGAAGTTTAGACGTCGTCACCGTAAAGCTAAGAGCTTCAGCTCTTTTAAACAGTCCGGTTCGTAAACGGCCGCAGACAAAGCACGTGTCGACCACCGTTCAAGAATTCCTCAGCCACCGGACCCCGTGCTCCTCTTCCAACCGCCCGCAGTGCGTCCTCTCAGCCACCGAGGTGCCCCAGGGCCTTCTCACTCCACTCTGTGCTGGCTGCCCCCGAAGGTGGGGCTGGGGGTCAGCCCCCCGGGCGTCAGGGGCACGCTGCCCACCCCCCGGCAGCAGCAGGGACCCCGAGGGAAGAGCTCTGTCCGGACGTGGCTTCTAGTGCTCCTCAGCAAAGCCTAGAGGGTCTGTCGAGCTCACTCGGCATCCAGGGAGAGAGGCCTGGCCAGGCCCCACGCCGGCGGGACACCACCAGAGGATCACACCGCGTACAACAAATGCCATTATTTATTTTGATGTTTCCAAAAATCAAAACGTTTTCAAACACAACTAAGATATAAAATACAGCATAAAATGAGATTTATACCTATTTCCCACATAAAGCAAAAAATTTTTCAGAAATTGTTTTGTCAAAGCCAATTGGTGGATGGTTATTTTTCTTCCTCCCTGCAAAGGCGTCTACCCCATCCCAGGCAGCGGTCTGCTCGGGGCCCGGTGAGCCCAGAGCCTCCAGCACGGAGGGTGACCTCTGACCGCACCCCCAGCCTCTGGGGGTCAACCTGTTTCTACAAACCAGTAAAGGCCTTGCGAGCACGGGGCCAAGAAGGACCCGTACCCTGTCAAAAACGGTGTCACGGAGGAACAGCCTTGGCTGAGTGTCACTTGAGAGGACTGTCGCTGTGCTGGCGGGGGAAGGGGTGGACCAAGGGATGGCCCCGCCCAGGTAGAGACCCGGGGTCAGAGCCACCCTTCGTGTGGGGAGCATCCGAGCTGGGAAGTAGAAAAGCCCTCTGTCCGTGAGCCATTGCTTCATCTTCAAAAGGCCAGAGGGGTGCGCAGGTGGGATGTGGTTAGGAATGTGTGGGGACGGGCCTCCACGGGGGGCCGGGGCACAGGTATGGGTGGGCCCCTGACGGGGTGTGCCACCGTGGCCCTCAGGACTGGTGGGTCCAGGCTGCAGAGCCAGGCGAGCTTCTGGGAGGTGAAACCGGGGCAGGTTCCCCAGCTCACCCTGGCTCCGGTCTGGCTGGTAGATGGGGCTCCCGGCTCAGGACCGGCCCCCAGCATCCCCAGGGGTGACTCTCAGGCCTGTACATGTAATGGCTGAGCCGGGAGAGAAGACGAGCTCCAGGCAGTCCTTGGGCGAGTTTGGTGAGCCTGCCCCCAGGAGAGTCGGGGGGAGGCACCGAGGTGTCCCACTCGCCCCCCGCGGTGTCGCTCTGGCCCAGCAGGTGGAGAAGAGCCACAGGCGCTCGGACCCCCCCCCCCCCAAGAAGAGAAACGCAGTATAAGGCAATGTTAGAAAACTTTAAATACAGGATTAAGATCCAATCGGTAAGGCATCACAAATCTTAAAAAGTAATTTGGGCTGCATTCAGCATAGCAAATAGACGATCTGAGTAAGCGACAGCCTAGGGAGGGGGGGAGGCTGCGGCTGCACAGCCTGGGAAGACCCCCTCTAGCCGGGGGAGAACCGCGCGGGCGCCCAGCCGCACTGGAGCTGGGCCCACGGCTTCAGCGGAGGCTCTGTGCAGAGGTCGGGGTGAGGTAACTGGTCTGAGAGCCCGCTGTGTCGCTGCCCGGCCCCCACGGCTGCCGCCCGGCCCACACCCCTCACACGGGAGCCGACCTGCAGGTGTGTGGCCAGGCCAGGGTCGGAGCGTGGGTCCCTGCGGCTCCAGGGGCGTCCGAGGACTTGGAGCGCCTCTGTCCCCACCTCGAGCCACTGAAGCTCCCGGGGTGAGGACGCAGGTTGCCCTTTCAAACATCAGCCCCAATCTGGGGCGGTTTTCTGAGTGACCTCCACTGTGAACAGTGGCCACAGCCGCCCCGCCCGAGCAACATCATTCTTTGGGTCTGGGTCTCAAGGCCGTCACCGGCTCCGCGAGCATTACAGTGTGGGGCAGGGACCACTCGGAGCCACAGGTGTGGTTTAAAACTGGGACTTAGTGTGTTTGATGTTGGGCTGGGCCATCCCGAATCCTTTCGTTTTAGTTAAAAACGTAAACTGAAAGCATAATAAGAGGGAGACCACTCTGAATGATACACAAATGTATCTGCTCACAGTACAGCGTGAAGCCCCCACCCGCAGCCCCGAAACAAACCAGGACGGGAGGCCGCGGCCAAGCCCGCCACTCACTCCGAGAAGCCGAGGCCTTGCCTTGGGAGGGGTGGGGGAGAAATACTGCCTCCCAGCCGGCCGGCTCCGATGGTCAGCTACTAGGTTAGGGGTCCAGAGCAAATTTAGCCATCAATTTTCAGGTGTCTGCAAAGAAACTCTCAAAACATCTGTGCCTTTACCAAGGGAGGGGAGGGAGAGGACACGTGAATGCTGGCAGCTTTGTCAATCCACCCCGAACCAGTCCTCGGTGGCCGCGGGTCTCAGCCAGGCAGGGAAGGGGTCTGTTACCACTCTTTCTTCTTCTCGTCCATGGAGACGCCCCCAGGGCCCAGGGCCACCACGAGGAGCAGGCCTCCAATCACCGACATGGTCTGGAAGAAGTCGTACTTCAGGAAGTCGTGCATGGGCTTATAGACAGGAATGGTCCAGAAGGCGTTGAAGTACACGTTGATGGCAAACAGCCAGACGACAAGAGTCAAAGCAGCCAGCTTGGTTTTAAAACCGACGGCCACTAAAATCATCAGAGCTGTGCCCACGATGTTCTGGAGAATCTGCAGAGGTCGGAAGGTAAGAAATCCCCCCAAAGAGGTGAGGAAGAGACGTACCCTGTTTTATAATCGGGCAAGTTGCAAGTGCCCTGGTCACTGTGGTTAGGTGTCAGGGTGACGTCACGGAGGGGCGTGCGCTCCCACCCAGGGGCCAGGGGCAGCACAGAGAGAGCAGCGCTCAGAAGCACAAGCCGTCGGGGTGAGGGTCAAGGTCAGCCTCCAGACAACGGGCTGTGATCTACGACACACTCGGGTCCGAGCCTGTGGGCCCACAAGCTCTCGGGGTAGTTCTACCCCAGAACGCCTTAGAACGGGCTCCCCCAACCATGGCACCAGGAGCCCCTCCCGGGGTCCTGGCCAGGGCACCCAACGGGCCCTCCAGATGTGCACTGTAAGCTCCTGGGGACAAGACAGGACCTTCTGCTCTGAGGCTGACACCCACATGCACCCAGCAGGCGACGGGTGTGAGCAATGGGCAAGGGAGGCAGTGAGAGTCTGTGAAGAGCCTGGGAGGGCAGCCTGGGGGCCGGCACACCCGCACCAGGCCCTCCGGCAGGGTCAGGGAGACTCTGGACTTCATCTGTCCGCTCTGAGCCCACGAGAGCTTGCCGGGTTTTCACTCCTTTTAATAGGATCAAAGGCTCGCTTCCGTGGAGCCAACTCGTTCCGACATCGTTCTGATGGCCCCCGACAACCAGGGGAGGGGGTGGCGAGCAGCGCGCCTTCCCAAAGCCCAGGAGACCTGCCCATTCGAGCAAGCGGGACACTTACGGAGAAGAAGCTGGCATCGAAGTGGAGGAGGGTCATGAACATGAGCACCAGCAGGACCCTGCCCCCGAGCTGCATGTACTGCTTGGGTGAACTCTCACGCATGGTGGGGACGCCCGCGAACATGCTCTTCCCCTCGGAGCGCGACTCCGCCAGCAGCAGCAGCAGGCCTCCTCCCAGGGCCAGATTCCTGGGAACAGACACGCCAGGCGGGTCGCTATGGCTCACCGGGCCCGACACGTGCCCATCGCACCAGGCCGGGAGACCTTGGCGGGAGCATGGGAAAGGCCCTCGGGTCCATCTCTCCAAACCAAGACGGACCAGCTGGGTGACCGCCTCCGCCCGCAAAGGCCCCCCACGGCTCAAGACAGACGCGTCTGTTCTGCCCAACAGGGACAGGAACCTGATCACACTCAGGCACCGTCCTAGCCCTGGCTCTAGGGGCGACTGGCGCTGTGGGCAAGAGCTCACTCTGGGCCTCCTTCCCTCCCTCGTGAACACAGGTTCAGGGGAGATGGCTTCATCCGGGCCTGGGCTCGGGGGCGGGGAGGGGCGCCCCTGCCAACACCCCAACAGACTCCAACCACACTTGGACCCAAAGACGTCCCCTCTGACTGCTGGTTCCAGAGTTGAGAGCCATGAAAAGCAGCTCGCCATGGGGCACACACGTACCTCATCAGAAACTTCAAGTCCCACAGGATGCTGTAAGCAATCGTCTGGAGGGAACAGAGGAGAGAGACAGAAGCTGGAGTCAGCATTTCCAAACCCACGGGTTTCTACACGATCAACTCCGGTAGGCAGTTCCTCCGGTATAAGAGCGAGCGTAAGATACGCCAACAGTTTGGGGCCCCAGGACGGCTCCGAGTTCAGCACCCCGGCTCAGCACTTGCTCCCCCGGAGCCCACGGTGGGCTGGGGCGCTGAGGGTCACGCACTACGGGTCGCACAGCTCACACGGCCGGCCGGGTGCTCTTTATGAGGGAAAATGGTGAGGCAATGTCTTGGCTGTAGCCAACCCCGTGGTTTGTCCCCCCGTCAAAGGAAACTCAGGACGGCGGCCCGAAGGTGGGTACCCAGAGCCTGGCAGCTTCTCCGGGCACCAGCCCCTCCCGCTCCAACGAGCTTGCTTGGAGGAAATTCCAGTGACTTCTCAGAGAAGAGCAGGAGGTCCGGGCAGAGGCAGAGGGCTCAGGGGGGAGGGAAGCTGAGTCCCCAAAGACACCTTCGTGCAGAAGCTCTGTTCCCGCCACCGCGATGAAGAGCGCGCCTGGGCCTCGCGCCCCGCGTACCTGCAGCGCTATGATTCCAAAGAGCCCGAAGCAGGCGTACTGCACGAAGTTTCTGCTCAGCACCAGGATGCAGCCGGCTGCAAAGGACGAGGGCAAGGCTCAGGGGCTACGGCAAGCCCCCCGTGAAGCGGCAGCCCCACGAACCACCCTGAGGGAAAAGCAACTTCCAGGGAATCCGCGAGAGGCATGGACCACACCCACGTCACCGGGACCTCACTCAGCAGAGACACCGTTCCAGAAAGTGGTCCCTTGCTCCAGAGAACGGGCCCCTTTCCAGAGTGGGTGGGTCCTCAGAAACTCTGCTGTGGAGAGCTCCAGGACGGGCTGAAAAGGCCCCTTTCCCGCCCCGCAAGGTACCGGGGCAGGAGCTGCCACCAGAAGGGAACGGTCGGGAGCAGAAGGCCTGAGGCCCCGTGAGCCGCTCTCCGGCCTAACGCTCTCCCTTGCCCGTGGGCCTTCCCCTCGCCCTGTCCCAACACCCTGGGCTCTGACCCCTCCGCTCCGCTCGGGCCCACCCAGATGGCCCAGCTCTCCCAAGCGACCCAGAGCACCCACCCCGAGGCCCGCCGCCAGGAAGGGAGGGGAGGGAGAGCATCAGCTGCCCCAGGAGAGCCTCAGTGACCCGCTCTCTCCCCCACCCGCCCCGGAGCACATGTGCTCTGACGTGCGTCCCCGGGGAATGCCGCCCGCGCCTCGGGGCCACTCACTCAGCTGTCCCAGCAGGTTGAGGAGCACGAAGGCAGAGGCCAGCGCGTAGCCGCAGCCCCACGTGGTGTCGATGTAGTCACGCTGCTCCCCCCACTGGAACCACATGCGGACGCCGTCCTCCAGGAACGTGCTGATCAGGCACAGACGCGCCACGTGCGGCAGGTACTGCTTCGTGACCCGGAGGAACTGTGGGCCACGGAAAGCCCGCTAAGGCGGCTGCGGGCCGGACACTGGACCCCCCCACAGGCGCAGGGCCCCTCAGCACCTCTCTCAGCACTGCCCTGTGGGTCTGGGCATGCCATCGGCCTGTCTGGCTCAGACCCCCGGGGCGGCGGCCACCGCGCCCTTCTGTGATCCCCTGTCATCTCGGCACCCGTGTCCAGGCGGCGATGATGGCGTGGGACAGCCACAAGACACACGGCTCGTATTCTCAGGCAAGGGCCTCAGTGAATTAGGATCACCTCATGACAAAGTGTGCGTGGGGCATCTCCCCACCTGCGCCCCCGGGCATTTGCACAGAGTCCTTCTCTATCGTGGGCTGTCCTGCACCGAAGGGTGGTGAGCGGCATCCCTGGCCTCTGCCCGCCAGATGCCATTAGCAGCCCCACTCCAACTGCGACAACCAAAACTGCCTCCGGACAGTGCCATGTGTCCCTTGGTGGGACAAACGGGCAAACGGAACCCCCCGGGGGAGAGGGACTCGCTCAGCACTGCACCTACCCGACGCCGCCTGCTGGTCACACACAGCTGAGCGTGGCCCCCCCGCACCCCAGCGACGCTCAGACCCCCTCTAGATGGAAGCCAAGCACACTCTTGAGATGATAGGCTGCTTAGGTGACAGTCAGGCCTAGAGGACTCATAGGTTGACCCAATGGTAAGCTCCCATGTCTACACGTGGCCAGGACCTGCGGAGTGGCTGGGGAGGCTCCGTCCGCCACGCGTGCATTTCCCGGCCCCGCCCAGAGCCCGCGCCACGGCAGGCGGACGGCAGAGCCCCGCCACTGGGAGCGCCCATGGGGGCTGGTGCGGCTCACGACTCCACGGCCCTGAGTCTCCCACAAAGACACGCTGACAAACAGATGGGACGACTGTGTCAACAGCAGCGAAACTCAAGTTCGGAAACTCGCTGGCAAACATCAAGGAGAGAGAAAACAGGTTTAGGACTTCCTCCCGCCCTGCGAGGTGGGCCATTAACAAAGGCACAGTTAGGAAACAAATACGTGAGCTGAATCGGGGCGCCGGTGTCCCTCAGGTCCCAAAAGCCACTTTCTCTTTCCAACCTCGAAAAGAAGTGCAAAGAGAAACCCTACAACCCAGGGTGACAGCGGCCGTTTGCAGAAGACCAGGACCCACCCACGCGAGTGATGCGTCAGGCAGCAGAGTCCAAAGGGCATCTGTGGGTCTGAACCCCACAGAGGGACGGTCACATGAACGTCACAGTCCCTCTTAGAGCTGATGAAAACTTACTGGCACCAGTGAAAGTATATCTGGTTTCTAAGAGCATCTCTTAATTGTCGGCATTTTGAAAAGCTGCTTTCCAGTTCTAGACACAGCTGACGCTCTCGGCCGCAGGTAATGAGCCTCTGGCTGTTTCAGAGAACCTTCAGCGGGCGCACTTCGGCTGGGTCAGCAGAGGAGCCTCCCCTCCCCCTCCCCCTGGGCCACAGCAGACAGGCTCTCCTGGGAGGGAGGGCGAGTGGGACAAAGAGCTTCCCAGCCAGCTGGACTTCCTCCACACCCCTCCGAGCTTGACCGAGCCCCAAGGTGGCGCTTCTGCACCCGCCTGCTCAGCCCCTGACCACAGGGGTCACGGTGAGAGATAAGACACACCCGGACCATCAACCAGGCACATCTGCGAAGACGAGGCTGGGCTCGCTGGGAGTGCGCACTGTGTGGCCTCGGACAAGCCCCGTCAGGACCGGTTTTGCCATCCTTCTACAAAGTGAGGACAGCTGGATTAGTGCTTGCTAAGACTCTTTCCAACTTGAGTGAGCAGAGGAGACAAAGGGACGAGAAAGAACCTTGTTTGGAAAGAGAGGCCTCGGACACCCCTGTGGACTCGGGAGTCTCCGCAGCGCACGTAAGAGGTATGGACAGTCGGCGTCCACACACCCCGGCGTCAGACCACTGGGGAACAGGGACAGCGGATGCCACCAACCCTGCGCTTTCCGCCTCAGGGCACCCAGATGCTTTCCTAAGGCCCAGCAGGAGTCACCGGTGGGCTCACCCCCGTGCAGTCCGCAGAGACAGAGGGATAGAGCCGCGGCGGGACTCCAGGGGAGGCTGACCCCAAGAGGCAGGCAGACAGACATCGGAGGGGTGCTGGGCTGCCTCCGAGCTGGAACTGAAAGGCGCTCCCGTGCTCCCCAACGAGGACAAAGGAGCCCGTGCCCCTGGGCTTCGTTCGGAGCCCTCACCATCAGGCAGCCCCACCGAGCACACGCACTGCTCCGCGGCAATGGCCCAAGAGACACAGGCAGTGTTTAAAAGCCTCCGAGAGGAGTCTGTACCCCTAATTTGAGTGTCTGGGTCAAGAGGATTAAAAAGCAACAGAGAGACTCCTCCCTTCCCCACGAGACGTGCTGAGGAGACGCTCTGAGCTTGGGGGAAAAAATGCCAAAATTCAGGTTATCTCTGCTGTGAACTAAGCACCTATCTGATTTTCAAAGTCAGATGTGGTCTAGGCTTTGGGCCGACTATATTTTGTAAGTCACACTGCTCCAGAATCTATCTCTCTCTCTCTTTTTAAAGATTTTATTTATTTGATAGAGTGTGCGCACAAGCAGGGGGAGCAGCAGGCAGAGAGAAGGGGAAGCAGGTCCCCTGCTGAGCAGAGAGCCCGACCTAGGGCTCGATCCCAGGACCCCCTGATCATGATCTGAGCTGAAGGCAGACGCATAACTGACTGGGCCACCCAGGCGCCCCTAAACATAGGCTTTTTTCTCCCATGTTCAGTCCAAACAGGTGCTTATTAGAGGCTGGCTGGTTTAAAAGAGGTTGTGGAGCGCCTGGGTGGCTCAGTGGGTTAAAGCCTCTGCCTTCGGCTCAGGTCATGATCCCAGGGTCCTGGGATGGAGCCCCATGTCAGGCTCCCTGCTCAGCGGGGAGTCGGCTCCTCCCTCTGCCCCTCCCCCCGGCTCATGCTCTCACTCAGGCTTGTGCGCTCTCTCTCTCTCTCATAAATAAAATCTTAAAAAAAAAAGGAAAAAAAAACCTATGCTTAGACACTAGGTCAGACCCAGTTTGGGGCACCCGGGTGGCCCAGTCGGTTAAGCATCTGCCTTTGGCTCAGGTCATGATCTCAGGGTCCTGGGACTGAACCCCGCAATGGGCTTCCCTGCTTCTCCCTCTCCCTCTGCCTGCCGCTCCCCCTGCTTGTGCGTGCCCTCTATCAAATAAATAAATAAAAATCATTTTAAAAAATGGTTTAAAAAATAAACACGAGGCCAGACCCAATTCTACAGATTCCCTGAATGTGTGTCGGTCACAACGGTTCAGACTTGGCCGCTGAATCCACACCACTCATCTGTGGATAGCATCCCCTTGACAGATCAGGGAAGAGCCCGAGTCAGGCACCCGGCAGCACCCAAGAGCCCAGAGTGGTCCCCTGTCCGGTGTGCACACAGCACCAGGGTCCAACAGGCCCTGCAGAACGCTGCCACTCACGGGAGCAAATCATGGCAAGAGAGCTGGAGGGGGAGACTGAGCAGGGACAGACCGCGGGCCAGGATGGCCAGCCTCTGTGGGGCTGGCTTTTTACAGGCATCTCCAAGAACCCCACCGCCAAGCACAATATGGTTCAGAGCAGTGAGCATCGGAGGGACCTGGGCAAGACAGAGAGCGAGACTCACTGATGAGGGTTCCAATTCTGGAGGGGATTTCAGAAACATACCCCACCTGCGACCTAACTCGTGATCACAGCCCACAGCCACCTGCAGCACAGAGAACCCGACTGTCTCTGAGTATTCAGGACAGAAGGGACTGGAGGGACACAGTGCGCAATTCCTGGGGGAGAACTCACAGGGAGTGGAAAAGGGCGAGTCACACCTTCTGATCGCCAGGGAGTGGGGCTGCCCTTCTCAAGGACCACATCAAGCCTACACGTCCCAGATAATTAGAACTGGTGGTTGGTGACTCCCCTCGCAACAGGCTGAGTCAGGGCTGAAGCAGGAGTTCAGGGACTCACACGTGTTCATCCGCCGTGACCTCGGAGCTCCCGCAAGTCTCCCAGCATGCTGCTCTGTCTGCGGGTTCCTGCCGTACCTCCAGGGACAAGTGTCAGCAGGCCCTGGTGTGTACCAAACCCCACATGACCACGAGCCGAAGCTTAGGAGAGCAGCGACAGGTCCCAGGACGAGAACAGAGCTGTGCCTCATTTTCCAGGAGGCGCCTCACTGACCGCAGTCCCCCCACGTTTCCACCCTGCTCCCCAGAAGAGGCAGGGCGGCTCTTCTAACCTCCTAGGGTGGGCAGGCAGGGAAGAATGAGACCTCCGTGCCCTCCCTTACTCCTGATGGCGTGAGGCAGGAAGCCCTGGGAGGGAGGGGGGCACGGAGCAGAGGAACGAGATACTCAGAACACATCACTGTCCCCAGAGCCTTACTCACACCCAGCGGCCATCCACACAGTGGACCCAGAGCCCTAACACCTGTGCCCTACCTGCACCCCGGCCCTGTTCTGTCGGACCACCCTCGCTGCCCAAGGCCTGACAACGGGCCAAGGGGAGCACCTGGGGGTCAGAGCTCCCAGGACTGGCTCGCTCATGCCAAAGACAGGTAAAAACCAACAGCCCCCCAGGAGACCAAGGCCCCACTCAGCTTATCTGTCACCTTGGTGATGAGCTGTCGGGCTGAACCTGTTAGGTGCTAATACTCCTGCTGACCGGTGCAGAAGAGCTCCGGGGTTACGCGGTGCTGAATGGCAGCGAGCGCCGGCCACAGGACACAGACGTCACTCTGGATTGCTGAGCTCACTGGTCTCTGGCTCCTTCCAGCCTGGTCTCAGATGGCTTCTGGATGCCTAGCGTCTGCAGAGGGCACGCTCAGCATTTTTTCTAGCGCCTGGCTTCCTGGGAGCGGGTCACTGTCCCTGGCTGCCCAGGGCGAGGAGCCTGATGCCAGGGGTGCGGCTCTCCAGGGGCCTGCCAGCCAGAACTAACAGGACAGCTGACCCTGTGCTCTCCCCTCCGCGGGCCTGAAGGAAATGGCGCGGGCCAGCCAGGAGGCCAGGAGCCCGGCCTTCGGCACTGAGAGCTTGAGCCCACTGCAAGCCGTGCAAGGCCACCCTCCCCGCGGCTGAAGGTGCAGGCGCTGCGGGCAGCCTTGCGCGCTTCCAGACGGCAACACAGCGCTGCGCACGGATGGCCTGGCCCAGAGTGAGTGTCTTGGGCTTCTGGTCCTAAGTACTGTGGGAAACACAGGCCTTTTTAGGTTCCCTCCCACTAGCCCGGACTTTCAGGCCAAACTCTGTCACTTGATTTGTGCATCTGTTTTCTGAAGGCCAGGTGAGAGACGATGGGTACATCACGTTACCTGATCGGTGCCTTTGGTATTTCCCCATTCCTTTCAAATGAAATCACTGTCAGTTTTAAAAGCCTGGTCTCAAGCACCTTTATCATTGGCGGCTTTGTTTTAATAGTAGTGGATCAATGCGAAAAACAAAACGCCACTGGCAGCTTGGCCAGATTTTGTCCACGGGAAGCTGTCACTTGGGATCTACGCTCTGATCTGCCCACATCCTCCTGCGTCGAGCCTGCCTGTGGCAGCAGAGGCTCCTGACTTTGGTTTTGAAGTTTTGAAGACTTGGGTTTTGCCCTCCCAAGTCACCCACAAGGGGGCACGGAGATGTCTTCGGACATCTGCTGCCACCACTCGGGTGGGCCCCGGCACGGAGAAGCCGACCGCGGGAGCCCGCGCGGCCTGACGCACACAGCCCTGGGCTGCTCAGGGAGTCAGGTGTGATGGCGCGTGCCCTTTGATGAGGCCAGTCCTCTTCCCTCCTTTTGTGCCAGAAGAACACCAGGCCTCAAAAGCTTGTCCTCTGTAGCACTGGCCTCGAGGCAAGGCTGGAGGCTGGGTCTGCCCAGGGCCAGGCCCCAGCAGGCCCTGCCATCCTTCCCAGCAGTAACCTGGCGCAGGGAGACCCTGGGTCCCCTTCAAGGGCCTTTCCGGTTCCAAGATTCTGCTTCTTCCATTTCAAATAAAACGCGTGGAGAAAAAGAAGAAAAGATTACATAAAGAGATTTTAAACTTTTTTTTTTTTTCTGTAGGAAAGTTTATCATTTGATCGTTGGCAGCAGCTGGGTTAGAGACATTTTAGCTAGATTTGGTTATGAAATGCACTTGCAAAATCAGGGTTCTCCAGACCGAAGAGTGAGTGTACAGAGCTCCCACGGCCCCCCCGGCTGAAAGGAGCCATCTTCTTCGGGAGTTGCTACTTGGGGAAATGAAATCGGGCCACGAAAACCCTGTCAGTGAAAACCGACAGGGAAGGAAGGCCTGCTGGGTTCTTGAGAGCTCTCGGTGTGAGTTGTTTTTACGAAGGATACAATTTTTACACTGTCTCTGTAAACACAGAACCCTGACCTCAGGGAAAACTATTTCTTCAAACTGATACACTTTTTCTCCCCCAAACTGGTCTTCAAATACCAGCACAGAGGAAAGTGGTGGAAGGAGAACCCGATGAGCAGCCACACTAGGAAGATTCGGCCCCGAGGGGAACAGTGGAAAACCCTGCTCACCCGCAAGTGATCAGAAACACCTTTATCTTTTTCAAAATCACACAAACCCATGCGAGCCTTCCAATAAGCTTACGCCTCGGAGTTTGATGACTCAACACGACCTCCATAAAAATTAAAAACTTAAACCTCACTACTGTTACCTCTGGCAAAAACCGCAAACGCACTAAGAGAACCAAGGAACGAAATGGCAACTGGGTGAGACCCGGGTCGTCCTGGCAGGGATGAGGCTGTTAACCCACAGACCTAACCGGATACTTTTACAAGTAAAAGGGACGCTACATAGTCAAAAGCTTAACTGAAAGAGGGTGGCAGCTCTGTCCTTCCCCCTTTCTAGGGTCTGACTCCGTCCATCCGGTGTGCGTCCACTGCCTGCTCCAGCCTCCCTGTTGCTCAGGGGGCCACCTGTACACTCTGGGAGGGGAAAAAAACCAACCCAGGAAGATAGGCTTCCCCTCCTCCCAGGTCTGTGTACAGATAGGGACCCATTCAATCCGGTCCCAGGGCAGAGTCCAAACAGGGAGGGAAAACGCGGGGAGGGTCAGAGGGACCCCACGAGCCCAACACACCTGGGGAAGAGCAAAGAGGAAAGCGCCGAGGCTGTCTCCAGCGGGGCACACACCAGGGCGCCCCCTTTCTCTGGGAGGACCCCCCCCAGGCCTCCAGGCTGACCAACCCCCGCTCAGGACCGGAGCTCCCCACCCCGCCCCCTAAGAGTGCCAGTGAACGGAGAAGCGCGCAGGGACCACCCCGGCGGTTCAGAAGGGAAAGGACGCTCCCGGTCGCCAGACTTGGCCCAAAGCAGCGGCGCTCCCAGACCCCAGGACCCGGGCTCCCTTCCCAGGAGGGGGCGAGGCAGCCCCTCCACGCCCCTCTTCTTCTGGGAGCGCCCAGGCCGCGCTCGGGGGGCACGGCTCGCCGACCTGGGTGCCGACGCACGGGCCCGAGAACACACCCAGAGTCCTGGCGGGGAGGCGGCGACGAGGGCAGGCCGGGCCGGGAGGCCGGGCCGGGGGAGTCCCGAGCCGGGAAGCGCGACGAGCCCGGGAGGGAATGCCCCGGTTGGGGGAGGGGGCGCGCTCCTCCGGCGGGGGCGGGGGCGGGGGAGGGGGCGCAGCGGGGACGCGGCCCAGAACTCGGGGCAGCCCTCCGGGGTCGGGGCCGGCTCTGCGGGCGGCCGAGGGCTCGGGACCCGAGGGGAGGGCGGGCGGCGGGGGTCGGGGGGCCCCGCGGGAGGGGGGCTCGGGGCGGGGGCCGGGGGCGGGAGGCCCGGCCGGGCTGCAGGCCGCACCTGGTCGGCGAAGTCCTCGGCCGTGCCCATCAGGTCGTTCTGGCCCATGGCGGCGGCGGGAGGCTCGGCTCGCTCAGCTCGCTCGCTCGCTCGGCGCTCGGCCCGTCGGCGCCCGCGCCCGCTGCGGCCTCCACAGGAAGTGCCCGGCGGCCGGCCTCGCTCCTCGTCCGCGGCTCCAGCGGCTGCCACGTAGGCCAAGCCTTAAAGGGGCCGCGCCACCCGGCCCGCCCCGGCCGCGCCTTAAAGGGGCCGCGCGCCGCCCGCCGCCGCCCCGCCCGCCGCGCTCGGGGCTCCGCCCGCCGCGCTCCGACCCCGCCCATCGCCCTCCGGCCCCGCCCTCCGCCCGCCCGCCCCGCCCAGACCGGCCCCGCCCGCCGCGCTCGCAAGCCCCGCCCACCCTCCTCAGGACCCGCCCGTGGCGCGCTCCGGGGCCACCAGGCCCCAGGGCCAGCCACGGGGGGTGCGGGCGGGAGCTCCGGAGCACACCGTTCCGGCGGACACACCTGGGGCAGACGGTCGCCCCCGGGGTGGGGGATGGGGTGCTCGCCCGGAGGCCGTCTCTCCTGAGCATGCTCAGTCGAGGGTCCGCGCGCCGGCGAGGGCTGGGGGTCCACCCCCAGCGCCCTGCGGAGGGAGGAGAGGCTGGGAGTCTCCCCTGGAGACACTATGGAGAAGTACCAGGTGCCAAGTTCTTCCCTGGCGGGGAGGCAGGGGCGACAAGAGCCCGCCGGTTTGGGGCGAGCCAGGGACCCGGACCTCCGGCCACCTCCCCAACCCCCTACTTTCTGGTTTACCGGTCACTGCCCCTGGAGAGGTGGCCGATGGCCAGGTGCCACCCCGGGCCAGGGTCTGCCTCCAGCAAGGAGGGTGAGCTCGGGTCCCTCCAAAGGTGACCTCCTGGGTGCCCTTTGCCTCCCGGGGTCTCAGTTTCCCCGCTCTCTAAAATGATGGATGATATGAAGGACTGTCCACCCCCATCTGTCTGAATGCTTGGTGGTAGGGAGCTCCAGCTCGCCCTCCGCCTCTCCTTGAGCCCGCGGGGACAGCACGCCCTAGAACGTCCAAAATTCAGAATCAGTGGCCCCCAAACTCCAATACAGGCCATCCCTAGTCCCGGGGAGAAGGACTTGGGCCTTTTCCAGGGCCTGTGAAAACGTGTAAGACTTGAAAAATTCACAAAACAAAAGGAAAGCCGCAAAATGAAAATGAATGAACGTTTAATTAACTGCTTCTATACATAATACGTCACCTTCATTAAATGTTAGATTCAGCCTTTGTAAAAATGTCATTAATTTGAAAACAATTTGTAGATTAGGTTTTTCTCGCTTTGTAAGAGCTCCCATTCATGTGGGAGGACAGCCGGGGAGTCAGCCAGTGGTAAAGGAGGTGAGTTTCCGAGGACCAGAGAATTCAAAAGGCAAAGGCACCCTTTCGGGAAAAAACAACAGCTTCCACCCGAGACACAGTGTGTTTCACTGTTTTACCTGCCTCTGAGAGGGCCTGGGCATGCACCTTCTTAGACTGGCATAAGCTGCTCAGGACGTTGGCCCCCCAACTCCCTAAGCTGGGTTCAGGCCACCCACAGGGGCTGGATGACAGAATCCAAGACTTGCCTGGAGAGTCCCCAGACTCGGTTCCGTCTCCTGCATTCACTCCTCTGCATTTTGCCAGGCCTCTTCCATCCTCTGACATGTAATCCCGGTGTCCACCCCACCCGGTGGCCCTTGGCCCCCCTGCACAGAGCTCTGACACGGCAGCCCTCTCTCTGCAGGTTCGGTTCAAAGCAAAAGCTCCGGACTCAGGCCCGAGTTCCAGCCCGATCCAGGCCACCTCACTTACTAGCACTCTAGCCTCAGACACAAGGACCTCGCTCCCCGTGCCTCGCATTTCCTCTGGTGTGAACATGGAGAGAGCAACAGTGTTGCTCACAGGCGGTTGTAGGGTGCTTGGCACCAGGGCCAGGCCACCCACGGCTGTGACTACGTACCAATGATGGGCCAGTTAGTTTTTTGGTTTGGATGCTGAGTTCGGAGGGCGTGCGGGAAGCCGGGGTAAGAGGTGGCTGGAGACAGTGACTAAAGCTGTGCCCCACGGGGGCTGATGCTGGCTCCTAGGTGCCCACTGGTCCCTGCTGCAAGTTGGAGAAGCGGTAGCGGGTGGTGGAAAGAGCTCCAGCATGGGCCCCAGAGAGATGGGCCCGGGTTCCTCGGGCTCCTGGACATTTCCTTCTCTGCATAATGTGGTGGAGACACTTGCTTGGCCAGACTGCAGGAGAAGCCGGGGCAGGAAAGGTGTCGGGGCTGAGCACACGCCCACAAGGGAAAAGCCGTGTGCATTTCCTGAACGCTTCTCTTCCTCTTGCTGGTAGATTTTGGGCCAGATGAGTCCTGGGGCCTTGGGAGTGAACCTGGTGGTGGAGGAAAGAGAAAACAAAGTCAAGCACGTGATAAAGCAGGTAAGAGGTGGCTCCTGGGCATGGGTTCCCCCAGACATCCGCTCATCATCCCCGTGTTGGAGAGGGGCCTCCCGATGCGACAGCTGGTTCCTCTCTGCCAGCGGTCACAGAGGCAGATCCCGGCGAGAGTAGCCTTGGGGGCGGCCTGAGGTTCCTTGGCTTTCCCGGGGCACCTGACGCTCTCACCTGGAGAGCGTCTGCAAACCGCCCCACCATTTCTTCAGCAGGTGTTTCATGCCAGGCTCATCCCATTCAGCCTCCCGCCAACCCTGCAAAGCAGGAACTGGGGGCCCCTCTACAGCCGAGGATAGGGAGGCTCGGGGAGGCTGCACACTGGCCAATGGCACATAGCTCCCAAGAGCATTTGAATTCAAGCTACCTTTTTACCAAGGGGAGCCAGGGCTGGGGTGGAGGAGGAGGGGGCAGGGGCTGGCCCAAGGTCACACAAGGCTGAGGGCAAGACCTCAATGGGCCTTTCCACCACGTCCTCACCAGGGCTGGCATGGCAGGGTGGGGTACGGAGCTGCAGGGGGCGAGCGCTTTGTGTGTCCAAGTCAAGGTGGTTCAGCGGAACAGAAGTTGTAGGAGAAGAGAGCTGCGCCGCAAGCGTCCCTGGCACCCTCCTGTGGCGCACGGTGGTGGCGGGGATACCGTGGCACTGGGGTTGACCGTGCACATGGAGGAGCGTCGCGGGCGTCAGCTGCCAGGGCCACCACTTGTTCAGCCGGGCCTCCTGTCTGTGGAGCCGCTCAGCAGCCTTCGGCCGAGGAGGCTGGGCCCGGAGTCCTTGCCTTCCTCCCGCCCCACTGCGGGCTGGCGGTGGCGCCGCGCCCCATTGTCTCGTGGACCAGTGAGGCCGGAGCCCACTGCCTTCTGGGCAATCGAGGAGCTTTTTAAAAAGCCAGTCAGTCTTTCTTTTTTCAAAAAATGGGGGTGGGGTGCAGGTAGGGCTTTGTGTCTCCTTCTGGTCTTTTCCCTAAGCACGTATAAACTTTGTTTTGACAAGAATGCCGCGGAGAGGGCTAATGTACCTTTTCCCACTTCGTCTCTTAGAAACCCCATCTCATGCCACAGACATGGCTTCCTCCTCTCTTGGCTCTGGCGGCCACGTGACCCCACTGCTCCGTGTGCCGGAACTGACCCAGTCATCCCCTTGTGTACCGTAGGCATTTGGCCTATTCTTGATTTTTCACTCTGTGTAAACAACTCTGATAAACAACTTTTTTGAGGATCCATGGTATCCTTGGGATAAATTCCTAGGGGTGAGGCTTCTAGGTCAAAAGATGGGACGTTTTGTAGGCTTTCGGTGTGTTTCGGCCAAATTCACCTAAACGCATGAGTTCTGGCGCAGGAGGAACAGAAGACGGACAGGCTCACTCTGCTGCTGTATCTGGGGTCTGTAAAGATCTGGGAATAAGCCACTGTCTGCATTTTCATCTACGATCACCCCCAATTACAAGGGTTCATCATTTGGAAGCCTTAGGAGGAGGAGCCCTGGGTGAGGGTCTGGTGTTGGATGCGGTGATAATATGCACCTGCCATCTTTGCCACCAAGTATGTTGGAGACTTGAAGCTTGCTGCTGCCCTTCCCACTGATCCCCCTTTCCCTCCCCATGCATTCCCCCACTGCCCCACATTCAGTGACAGCGACAGTCTTCCCAATTCAGGTAAGGAATGAAGTGGTGAGGTCGATACTTTGCCAACCAGAGCAGAGTTGTTTGGCTCTAGCGGCAACACATTATTTTCTCCCCTGCTTTCAAGATGGTGAGAATGGATCCTCTAATAATTGGTAAGAGTTTGTATCACACTATCCTAAACTTATCCTTGCAATGGGAGCAAAGATGTTCTCATTGCTGAGTATTTTGGGATCCCTGACTTAGGAACACATCCAGGCCTCATCTAGTGCCATATGGTAGAAGCCTGGCACCCCTGTGAATAATGATGGTGGTGATGGTAGTGATGATGGTGGTGATGTTGATGGTGATGATGGTGATGGTGAAGATGATGATGATGAGATGATGATGGTGATCGTGATGGTGCCGGTGATGATGGCAATTATGTGATAGTGCTGAAAGTGGTGATGGTGATTGATGACGATGGTGATGTTGATCATGTTGATGGTGATAATGGTGGTGGTGATGGTGGTAATGATGGTGGTGATGATGGTGATGATGGCAATGATGTTGATAGTGATGAAGTGGTGAAGTGGTGAAGTGGTGAAGGTGGTGATGGTGATTGATGATGATGGTGATGTTGATGGTGATGTGGATGATGTTTATGGTGGTGATGATGGAGATGACGATGATGGTGGTGATGGTGATGATGGTGGTGATTATGGTGATGTGTTGATGGTGATGGTGGCAATGGTGGTGATAGTGGTGATGATGGTGGCAATGGTGGTGGTGTTGATGGTGTTGATGGTGATGGTGGTGGTGATGGTGGCGATGGTGGCGATGGTGGTGATGGTGGTGATGATGGTGGTGATGGTGGCGATGGTGGTGATGGTGGTGATGGTGGTGATGATGGTGGTGTTGATGGTGATGGTGGTGATGGTGGTGGTGTTGATGGTGATGGTGGTGGTGATGGTGGTGATGGTGGTGATGGTGGTGATGATGGTGGTGTTGATGGTAATGGTGATGGTGGTGGTGATGGTGGTGGGTGGGTGATGTGATGGTGGTGGTGATGGTGGTGATGATAGTGGTGGTGGTGATAGTGGTGATGGTGGTAATGATAGCGGTGATGGTGGTAATGGTGGTGGTGATGATGGTGGCGATGCTGGTGATGGTGGTGATGATGGTGGTGATGGTGGTGGTGATGGGCTGACTACACATTTACTGAGTTAGTGCTCTTGTACTCCTACAGGTGGAATGTATCGATGAGCATCAGGCCAATGAGGCCCTGGAGGAGGTAATTTTCGGGGGGCTCCCTCTCGAGAGGACATGATGCAGAGCACACAGAGACTGTTCTGTCCTCTCCTGTGGAATGACCGGCTAGAAGCCTCGATGGAGGCGTGGAGGGAGGCCAGAACCAGATCTTGCCCCGTGTTGTGAAGCCAGAAACCCCAGGTCACGAAGAGAGTCTGTGCCCAAAACATTCATTTCTGAATCAGGCACAGACAACTTAGAATATATGTTCTCCAAGAAGATAAGGTTTTAGTGTTCCCTAGGGCCCAGGGCTAGTCTATCAAGAACCATCTTTTAAAATATCGTTCCTTCAATTATAAAAATATTAGTTATAGTAGAAAACGTGGGAACTACAGAACTATCATCTAACAAAGAAAATGCACACTCTTTTCCGTTCCTTCAGCCAGCCAGTCACCACCACCAAGAACATCCTGATTTATAATAACAGCAGTGACAGCATGTGCACTTGGATCTGCTGGACAAAGGCTCTGAGCAGTCTTTCTTTGTTTCTCTTGAATGTCCCATGAACCAAACGTGTCCCTCCTAGTTAATGGTTGCTTGTTTGCCTTCTTTCTGGAACCCCCGGCTCCCGAGCTCTGCCGGCAAACAGCTGTCCGGTCCACAGTGTGAACGCTGCACAGTCAAGGGGCCGGGCACGTGCTGGTAAAGCGGAGGCTGTGGGAGACCCTCCCACGGGTCACCGCATCACAGCTGTGCACCTCCCTGTTCCCTTCCCCAGCCCACGAGGTGACCTGCTCTCGCGCCCAGCCTGCCACCGCCCGCAGCCGTCTGCCTGGCCCTGGTGGCCGCGGCGACCACTGCTGCAGCCCCCTGGGTGGGCCCTTCAAGCACCGTCAGCCGGGCGCGGGGCCCTGGGGCTTTGAGTGTGCGCCACCCAGGAGGCGAGCCGGGTGCACGTGTGACCGTGTCCCACTTCCCTTTGGCCACCACCTGCTCCAGCTGCCCCTGACGGGGCTTCTTTCTCTTTCCTCTGCAACAGACACTTTGCCTGCACCAGCTCCCCTTAGCCCCCCTGATGCCCCGTGAGGCAGATACCGCCGTCACTGCCGTTTTCAGATGAGGCCTGAGGCTCAGAGACGTTGAGGAGCCTCTCCTCGGTCACACAGCACAGCCAGCAGCACATGCTGGAGAGACGGGCCCCCAGCAGGCTGTCTGGCTCTGCGGCACCAGGCCGCAGCCCGCCCCGGGCGCCCGCTCCCCAGCCCTACTCGGAGCTGGAGGCTGTGTCTGTGGGGGGGTCCGTGACACACAAGCGCGAGCTGAGAAGCAGGATTTCTCGAATGTCTCCACCGGCTCCGCTCTTGTCCCCGCAGCTGATGCCGCTGCTGAAGCTCCAGCACACTCACATCTCCAGCTACCGGGAGCTCTTCATCACATGGAACGGTGAGGTGGGTGCGAGGGACACCTTCTGGCTCAGCGGCCGTTCGGTGGCTCCAGGGGCAAGTGGACTGAGCTCAGAGCACCCAACGCCATTATAACCCCCGGAGCCACGATGGCAGGGACTCTAAATGTGGCCACCCTGACTCAGCACTTACTGGGGGGCCCTGCGGGGGGCCGGTAACAGCTGAGGGGGAAGAAAACATGAAACAAACAAAACCACAGCCAAGCAGGGTTCAGATCAGGGCCCTGTAAGCCCCCGAGCCCCGCACTTTAGCCCAGAGGTTATAGGACTTCTTTTCTTTACAGCGATCCAGAATCTTGCCAATTATTCCAGATGAGACTGAGGGGGAGGGGGAGGGCGAGCAGGGGTGGGGCGGAGGGCCCGGAGGTGGAGGGAGGCCACTAGGCTTCCCGGCTAGGGTCAGACCATAACTGGACGTCCACATTAGGGTCCTCGTCTGGGGTGGACAACCACAGGTTTGAGCAGGAGCGGAGGGTCCCCTCATACACGTGCCCCCTGTCCAGCTGGGGCCTGAGAACAGCCTTGGGGGGGGCCGTGACTGTGTGCACCCTGAATAGTTTCTGAGCACCCCGTAACACTCTCGAGGAAACACAGAAAAGCTAAGGGGACACTGGACTGTGGAAGGACAGCAGGGGCCTCTGAGAGCGCTGAGCTGAGGCCCCTGACCTGGTCCGCGGGAACCCCACTCCGGGCAGGCTCCTCGGCAGGAGGAAGCAGACCAAAGCTAAGCCCCGAAGAATAGAGGGTCACCCTGGGAAGCGGCGGTTCCAGGCACAGGCCTCTGTGAGCGCCTCGGCCAGAAGGCCTGAGCCGCCTTCTGAAAAGTCAGAGGAGCTTCGTGCAGTTGGAGCTGGGGTGGAGGGGGAGGGGGGGGTCGGTGAGGCTGGAGGCGTGAGCAGGAGCCGCCCGTGAGTCCCCCGCCGCTGACCACGCTCCCGCAGCCGCCGTGCACGGTGGCCCCAGAGGAGGCAGGCCCCGGGGCAAGGAACCTCTCCGAGACGCCCAGGCCTGGGCTTTGGGGATCAAGACTGTGGCATTTGGCTAAGACCTCATGTCCCCATCAGATCTCCTCTCTGTTCCTCTGCCTGGTGATGGAGTATAACGAGGGAAGCTTCCAGAAGATCATTGAGAAGAAGAGGGAGACAAAGACAGTCATCGACTCTGAAGTAAGACAGACTCTACGGGACGCCAGGCCTGGGGACCATTTGCTACGGGACCTTGTGATGCCACAGGCTCAGTCATGGGGCAGAGGGGCAGAGGGGCAGAGGGGAGGGCAGATGCTACTGGCCAGGTTGTTTCTTACATTTACGTGTGGAGGGGTTTGCGTGGTGTGGTGTGCACAAGTGCTCAGTGCACAGCTCAGGTCACTGTACACAGGCAGACACTCGTATAACCCCTGCCCCCGATCGAGATGCAGAACCTTCTGGAGCTCCAGAAGTGCCTGGCCCTGCCCGCGGTTGGACTTTTGTCTCCAGAGACCCTTCTGCCCGCCCTGAAGTCTCCAGTAACGGACTCACGCTCGTAATGGCACGTCGCCGCTCTGTCTGGTTTCTCATGTGAGCGGATGAGGAAATCGTCCCCAGCGCGGCTGGGCGCTGCCCCGTCGTGTGGTCACCTCAGTCTGTGCGCAGCCTAGCGCTGTGGGCCTGCAAGGTGTTTCCAGGTTGGGGCTGTTGCCATGAACACTGCTGGGCGTGCTCACTCGTGGCCCTGATCAGTCACCTTCTCTGGACGAAGCCCTGGGCGTGTAGTTGTTGGGTTGTGGAGCAGTTCCAGTCGATGAGCCAACATCCAGGATGGCTTGGTTGACTTGGGGTTACTCCCAGCACAAGGGGTTAGCCTTCCGAGTGCCTACTTCCTGGCCAACACTTCAGTCTTTTTCATTTTAATTGAAAATTGCATTTAATTTGAGTTATTATGAGTAACCACAGGGAGTGCTTTTTAGCTACTTGGATTTTGTGCCTGTTCAAGTCTTCTGTCCATTTAAACACTGGGGTTGTCTGTCTTTTCTTATTGATCTGTAGGTGTTCTTTACATATTGCGGATGTGGGCATCCAGAGTGTCTGTCTTCTCTGTCTGTGTCTTTTGATGAACAGAAGTTCTTTTTTTTTTTTTTAAGATTTTATTTATTAGAGAGAGTGTGTGCACAAGTTGGGGGGGATGGGGAGAGGGAGAGGGACACGCAGACTCCCCACTGAGCAGAGAGCCAGATGCGGGACTCGATCGCAGGACCCGGGGATCCTGACCCTAGCCAGGGCCAGACACTTAACTGACTGAGCCACCTGGGTGCCCCCAGAAGTTCTTAACTGTAATGAAGTGAGTTTATCAATGCTCCTTTTATCGTTAGCACCTTTGAGCCTGTGTGAGAGCCTGTCCTCCAAGGTCATGAAGATATTTCTCCTTGTTTCTCGAGCTAGGTCGTTTTTGGTTTCACATTAAGCCTATGATCCACCCTGAGTGAATTGTGCCTGCTTTTGCTCTGAGCACCCCTCTGCTCGGTGGGCCACCGGGCACCATCTCGCCCCTGAGGGCTCCTTGAGGGCCACGCCGCTCCTCTCCCAATGTGGACCTCAGGGGTAGGCTCTGGGGTGGGTTTCAACGTTTCCGTTGGTGGTGGAACGCTTTCAACCACAGGATGTTCTCAGAAACCCAGCAAGGAAGGTGAAGCTTCTCTGACCAAGGGGCACGGGAGGACGGGTGGCAGGTGGCGTGGGAAGGAGCCCGGGGTTCCGTTCCCTTGGCCCGTCTCTGACACCCTTGGTAGAATCTAGGGTTCCTCGGAACCTGGTTTGGAAATCACTGCCCTGGAAACTAGCCGAATCTCGCCTCCGACACACGGTGTTTCCAGAACGTTCTTTGTCAGAGCTCTTTTCCTTCTAATGACATGGCAAGGCCAGCCCCAATGTAGGCAATAAAGGCTTTGCTATCTCTGATACCCACAAGGGGTGGGGCCCGGGTGGGGGTATCTCCAGTGCGGCTACAGGAGTGTGGGGTCTGGAAGGGAGGGCACGCCCCGTTGGGAGAGCCCCGCGCACGTGAGCCTGAAAGGGACCCGAGGCAGAACTCTTTTGCGCTGGCTCTGAGCGCTTCAGCAGTTTGGGGCCCACCTGAAGAAGCAAGAACTTTCCATGATCCCGCTGGCGGCTCCTCGGGGTGGCTGACCTGCCTCGGCCAGCTGCTGCCGGGAGTCCCCCTCCCCCAACCCCCGCGTCTCTCTCTCTCTCTTTCCCCAGTGGATGCAGAACATGCTGGGCCAGGTTCTGGACGCTCTGGAGTATCTGCACCGGCTGGACATCATCCACAGGTGACCGTGGGGGCCGGGCTGCTGCGGGACAAAGGGCACAGAGTCCCCTCAGGCGCCCTGCCCGGGACCTGGGAGCGAGGCGCGGCGCGGCGCAGCGCCGGAGAAGCTCGGGCACCTTTCCAGAGCCCCTCCCGGGCTTCCGGGGACTGCTACCCCCTCCACGTCACCCGCACTGATTCACCCAGCATCGGGAGTGGACGTGACCGGGCCGGTCCGTTCTAAAGTGCAGGGTGAGCAGCCAGATAACAGCGCCGGGAAGCAGGAGGTTAGGCTGCTCTGTCCCGGGGCTGAGCCTTAGACCCGCCCGCGGCAGGACTCCAGCGTCCACAGTCTCCAGGGGCTGGCGATGGCTGCAGACTGGCTCAGTACCAGATCTAAAGGAGAGAAAAACCCATGTGGACCCCGTGTACAAAGAAAATGCCCACGATTTCGCGTTCACGGCACCGAACGTTACAAAATGGTTGAAAACCAGTCCCCAAAACAAACGCATAGCTGAGATCTGGAAGGAGGGGAACAGATGTGAGCAGAGAAACGGCAGAAGGACTGGAGTTTTCCTACTTGGAGCTGCTTGTTTCGGGGTTTAAAATAACTGAGTATATTTTATTTCTGCAGGAAACACTATTTTAAAAGCGGGCCGCAAAGGGGGCATTTGGGGAGAGGAGGGCAGAGCTGGGTGGGGCGGGGAGCAGGGCACGCGGTCCAGGGTGCGCTGCCCCCCCCCACGAGGGGCACGTGGCCTGCAGGCAGTGGGTGGGAAGGCAGGCAGGCCCCCAGAGGACGGTCCCCCCTCTTGGTTTCAGGAACCTGAAGCCCTCCAACATAGCCCTCGTCAGCAGCAACCGTTGCAAGTTACAGGACCTGAGCTCCCACGCGCTGATGACAGACAAACCCAAGTGGAACATCCGCGCGGAGGAAGGTGGCCAGGGGCCTCCCAGGCTGCGGGACAGCAGCAGCTGGGGGTGGGGTGGGGGAGAGGCCATGCACCTGGGTGGGGTCGCTCCTGGAGTCCAGAGGGCAGCGGCCGGGGCTGGAACAAGGCAACATCAAACCTCTCCTTTCTCAGAAGGTCCCCACAGACCCCCGCGGACTTATGTGGGCTCCAAAGAGACCCCCTTGCCTGGGTTGTCACCAGCAAGCCCAGGGCAGGGGTTGGTGCATGGAATCAGAGTCCAAAAGACACCTGGAAAACGTTAACCTTCAAGGAAGGAGATGGGGGGCTAGTGGATGCCATGCACCCACGAGAGCCGGACTACTTTCCTGAGTCCTATAAATCACTGAGGCGATAGCAGACTTGGGGAGGAAGGGGAGATGGCTTCTCCCTCCCTTGAAAACAGAGCGGGGCCAAGGGAGCTGGACTTCAGGCCTATACCCGCTGTCCTGGGTGGAGAGAGTAGCCATAGTTGAGAATTTCAGAGTCCTGCATGCACAGAGGATAAACGCGTGGATGGGCGGACAGGCGGGTGGACGGGTGAGTGGGTAGATCTGCCGGAGGTGTGGGTGGCAGGGGTCCTCGGAGCCCCCCCACTGTACCGTCTTGGGGGGAATGAAGGTCCGGAGAGGGAGGGCTGCCCACGGTCAGGAAGCAACAGACCAGCGACCCTGCTCTTTTGGCTCCTTGTCTGGGGTTCAGGTTTAGAAACGAGGGTGGGGCAACCAGAATTCTGCCCCCAGGTTCTGACCTTCAGAGGAGCAAGGTGTTTAAAGAGGGCGAAGTTTCAGCCTTCTTGGCACATGCCTCTTTCGAACCACGTCTGCGGCCCTATTGGGCATGAAGACGTGAGTGTGCTCACCGGGGCTGGCCTGGCTGGGCACGTGCCCAGGTGGGCAGCCTCATGGGCTGAAGACCAGGGCCCTCTTCCTTTCCCCCCTCGATCGTCCCTCCCCACCACCCCTTCCCTTCTGAGCCCCCAGGGAGCACAGGCCTCCTGCATCTGACACCTTCTCCTGTCAACAGACCCTTTCCAGAAGTCCTGGATGGCCCCTGAAGCCCTCAACTTCTCCTTCAGCCCGAAGTCCGACGTCTGGTCCCTGGGCTGCATCATTCTGGACATGGTCAGCTGCTCCTTCATAAACGTGAGTTGCCTTCCGGCTGCCCCCTCCATCGCGCCCCGAGCCCCGCACCCCACGTCCCCAGAGAGCCGGCCCCGCCCACCTTGGCTCGAAAGGGACACCTTCCCCCGAACTGCAGCCTCCTGCCTTGCTCCGCACCTCCGCGGGACTGCGTGGGGCGCCCCCGCCCTTGGCCTTCGGGGCCCTGGCACGTTGGGGATGATGACTGAGATATACCACCCCATGGCTAACCCGCATGGGGGGCTCCCTGCCTCCTTATGGAGGAGACAAGCGAGTTCACGTGCCCCTGCTGGCCCACGGTGGGGTGCAAGCCGAGGAAACAACCCTGGCGGGCCTGAACGCACCTCGGGACCCCAGGCGGCCGTGCAGGCTCTCGTCCCAAGTCTTCCCACCTCTGGCCCTCTTGCCAGCTTGCCCCGGGGCACCGTCTGGGTCGGGCCCACAGAGCAGTACTGTCCCCTCAGAGAACAGAAGCCATGCATCTGCGAAAGTCCCTCCGGAGTGACCCGGACAGGCTGTGGGGCGTCCTGCAGACCCTGGAGAAGAAGATCCCCAATGTGGGAACCTTCCGTTCTCTGCTGCCTTTAATGCTGCAGATCGAGCCCTCAGAGCGAGTGACAATCAGGTGACCCTGGGGGCTGTGGTTGTATTTAACCTTGCCACGTGTCTCCCGCCATCTGTCCACTGTCCCGCATGCATTGCCACTTGGTGAAATGCGCTGACCCCTCCGTGGCCCACTGGGCTTTCCCAAGCTGGTCCGTCCCAAAGGGCAGTAGCGGCAAGCACACCTCTGAGCCCTGGAGCCCACAGAGCTGGCCTCTCCCTTGGGCGGAGGCAGGGCCCTGGGGACCTGGAACATGTTCTAATTGTAGTTGATCTCCCCAATGAGAAGGAAGAAAGGAACGTAGGACAGCGAATCTGGCCTGGGTTCTAGGCACCTTTGTATCAATGTAGTTGTCAAATCTGATTGTTCAGTGTATTTTATGGAGGAACAGCCCCCCCTCCTCACCGTGCTCCCGCACCTGCTGGGTGTGCTGGCACGGGCAGGAGAGGGGCTACAAACAGGAGGGTGGAGGTTGGGCTTCTGCCTGCCTGGCCTCGGGGTGCGCAGGAGAGCCCAGCGGCCGTCTCCCCTCCTCTCCAGGGATGTGATCCACATCACCTTCGTGAGCAACAACTTCCAGTCCTCCAGTGTCGCTCTGGCCCTGCACCAGCAGGTGGTCCCTCCCTTCGTCACTGACCTGCTGCTGGAAAGTAACATTGCCAGCATTTTAGGTGATGGTGGGGACTCAGAGGGCGAGGGAGCTGTCGTCTCAGCTCTGGGACGGGGAGGGCGGTCAGGGCCTCCCCCTCCTCCGCTGCCACATAGTCCCCTGGACTGCTGGGCTGCTCTGACCCTTGGCCAGGGGCCTAGAAGACTTCGGGGCTCTCCCCTCCATCCCACCCCAGCTTCCGCATTGCTCAGGGCACCACCCGCTCAGAGACCCTCCCTCGCTTTTGTCACCTGTCCCAGAGTTCACCTTAATGCTGGACCTGTTTCCCTTCCCCTCCTGCTGAGCAGCCCCCCGCTGTCACAACCCCTGGAGCCCCCCGACTGCTTCCACACCATGGCACACGGTGACCCCTGTGCCCAGATCGGCTGCCCCACTCGGCAGCCTTTCCTGTGTGGTTTCTATGCGCCCGGAACGGTGCTGGGCGTGGGCAGGGGCATGGCCGTGGCCCTGGACCGGCAGGCGTGTCCCTGTAGGGGCTCTGTCTGCTGAGGTACACGGGCAGGCCTCATTAGAGCTGGCCCGGAGCTCACTCACCACTCAGCACCTCGTTTCCACCGTGCGCTCCTGGTGGGGGGCGCCTTGCGGCTCCCAGCACAGGGATGGCACAATCGCCTCCCCAAGGTCTTGGGTGAACCGTGCGCCTAGAGGCCACCTTCAGGTTCCAGGTTGGCTCCACTCGCCTGTCCCTCTGTTCTGGGTGATCTGCTCACTCCGTCCTCTCCCTCTGTGGCTCCCTGCACGGGTTGCTGGTGACGGGGGACAACTCCCCCCACCTGCCGCCTCTGCCCCCACTTCTGGGGAGGGGATGCTCATGAGGCCCTAACTTCTGTCTCCTTGCATCTCACGGCCGGGTCGGGGGGCTTTGTGGGCAGGCAGCTGGGTCCCACGGAAGCCCATCCCCCACTGGCTCAGCGGCCTGGAGTGAGTCGCCCTCTCTGAGCAGCACAGGGCCTGTTGGTGGGCCGCTCCAAGGGGTTTCTGAGTCAGCCACGGGATGAGGAAGGGGTCCCCAGTGTGTGTGGCTGCACACCGCGGCTCACTGTGGACACTGGGGTCATTCCTTATGAACCAAAGGCAAAGAGCTGTGCAGGGAGGCCCTTCCCCAAGGCCGGGGCTGACTCTGATCAGCGGCGCGGCCCGCGAAGGGGGGTGAGAAGAGCGCCACCTCATGGCCAAGTGTGACCCGTGAGCAGCGCGGGCCTCCACCCTGGGCCCTGGGCGACCGGCCCTCGGGAGGCTCCTCCCCACGCTGTCCTCTCCCCCGCAGAGGTCATGCAGAGCTACTCCAGCAGACCTGAAGTCCAGCTCCAAGCCATGAAGAGGCTTGTAAGAATGCCTGCAGATCAGCTAGGTAGACCCCCATGCGCCGCCTCTCCCTGCTCACCCTGCGGCCCAGGCCTCTGGGAGGGGGTCTGGGCTCCCCTAACACCTCCGAGGCCCGCTTGTGCTCCCCCTGCTTGGAATCCTTCCCGTGTCACCCCTTCTGCCCAGCAGAAGGGCAGGGGATGCGGTGGCAGTTGGTGTGGAGTGATCGGCCCTCACGGGTTCTTGGTGGGGGTCCTTTCTCTTCCACGGTGCCCACGGGGGCTCGCTGTGTGGCTGCTGATCGTCCAGCACTGTGGACAGCACGGGACCGAAGAGCCCGGCGCGGGGCCCGTGTGCCACGTGAGCGTGGCTGTGGGATGAAGTCCTGGGTGCTCGGGGGACGGATCCGCCACACCTTCCCGGGTGCCGCCAGTGACCCCCGACCCGGGACAGCACCGTCCCTCAAGGAGTATTTGTACCTTTTAAGTTTTGCCAAAACAGTGTTTCATAAAATCCCTCCATTCAACTCGCCTCACCAGCCGGAGTGGCACACTCGCTCGCTCATCCATCCGTCCATCAGGCCTCCATCTGTCCGTTTGTTCCCCCACCCGTCAACCATCTGTCCACCTGCCCTTCCGCACAAGGTCTGTTCTGGGGGCTGTGGCCCTGGAGATGGCAGAGGCCTGGTTCCGGCCCTTAAGGCAATGGAGACTTCATACTGGCCCCTCGCCTTTCCCTCTTCCTTGTCCCGCCCCCAGACCCCTTCTGGAGCTGGGCTGTGGCCAGAAGAGTCCACGGGAGCGGAGACTGTGCCTCCCCGGAGGAGCTGAGGGAGGCAGCCTCGCTGGGAGGCGGGGCAGCTCCGCTGGGTCTCGTGGGCCGCACGCTTGTTCTCGCTGAGAGCCTGATATGCAGGGCTGTCGGTCCCTTCGATAATGGTGTAGAGAAGGGGCACCACGGGGACCGGACCCTCCGCTGCCTGCCACCACCTCTCACTCCGCGCACGCCCCACAGCGAAAGTCCGTGAGACCCACAGGCACCCACACTTGGGCAGTTATGGCCGCAGACTCGAGTCAGGCTGGGTCCAAAGCAACCGGTTCCGTCTGTCTGTGTTTCTTCCTCTGTAAGAGAGCGACGGGAGGACTCTGTCTCGGGGGGGCCGCTGGCATAGGCTCAGGGGTCCTCTGGGGTAGGGGCTGCCCAGGGCAGACACATCCGTGCTCATGAATCATGTTCCTCACTCGCCTACTCACCCGTCCAGGGGCCCACGCGTGACGCCCTGTAGAGTCCCAGCAGCGTCGGGCTCTCTAGTCCGGTCCAGACGCCCTTCCTGCCCCCTGCTCCTGGGTCGGGGCTCAAGCTTGCTGCCCGGCCCTGCCAGGTCTGCCGTGGCCGACGGAGCTGGTAGAGATGCTGGTCGCCATCATGAAGCACCACGAGCGGATCCTTGATGTACAGCTGTATGCCTGCTCGCTGGTGCTGCGCAGCCTGGGTCAAGGTGGGTGCTGAGCCACACAGGGTAAATGCTGGCCCCGGCCCCTTGTCCCGGCCCCGGCGAAGCCTTGGAAACCAACACTGGCTGCGGAGGGCCGCTTACTCACCGGCCGTGTGAGCTGGGCAGGTCCCCACCCCTTCCACCCTTCACCCCATCCTGCAGCCAGCGCTTGCGGGGACCTCCTCCGGAACGAGGCTGATCTTGTCTTTCTTTACGCCAAGTGGGGGCGCTACCCACCTCCAACCAGGGAGGGGGCATCCCCGCAGGCTACCCGGCCCACGATCCCGGGGTACAGGAGGTCACCCCGGGCTCTTCCCTTGGCCCAAGCAGCGCTGGTGCAGGACCGGGCCGCCGAGGTGCTGAGGGACGGCTCCGTCATCTCCGTGCTGCTGAGCAGCACGTGGACCCACCCCGAGTCAGAGCCGCTGCTGGTCATGGTCTACAGCCTGCTCACCATCATCGCCAGCCAGGGTGGGTGTGCCCGGCCCTCCCTGCTCGGCCCGGGGGGGGGGGGGCTGCCCTGCCTTCACTGGGTCCGTTCCACGTGCTTGTCCTTTTCCGTCTCTTGATGGGAAGCTTCCGTTCGATTGTCACTTGTTCCCTCCACAAACGTGCGGACATCAACCAGGTGCCACCGTGGGCTTCACACGTCTTCTGCCTCATTCACCTCCACCTTGTGGGGCACCTGGGGTCCTGCAGCCACCAGCCAAGCGGGCAGTGGGCGGCAGGACTAGGGATGCTGCAGAGCACCAGGGGCCACACACAGCTTGCATCGCTCCCACCTGCCTCCTCGGGTCAGCATGCTGCTTCCTGGTGGACAGCTGGGCCCACGAGCCCCAGGACGCTCACCTGGACCCCTGTGGCCAGAGTGGGCGCTGCCTGTACTCTGCTCCTCGCCCTGCTTGACTGGATCTCACTTTTGGGAGTGAGCAGGGGTGCTATGGATGACGGGTGCAGATCAGAGCCATCAGGCAAACTGGGTATCGGCTCACCCACCAGGAAAGACAATCTCTGCTCCCACCTCAGGAGGACCCAGGAAGCCGGTCCCAGCCCAGTCACGGGCTGGGCAATACTGGGACCGGGGATCCAGGGGGTGGACCATGTCCTCTTGTTTCGGGGGCCCACACTGGGTATGACTGGTCCAGGAGATGCCCAGAAACGCAGGATGCACGGGCCTGTGGTGGGCAAGGACCACAAAGGGGGTGGTACTCAGGGAAGGCTTCCTGGAGGAGGGGCTTCTCCGTGGCCCTAATTCTGGGGTCTGCCCACAGAATCAGCCTCAGAGAAGCTACAGAAGGCTGGGCTGTTTGAGCACATCCTGGAGCACCTGAGTACCTTCTCCACCAACAGGGACATTTGCATCAATGGCCTGAACCTGCTCTGGGCCCTGATGGTGGACGGTGAGGGGGCCCCTCTTCCCACTCTCCTGCTGGTGGTGGTGGGCGATCCCTGCTGCTCCCTAATTTCCTCTGACAGCCCCCACGGCCTGCCCCTTAAACACTCCAGGAGCAGAGCCCATGAAAAGGCTCTTCTGAGCCTGGAAGCAGAGGGGGAAGGGGGCGGGGAGGGGGGCCGCCCCCAGCAGAGACAGGACCTTCTGTCCTGACCTGGCAGGTCCTCACGGACTCCAGGGGCTCCTGCTGTGGGAACCCCTCTACCTGCCGCACATCCTGGGATTTCCCCGGGCGGTCCCCAATGGTGGCCTGGCTCTGGCTCCCTACTCTCACTCTAGATTCAGAGAAGGGCCCCCAGACTGTGCTGCTTCCTCTCCAGGCCCTGTCTTGGCCCTCCGGCCATCCGGGTGTCCGTTCTGAGGAAAACAGAGCTCCCGGCCCCGGAGAGCCTGGGAAACCAGAGGGCACTGTCCATACCCAAAGTGAAACATCCCCCAAGACCAGTTGTGGACAGAGTCCCTGAACTCAAACCCCCGCTTAGCAGCCCTCTCCCTGACAGCCCTGTCATCCCTGGTGGGGGCCAGAGGGTGTGGGGTGATGTATACAGCAGGCACTCAAGGGCTAGGTGTCCCTGCCATTCCCGTGCTGGTTCCAGCTGTCATTGTGAACAAGACCCCTTTGGAGAAAGCCCCCGTCCTCCTCATCGAGGTGCTGACCTCCTACCCTGGGGATGCGGAGATGGCGGAAGCTGGCTGTGCCGTCCTCTGGCTGCTGTCTTTGCTGGGTGAGCAGCGCGGGCAGGGAAGTGTGTCCCCCCACCCCATCCCAAGGCCACGAGGCCTCAACCAGGCCCTCTGCAGGCTGCATCAAGGAGGACCAGTTTGAAGATGTGGCGGCCCTGTTCCTGCAAAGCATCCGGCTGTGCCAGGACAGAGTCCTGCTCGTGAACAACGCCTACCGGGGGCTGGCCAGCCTTGCGAAGGTGTCCGGTGAGCCTGGCCATGGACGGGGCTACCATAGGAGGTGGGGGCAACACTCAGCAAGGCGTGTCTGCCAGCTGCCTGCAGACCCAACCCAGAAGCAGATTCAAGAAAGGGGGAGAACAGTGTACAGTTCCTTCATCCAGAAGTTGCCACGGACTTTCCGTTTTGGCTGCACACTACACTGCTCAAACACATGCTGGGTGTGCACACGCGGCCCTAGCAGGTTCAGCTTCTCAGAGCACCCCAGGAGCCACGTCCCCGCTCCATTAACACGAATGGTTTGCTGTTGCTCAGTGCGCAGCACCTGGCACCGCGATGGGTTCACGGCACAAGCCTTCACAGACACTTGGGGCTACAGACTGCACAAGGCGGCCAGCTGGGGTGTGAGCGGAGCTTCAGCCCCTTCGACATCTGGTCCCAGGGCAGACGCACAGGGTGGGCTGGGCTGCGAGCGCAGGGGCGGCTGGGCCTTTGTCTGCTTCTGAGCCTGAAACTGTCCAGGCTCGAGGGAGTACGGCCACCCTTACTACTGGCAGGCTCTTTCTTCCCGTTTAGACACTCCGGACTCCAGGGTCTCCCCCAGCCCAGGTCTGCATCAGCTGCCCACCTTCGGGGGACGGGAGGGGAGGCTGAGGTCGTGAAGACAAAAGGGATCTGGCTCAGGATGGAGGAGGTGGTCAGAGCCCAGGGCCAGCGTCTGGGAGAAGGGCTTTGCCACCTACTGGCCGGGAGACTCAAGTCGTCCCCCCTGAGCGTCAGGTCCCCCAGGCTCCAGAGGGTACAAGGGGTTAACGTTCACACAGGCCCCCAGCCCGAGTCAGGGTCTAGCCCAGCCGGGGGTGTACGTGTGCAGTGCTGGGGTCCCCCCCACCGTGCCCACCCTGTAGGTGCCCTCTGCCATGAGCTCTAGTGCTTCCTGGGCCCCCAGGCTGAGAGCACCCTGAGGACAGGAGCCTTCTGCTGGGAGAGGGAGGTGGGGTGTACATGTCCCACCATGGGGACACACGGACTTCAGCTGTCCCCGGGCGGCAGGAAGCTGGCCTCTGCCAGTGGCTGAAGTCCTTGCTATGCTAAGTGTCTGGACTCTCTCAATGACCCTGAAAACTTGGTACCACTGTCATGCCACTCGCTAGAGGACACCAAGGCACAGGCAGCCGGATAGAGTGCACACCCCTCCCCCCAGAGCTGGCGGCCCTGCAGGTGGTCGTGCCGGAGGAGGGCGGCAGCAGCCTCGACCTCCTCCATGAGACCTACCAGCTCTACAAGGACGACCCCGAGGTGGTGGAGAACATCTGCATGCTGCTGGCCCACCTGGCTGCCTACGGTGAGGGTCCTCACCGTAGTGGCAGCCCACTCCCAGCTCTAGCCATCCCACTTCCTGGTGGTTCAACAGGGGCGCTCACTAGGCTCTGTGGGCGATGCCAAGCCTCAGAGAGGCAGCAGGCGGGTGGGCTGGGCAGAGCCTGGGGGGGATGGGCCCAGCCTTGTCCTGCCGGCCTCCCCAGAGTGCCCCCGCCCCCGCCGAGGCTGTAGGCCATCAGGCTGGCTGCGTGCTGACCTCAGGACCCCCCGCTCTGCCCACAGAGGAGATCCTGCCAGAGCTGGTGTCCAGTGGCATCCGGCCCCTGGTCAAGGAGATCAAGGAGCGCTTTACCTCCAGCCCAGTGAGTGTCCACGGGGGCCCCACCAACCAGGCCTCCTACCCGCCTCTACAGTTAGATGCCGGTGGCCCTGAGTCCAGGGGCCCAGACTCGAATCTCCGTGAGTACGGTTTTTGATGGCTCTTCTATTTCCAGGAGCTGGTTTCACACGCAGAGACGGTGTTCCTAAGGCTGGAGGCCCTCATGCCACGCAGCTCCGTGTGAGGACAGTCGGCTCTGCCCTAAGGAGGCAGCTGCCCCCAGCCCCCCAGGGGCAGTGCTCTGGGGGCGTGGCTCAGCAGGCGTCACGCAGGCCCCGGTGCTGGCCCGGTCAGTGCGGCGGCCGGGCGCGGCCGTCCTCGAGGGCAACAGAGTAACCTCCAGAAACTCCGCCTCCAGTAAAAACCTGTATTCGTGTCCAGTACCCTCTGCCGGCTTGGGTCTTCCTCGGGCGGCAGTCAGGCGGCTCGGTCAAGTCTGGCGCTTTGGGCACTGAGTGCAACCCGCGGCTCCCGGCTGTCCTCACACCTGGGCCAAACCCACACGAGGCTCCAGCCCGACAGCCGGGGCTCAGCACGTCCGCCTCAGAAGGGGAGAGTCCCCGACTTCTGGGAGCAACCGCTGTCGCCGAGCTCAGACAACCTGACCCTCACCACCACACCCTGGGCCCTGCCCTTAAACTTGGCGGGAGTATACATGGGGTGGGGGCGGGGGCTGACAGAGAACAGTGGCCTCAGAAAATCTCAGCCACAGCTAAGCCCCGAGATGGGGCCAGGCCCGCGAGGCCAGTGCTCTTTCCGTGACTCAAGGCAGAGGAAGGAGTGGGCCGCCAAGGAAGGCGCTGACAACCCCATGGACAACCGGGTACTTCCCACACCCGGGACACGGCAGATGCCCAGCAAAGCTGCCACCACGCTGTGGCGACAGCGTGGTGCAGGTGGCCCCCACCCCTGTCCTGCCAGAGCTCCAGGTGCCCCTCCACGTCCGTCCCCACCTGCCACCTCCGGCTGGGCCTGGGACAGACACTCCTGCCCGCGCTGCCTGGCCCCCTGGGTGCGGGGAGGGGCACCTGCTCTCAGATCACAAACTCGGAGGGACGCAGCAGTTCTCAGCAGCACGCCCGTGAGCCCTGCCACCAGGACGGAGACTGAGTTTCGACTGAGATGCCGCTCTGGACAGGCCCGAGTTGTCCCATGTTTGGTCACGACCGCCTGGGGACGGAGATGCTGCCACCATCTGGGGCGGGGGCTGTGGGGCGCCTGTCCTGGGCTGTACTCTCCCACTCCTTCTTCACCAGGATATACAGTCTCATTGCTGTCTGGGCATCCTGAATCTAGAGGATACAGAAGACCACTGTGACTGTCCCCACAGGTGACAAGCACAGCCACGGGCCACCCAATCCCCCAACTGCCAAGCCCGAGCGCCAGACACTGGGCATGCAAAGGAAAAAGCCAAGCAAAGCAGTGGTTCAGGGACTCGGTCCTGGCCGGGCTTCGGAAACTCCGGGGCCCCGCTTGCGGGAGAAGAAAGGAACCCAAGGAGGGGCTCAGACAGGCACGCTGCCTTGTGATGCAACACAGACACACGGACACGCAGACGGGAGGGCGGGCTCTGAGCGGGAGGTGGACCGAGACCATGATGTGGGGGCCTGGTTCCACAGGCCAGCCTGGCGCCCACACTCTTTGGCCCCAGCCCTGGAGCCTGTCACAAGGCCCAGGGGACCAGCCAGCCTCGGCTGCATCAGCCTAAAAGGCCTTCAGTCTAGGTGGGGTTTTTTTTCTCCAAACGACTGCAATAATGGTAGTTTTTGTGTTCAGTGTTTAGCAGCTAAACGTGAACACTCAGGACGTAGTGAACGTCCTGTGAGCCCACCCGTCTCCTCAGTTTTACAGACCCGGGGCCTTCCAAAAAGAAGTCCTCCAGGCCCCTGACCGGGCACCTTGGCTGCAAGGTCAGGGATGGCCCCCAATCCTGAGGACTGTCACCCCAGGACACACTTACCGAACAGTGCTCTGCCTGCTGCACCCGGATGCCCAGGAGCCTCTCTGCAAGCAGCTTCAGAGACGGCCTTCCACTCTGCCGGGGGAGGGGACAGCACACCGCACGCTGGGGGGCAGGCCGCTCCAGGCTCTGCTGGCGCCAGGGGTGGAGGGGTGGGTGCCGCACCAGGCCAGGGGTCGGGCCAGTCACCTCCTGAGCCCCACCCAGGGCCCCTCAATGTGCCTTCACCCGAGGCGCCCGGGCCCCCCAGGGCTGGTGAGCCCGCCGTCGGCTGGACAGGAGGGCCGGGAAGGAGCCTGCGTCTCTGCCTTTCAGCCTCAGGCCTCCGTGGCAGCAGGTCCGCGGGCAGCTTCTTCCCCAAAGCTGGGGGTCTCGGCACAGAGACTGGGGCGGGGAGAACCCGCACTCACTCACAGAGACCTCTGAGCGCAGCGCTCAGATCTCTACTTTTCCTTTTAACCTTTCTTTTCAAGAGTTAAAAAGTAACCCCACACCGCAGACCGATCCCCTTTAACGATAAGCTCTCAGGAACCAGAGCCGACCGTGACACAAGCAGCAGCACCCTGCTTCCTGCTCGTACCTTCACCTGACTCTTGAACGGTTTGTATTTCTGAGTGTCCCGAATCTTCTTTTTGGGGTGATCGAGAAACAGCACCTGGAAGAGGAGAGTGATGGTCACGGCGGTGGGACCCCCTTCTCTCGAGTCGCCTCCTACGAGGATCCCTAACACAGACCCCGCTCGAGTGAGAGAACACCGGCATCGCGCTGTCCACAGACGATACTCGGCCGTAAGAACCCGGTTACTAAGGATGCAATCCTGAAGCCGGGGAAACGGGGGACCAACAGCCACCACGTGACCCGCAAGCACGGAGTCCCCATGTGGTGAGCCGGCGTCCCATGTGCGGGAAGTCAGGACAGTAGCGGATGGCAGCGGCTCCTCGCGGGACCTCAGGAGAGAGCCGGCCGCGTGGGGAGGGAGCAGGAACCAGCAGGGTGGTGGCCACTGAGGGTTTATGGCCCCGCATCATACTGGGTGGAGGACCCACCGTCTGCTTCAATAGTTCAGAATTTTCACAAGGCAATGCAGACCGACACTCAGGGTTGCCTCAAACATCGGAGCACTCCCGGGTTCCACGGAACACTATTTGAGAAGCCCCACGCCCGGAAGGACAGTCTCCCACTCTGCCTGCCCCGTGCCCTCATCAGAACAGGCGGCTCCGTTCTACCTACAGCAGAGACCCTCGAGAAGCAGAGGCCACCGCCTCTGGGGCCCCTGGAGCTTGCCTTCCATGAGGAGACAAGAGGAGCCCTAGACAGTCTGGTGGCCATGGAGGGGTGGCCGCAGGGGACACTTCCCCACAGACGGCGGCTCTGACCTCACAGGAGCAGCAGGCCCCGGCCAGCGGGTGATGCTGCAGGGGCGGCCGCCTGGCTTTGCGTACGTGGAATGTGCTAGAGCGCTGGGCAGGGGGCCCGGCACCGGGGCCGGGGGACATCCCGCTTTGCCGTGAGGACGCAGCGGGCATGTCACCTAACTCACAGTGCCTCAGCTGCCTTTTAGAGAGCCGGGAAACGCCGGGCACTCCTCCCAGGGCACGGGAAGAGCCCGGAGACTGGCTTCCGGGGCCCTCCCTGGGGCCGAACGCCGGACGCCGTGATTCCCCCCGAGGTGCCACCGCCCGACGTACCTTCAGGTCATTATGCAGTGCGTGTCCGACCAGGATCCGGCCCTTCAGCAAGTCGGCCACTTCCCGCTGAATGACTTCCAGTCTTTCTCCTGACAAGCAGAACGAAGACGCGGCCGTCAGCGCCGTGTGCCGCGCCGGGGAGCCCCGACCGCCAGCCCCCCGCGGCCGTGAGGGGGGCCTTCTGCGGCATTCGCAGCCACCCGACGGGAACGCTCGCGCGGCGCCTCGGGAGAACCGGGCCCGGGCTGCGTGCTTTGCGACGGGAGAGAAAAACAACGGTGCTCCACCACGGACAGCAAGGAGGGCTGCTCCAGACCCCGGGGCCCAGAGGCGGAGGGGCCGGCTCTCCCAGCAGACGCCCCGGGGGGCACCCCCGCCCTCACCGGGCCTGCACCCCGTGACTCTGCCTGCCCACCGCCCCACCCCCGACCGAGGAAATTAGATCAGGGCAGCCCGCCCCGCGCGGGAGCTATCAGAGCCTAGAGCCGAGGGGCTGGCCAGGCCGGGGCACCCCTTGTGGGTCGGGTGTGCAGAGGGAACCCGAGAAGCAGAGAAAGGAGACCCGAGTGGGCCAGGAAGGAGCAGTGTGGCCTGGATCCCGAGAGCTTCCAGGACCTCTCCAGGCCCCTAACCTCGGAGTCCTCCTACGGGGTCTTTCTGGTCTTCCTCCCACAGGACAAATCCACCAGAAAAGCCTACAGACTCCGCCTCCAGGATGCATCTGGGTTTGGGGCCCCCCGCACCAGGTCACCAGCAACACATGCTCCCTCTTCCTGTTCCCACCCTCACGGGCCCAGAGTCTCTTCTCAACAAGACAGCCAAAAGGCAGCTGCTAGAACTGATCCAGGCCTCTCACGGCTCGGACCCTCCCATGGCTTCCCAAACTCCTCACAAAGACGAGACCCTACCATCTGTCCCGCATCTCCTCCCGACCCCACAGTGGCATGGGGTCAGCCTGTCTGGGTGACACAGAGGTGGGGACACAAATGTGTCTGCGAGGTCTCTGCCAACAGTCACCCCAGGCGAGGTAAGACTGTCGGGACTCCGGCTGTGGTGGATACTCCAAACAGAAAGCGGACAAGAGAAAGAAAGAGAGGAGCTCCTGGCCGGCTCAGTCGGTAGAGCGCGTGACTCAGTCCCGGGGCTGTGAGTTCAAGCCCCGTGTTGGGTATAGAGATTACTTTAAAGAATAATAAAAGAAAAAGAAAAAGGGAGAAGGGACCCAGGCACTACCCTTCCTCTGGGCTCATCGGCTGGGAGGACCCACCCTGCTTGAGGCTCTCCGGCCGTATCCCGCTGACCGCCGTCCTGTAGTCCGTCACTGGCTGGGTGGGCTTGACGTACTTGTCATAAACACACTTCCCATACTGGTTCACAATGGACACTCGGGCGGCGATGCTCTCTTCCCCCTTGGGGCCCACGCCCACCATCTCACAGTCCATGGCTAAGGCTCTAGTCAGGCTGAAGGGAGCCAAAGGTTCCAGTTTAACCAACACGGCGGGACGCAGCCATGGGCACCTAGAGCTCTCCGCCCACGGCCACTGCTCGCGGGATAAGCTCTCCCCGCTCAGGCTCCTCGCAGGATGGGGCGCGCCCACCCAATTCAACTAGGGTTCAGCCAGGGGCCGGGGACGGAGCCCCCTCCCAAACCTGCACCCTCTCGGGCCGAGTGCCGCCCGCGGCCCTGGCCCCGCGCACCCGCCAAAGGCCTGCTCCTTCACCAGCGTGATGCTGCTCGCGCTCTGCCCCGGCTGCTTTCTTGCTATCCTGGCTGCCTCGGGGCCCAGGGCCGCTTCAATATCCGCCGGGTCCACGTCATCAAACCAGATGTCTTCTCTAAAGGGCAGAGAGGACAGGTTGCGCGCTGGTCAGTGGAGGTGCTGGTGCAGCGCGGGGGCGGGGGAGTGGGGGGTGGTACGCGGCTCCTGTCGACTGACCAGCGTGTCCTACCGCTTTCCTGTTTCGTTACAAGACCGGTTCCTTATCCCCAACTTAGAACCACAGATAAACACAGAAACATAAGGACGTTTATCCTGTAAACGTACAAGCCAGGTTTAACGACTACCAATGCTTGTTTCTAAATTGAGAAAGTAGTAGGTTCATCATCAAACATTTAGAAAACACAAACGCAAGGACCACGAGATGGCAGGTGAGAATTCTATCACTGAACCACCAAGGCAGGACCATGAAATGGAAACACTGACTCCCCATCCACACTGAGCTGGAGTGACCTCTAGTGTCGTCACATCAAGGCCTGTGCGCATTCCTGCCTGGTGAATTCTGTCTTTCGGGCTCAGCTGAGTGTCATTTCCTTAGAAATCTCTTCCCGACTGCACTGAGTGGACACGCTCCCCTGGCCATCTGCTCCGTGAGCTGCTCCGTCCTGGGGCCTACCGTGACCACGCGCACAGAATCCCTAAAAGTGTCTCATTCCGGCCGTGTCTTCTGCTTGTCATCAGCCTCAGGCGGGAGGGCCCTGTCATGCCTGCTCTGTTTCCAGAGAGCGTCCCTGGCACAGGGACACACGGCAGGCAGTCCAACCCATCTTTCCTGGAACCTTCGGCAACCCAGGCGACTCACCACCAGCCTGCCTTACAGACAGGCCACCTCCAGCCGAGCCACTGAGAGGCAGCCACTGGCTCCTGGTCGTCCCTGCGTGAGTGACCCCCATTGGGTCTGCTCAGTAACCACCGGGTGCTGACCCAGGGCCCTGCATCTCACAACCTCCCCGTCCCCGCCCGACACCACAGATGACCCCACTGAGGCGGGGGGTCAGGAGCTCGCCCCTGCACACCCGACTTGTGAGACGCGTGAACTGCTCTCAGGCTTGGGTCCTTCCGGCTCTGGCGTGTGTTCATCCCACAAATCTTTACTGGAGGCCTGTTAACAAGGGCCAAGCTCTGCTCTAGGCCCTAGAGATACAACAGTTATCAAACACACCCTGCCCTCACTCTGCCTCCAGGGAAACAAGTAACAAGCCAGGAAGCAGAAGGGGGGGTAAGGTGCTGGAGGGTGTGCACTGGTGGGGGGAGGGGGGGCGCCAGCCGAGGCCTCCTGGAGGAGACGGGCCGCAGGTGCTGGGGCTCTGTTCTTGGAGATGAGCCGAGGGGGCTGCCTGCCACACAGGGAGGCGGAGGGGACTGGGTGGGCCATCTGTACTCACTCGGTGGGCAGGGCCGGAGGCAAAGCCAAAGTGACCTCCTTAGCTTTCCGCTTCTGATGCTTGAGGTCTCCTCCTTCTCGAGAAATGTTGCCGTTTGTCCTCTTTCTGGTTCCCTTCTCACTGTGCTCTGCTCCGCTGGCCTGTGTGGGAGGTGCGGGCATCTTCCTGTTCGTTGGAGATCCTGAAGCAACAGAGGCGGCGATGGCCTCTGGGTCTGCGGTCTCCATCCCCAACTCACTTCTCTGTGCTGCATCTGGGATCGCTTTTCTCTTTTGTGCAATAATCCTGGGCTGCTTTCTGGACTCCGTCTGAGAGGCAAGAGGCTTTTCCGGGGCCTGGGTTTTTTGTTTCAGAAGCTAATAGAACCCAAAATAAGATACACGACACGTCTAAATTTGGAAACCACGCACAAGATGGAAAACACGTGTATACACACGTATACGTGCACGTCAGTCACAGCTACGTATGTCTGCTACCCGAATCGTGGACACTCATTTTCACACGGTCTAGGAAAAGCCCTTCCTCACGCCCATCTGAAGTCAGTTGTGGTGAAATGGCTTCTCCGCTTACCTGATTACAATGAGGATTTGATACCTGCTTTCTCATTCCTACAAAACTTCAAGCCGAGTTTTCCATCTTAAGTACCTACTGAACCACTGAGCAGGGACTACTTGACCCGGAGCCCGAGGGCACGATGAGCAACCTGTTTTCCTGTTTACGGTTCTCCCACAGATGAGGCCAAGGAGCTGCAGCGTGGAAACCCCCGTCCTTCACAAGATCTCTTGGTTTGCTACCGCTGTCTGGGTCTCAGAGGGAAGGAGAGTGTCTGTCCCAGTGGAGGAGGCTCAAGGGTGGCCAGGGGCCATCCTTCTGTCCTACAAGACCGGCTCTCCAGTGTTCTGCCAGCCCAACCTTCACCCGGTGCTCTGGTCCCAGCCTGGCTGTTCTCAGCCACAGTGAAGACCCTGCTTATGTGGCCATGAGCCAAGACATGAGGAACTGGGTTTTGACTTACCAGTTCCCACAACGTTTAAGATCTGGGTAGGGACAGGGTGGCTGGGGGATGGACACCGGGGAGTGTATGTGCTATGGTGAGTGCTGTGAAGTGTGTAAGACTAGGGATTCACAGACCTGTTCCCCTGGGGCAAATAATACATTATAAACCAGTTTAAAAAAAAAAAAAGAAAAAATATACATGGTTTAAATGCAAAAAAAAAAAAAATGATGGAAGGATTTGGTTCCTTGTATGACACAGAGAAAACACAAGGTTCCCCCCATAATAACCACCCTTCCCACGCACTTAACCTTTCTTTACTTTCTTGGGAGAAAGAGAAAAAGAGAAAGAGGGAGAGTCACAGCTCAACAAATCGTACAGAAGCCTGGGGTTTCCCAAAGGAACCACATCAGTCCTGTCCCTGGAGACGGGGGGCGGGGGGGGGGGGCTCCGTCATCCTAAGACACGCGCTGTGCTGAGAGGCTCCAGCAGCTGCTCCCTGTTGTCCGTCTTGCTCACCCGGAGGCTCCGGAGCAGAGTCCAGAAAACCCTGAAGAGCACAAACTGGCGCCCGAATGGGGCTCTGCGCGGCGTCTGCCACGTTTTTACCAGCTGCGCGCCGCTGGGCCCGGTCCCGAAAGCCCGTTGCCTCCCTTGGAGACAGCCAGGACCACAGCAGCGGACTCCGAGGGGCCCCGAGAATCGCGGCGCAACTCCAGGGAACAGCACGGGCAGAAAGGAACGTCCGCGGGCGCAGTGGCCGCGCGGCACCACCGCGTGCGGAGCGGGGACTGCGGAGCGCGGACTGCGGAGCGCGGACTGCGGAGCGGGGACTGCGGGGCGCGGACTGCGGGGCGCGGACTGCGGGGCGGGGACTGCGGAGCGGGGACTGCGGGGCGCGGACTGCGGGGCGGGGACTGCGGGGCGCGGACTGCGGGGCGCGGACTGCGGGGCGGGGACTGCGGAGCGGGGACTGCGGGGCGCGGACTGCGGGGCGGGGACTGCGGGGCGCGGACTGCGGGGCGCGGACTGCGGAGCGGGGACTGCGGGGCGCGGACTGCGGGGCGGGGACTGCGGGGCGCGGACTGCGGAGCGGGGACTGCGGGGCGCGGACTGCGGAGCGGGGACTGCGGGGCGCGGACTGCGGGGCGGGGACTGCGGGGCGCGGACTGCGGGGCGCGGACTGCGGAGCGGGGACTGCGGGGCGGGGACTGCGGGGCGGGGACTGCGGAGCGCGGACTGCGGAGCGGGGACTGCGGGGCGCGGACTGCGGGGCGGGAGCCGGTTCCGCCGCGCGGGCTGCACCCCCGGTCACTTCCCTCCCCTTCCCGGGCCCCCTCCCCCGTCCGTCCGCCGGCGACGCTAGCGGGTGCCCCGCAGGCTGTCGGTCTGGGGGGACACAGACACGCACAGAGAGGAGGCGGCCGGTCCGCACTCCGGGGCCGCGCACCGGGGGCGGCCGCCGTCAAGGGCTGCCCGGAAGCCCTCGCCGCCGAGGTCCCGGGGCTCGCGGGCTCCGTCGGCCGGTCTGCCTCGGCCCGCGCGGCTCCGCCGGGCCCCGCCCGCCGCCCTTACCTCCCGCAGCGCCCGCCAGTTTCGGGAAAAGTCCTCGGGCGCCTTCGGAGGCCGCGCCACGACGGCCCTGGGGCTGCCTCCCGGCGTCCTGCCCGCTTCCCGCCCTTTGCTCTTCCAGAGTCTCTTCTTCCTGCTCTTCCTCCGAGGGGGCTTCGGGCCAAGCCCCGGCTCGGCCGGGGGGTCGCCCGGGGCGCGCCTGGGGATCAGCGCCTTGGCCATTACGCCGCCGCCGTCCGGGGTCCCTGGGGCCCGACGCTAGAGCGCGACCGGAGCCCCGCAGCCGTGCCCGGCGCCGAGCTCTGCCCTGCGAGCGCAGGCCCAGGCCGGCCCCCAATTCCCCCACTCCGGGGACAGCCGCCTCCCGCACCCGGAAGCGACCCCGCGCGCGCCGCCGCACGTGCCCCCCCGCCCCCGGAAGTGCTCGTCTCTTCCCGACCCGCTGGAAACCGGTCCTCCGCGCCTGGTTCCGCACAGCTCGGGGAAAGACGGGGCTCTCCGCCCTCCTGGGACAAGGGTCACGGGCCCAGCGAGCGGCGTCGGTCTCCATGACCGAGGGTGGGGTTCGGGGAGGCCTAGGACCTTCCGAGAGCGGGGAAGGGGATGAGAAACGAGGACGCCGGAAGGGAACTGGGGGGCCGCAGTCCTTGTAGCACCGCGGCTGGGCCGGCCGAGCGCGGGGTCGCAGGCGGCCGCTAGGGGACGCTGGGCGGCCGGGCCTGGGGCGGGAGTGGGCGGAGCCGGGGGCGTGGCGGGCGTGACGGGGCCACGCCCCCAGCCGGGCGGCCCGGGCTCCGCCCCTCCTTCCTCCCCGAGTGGGGAAACTGAGGCCCGGGGACGGAAGGTCGACCCCCGCGCAAGGGGGCCGCAGAGGCTCTTGAGCCACAGCCGATGGCAATGAGGAAACATTGTAACAATGCCGTGAGCTATTTTGCGCGGCAGCGGTGACGCTAAACCACCAGCCGCCCTGGCCTGGCCCCTCGGTGCCTGGATTCGCGCCGCGGAGCTGCCTCGGCTTCCCGAAAGTCTCCCCGTGAGTCTGCGTGGGCGCGCGGGCCGGGGGCTCCAGGGAGACGCTCGCGAACCAGCCAGGGAATTTGGGTACCAGCAACGGCCAGGCAGCGGGTGACAGAGATGCCGGGAAGAGGGTGACCCCGGGCGTGGGGAGTGGGGGCGGTTACCAGACCACCTGCAGGATGCGGGGGACGTGGGAATTTCAGGTAAGTAATAATTTTTGGTCTACATGTGCCCGACGCGTGAGTTGCAATATTGGGGTCATACCTAGACTAAAACAAGAGGTATTCGTTGTTTATCGAAAATTGAAATTTAACTAAAAGTCCCGACTTTTATCCTCTGAATGTGGCCACCCTATGGGGGGGCCGGGGCCGCTTAGATCGGGTCACAAGGGAGGGCCTTTTTGAGCAGGTGACATGTGAGCAGAAACCTGACGGGGACCCAGGGCTCAGGGGAAGACCCGCAAAGCCCTTGTCGCGTCTGAGGACCGGGAAGCCAGCCGCCCCGCTCAGGCTCTGTGCCCGAAGGGGAGACGGGAGCAGCAGGGCTCGTCTCATCTGTGATTCCAGAGTCTCGGAGGCTGCAGGAAAGGGTTTGGACATTTTACTCTTAGGGCAGGGGAAGCCATCGATTGCTTTAAAGCTGGGGGGGGGGGGGTGACGCAGTCTGACTTGAGTTCTTTTTTTTTTTTTTTAATTTATTTGACAGAAAGAGAGACATCGCAAGTAGGCAGAGAGGCAGGCAGAGGGGGAGGGGGAAGCAGGCTCCCCACAGAGCAGAGAGCCCAATGCGGGGCTGGATCCCAGGACTCTCAGATCAGGACCTGAGCCGAAGGCAGAGGCTTAACCCACTGAGCCACCCAGGCGCCCCCTGACTTGAGTTCTTAAAGGATCACTGCCACTGTGTGAGAAATGGGACGGGGAGGGCGCACGGGCACGAGAGAGTGGGGAGGCCAGGTGGGAGCCCGTGACCGAGGCCCAGGCCAGCGGTGATGAGCTTGGATTAGGGGGCAGTGTGTCCTTCTGGGTCTCCAGGGAGCAGTCACAGAGACAGTCAGGAGCCCACAGCGTGAACTGGGTTGACGTACCTGGGAAAGGTAAAGGGGAAACACGGGATGGGGGGGGGAGAGCCCAAGGCAATCCCGCAGATTTGGCCTCAGAAAGGAAAGCCAACCGGCCCAGGAGGGAATCCTAGCAGCCTCTGGGATAACAGAGGACATCGGGGCAGGGACCCTGCACAGTCCCCCAGCTAGCTGTCAGCTGAGTCGGGGGTGGAGGGGGACGGTGTCCTGGAGGTGTGAGGGAGCCGGGAATAGTGCTTTGGAGAGTGTGGCCAAGAACTTTCCAGAAAGTACTGTGGGTTGCCAGGTGGTCTGTGATGCTGAGGGCAGCATGGTGCCACGTGGCCTGGTTCTGTGACTGTCCACGGGGGCCAGACACAGGATAGTGAGTATTGAGGGGGAACGACTGAGGCAGAAAGTGTCTTTGAGACGTGAGGGTAGTGGGGGGCCTGGGATCTGCACTGGGTGAGGAAGGGTGGAATGAAACAGGGTCACTTATATGTCAAGGGATTTCAAAATGGAGCCAGGAGTCCATTAAGGAGACCGGCCATATGCCCGTCCTCACTGGTGGACACGTGACCTCTTGAACTGGGCAAAGTGCAAATATTCCAGGGACCAACCCTGAACCCTTCAAGCCCCCCACAGTGAAAGACCGGCAATGACAGCCTCAGTCCAGATTATGTCATAAGGGTTCCCTTTTTGCTGTCGACATCGATCACAAATTGTCTGTAAGCAACACACCCAAGCAGCCTATCTTAGCTGTGAATGCTTCTGAGTTTTGCTCCCTAGTGGGGCCTTATTTGGGTCGTGGCCCAAATCTCGGTGCCCTGGATAGCGATTCTTCAAACCCAGATAAATGAGCTTGTGTAGTGATCGCCTCCTGATGATTTTAGCTAGACAAAGGGAATGGGGAGTGGAGAGCAGGACAGGTCGCGGGGTGTCAGTAGAGGAGAGCAAGTTGTCGGAGCTGGAAGGCACAGCCTGCCTTCAGTCAGGGGACAGTAACCCAGCCTCGGTTCTAGAATCACGCCTGAATCCACATTCCCATGATCCCCGGTCCAGTGCTCCCTCCTCGTGACTCTGCTGCTTGGCCCAGCCCCATCCCAGGGTGTAGGATCCGCTGCCCTGGGCCCAGGACCCACCTCGTGCAAGACTGTGTGGGCTGCCCACTCCCATGGCCCCTGCCCCGAGAGGAAGCTCCCAAGAGTAAACACAGCCTCATCTTCCCGCCCACCGGGGTCTACCACATTCCACACCCGCCAGATGTCCAGTCACAAGGCTCTCTCCCCGGGCTACAGGCTGGTTTTCCCGAGGATGAGGGAGCCTCACCCCTGGCAGAGAGGCTTGGGGGCAATTCTCACTTCTGCCCTCTTTCTCCTGGGCTGCTGGGGACTCTCCGATTTCCAGCAGGTGGGTGAGTCTGCAGGTGTCGAGGTGTTCGAGGAGCCCTGGGGCCAGGAATCTGAGCTCCTCTGGGTGCTGAAGGAGGGTGCCCTGGGGAGAGAGGGAACTGCCCGGGGTCTTCTCTCACTTTGGGGTTTACACTGGGCAAGGGGCAGATCTGGGCGTGGGGTTTTGGGGATGGACTGTGCTCGCTGAGGAAGGAATGGGCTTCTCCATTCGGTGTCCTCTTCCCCCGACCCCCACCCCGGTTTCCCCCTCCCCCTTGCCTTGCCCCCCTACCACCCCCTCTCCTACCCATCTTCTCCCTTGTCCTTTCTGTCTTGCAGCAATTTCTTCAGGCTTTGGAGCCGGAGGAAGTGACTTCTTATTTCGGCCCTGAAGCTACTTTAAAAGGTACTTGTCATGGGGTCATCTTGGCAGGGGGGTTCTCAGGGTCAGGGCTCTGCTGGGAGGAGGAAGTCCAAGAATCTGCCATCATTCCTGTTAATTAACTCTGGACTTCGGCCAAGTCCATGAAAGCCAGTCTGGGTGTTCTGGACCAAACTGGGGTTCTGACCCCAGGCTTCTGCTCAGTATCTCAAGGAAACAGTTACTAATTAGCTGGCCCCTTTTGCCCTGGGGCCTCCCTTGGGCTAGGGAAGCCACAGGAGCTCTTGTGGTTTCTGGTTATGGATGGAAATATTTATCCTTTCTGTGAGAAACAAGATAGGCCCTGGCTCAGGCCCAGCCAGAGCCTTCCTGTCGCTCTGGGCGCCGTCTGTGGACCTCTGTGCGGTGCCAGGCCCCTTTCTGAGTTGGGCCATGGATCTAAAGGCTGCTGGGGACCAGAGGCCGGATGGGCTAGTCAGGGTGGAAAGAAATAAGGGATGTCCCTCTTGTGCCCAAATTGTCTGTGGCCTGGGTCAGATGCACACGGAGCCCTGCTTGGGGCCACCTGGGGTGGAAACTTGTGAATCGGGACCCCAGGTCCTTGGAGCTCTTCCCCTCCTGGGGCCTGGGGTCCTTAACTCCACCGGGGGCTCCTTAGGGGGGAGGCAGGTGGGTGGAGAAGGATGGCAAGGCTGGCCTTGGGTGCCTGCTTTTCATAGAGGCTGGACTTGTACCTGCTCTGCCCATTGGGGCTCATGCCACCCCTGGTGATACCCCTCCTGGGTCGAGGCCAGTGTGCTGAGTGCTGGTCTGCCCCGGGGCAAGGCCCAGATGGGAGAGGCGACTTGCGCTCTGCCCTCCTACAAGCCAGAAGGAGCTGAATTTGAACCCAGGCGCCCCCTCCACCGGGGTTCCGGGCCAGCACGCATCTCCACGTGCCAAAGGGAACGGATGGGGGCCCCCGTCTCCAGGGCAGGAAGAGGAGGGCCGAGCAGGGTTGAGCAAGGCAGCCTCCTCTCCCTGCAGTGCCTCCGTTCCGTGTGGCCCCTCTCAGCTGCGTCTGTGAAGATGGACCCGGGGGGTCTCCCTGCAGGACCCCGCGCTGCTCCCTGCACGCCTGGGGCCGGCGCATCACCGTGTCCTTCCGGCCAGAGCGGAGCCTCCTGACCACCTCCTTCACCAGCGAGCGCGTGCTGAACGCCTCCCTCCGGCTACTGCGGCGGCCGGCCCACCTCTGCTTCACGGGAGGCCGCCCCCTGCGGCCCCCGGGCGCCCGGGCCAGAGTCACTTACTGCTCGGGCGGCTTGGTGAGTGGGAGCCCGGCTTCGCCTCCCGGAGAGGCCACGCGGAGGGCGTGCTGGGGGGGACCCCACGGCGCCCAGCCAGGTGTGCCGGAGGATGCCGCGTTGCATCTTTGCCTCGTGCCAGGCCTCTGAGGGCCTGTTCCACGGAGGCTCGGAAAAGGGGGCTGAGTTCCCCAAGGCCCCCGGGCTAGCAGGTGGCAGGGCGAGGCGTGAATCTGGGGGACCACGGAATGGGAAGAACCAGGGCTTGGCAGTCAGCCCTTTGAGTTCTGATTCCAGTTCTGTCCCAGGAGACCTTGGACCACTCGATTGGATCTCAGGGTCTTCAACTGAGAAGTGATGAGGACTGGTGTCAGGTGTCCGTGTAAATCTGTCACCGTGCATCCATCCGGCCAGAGCCGCTTACGTCATCACGTGCCCCTCCCTGGTTGCTGCGTTGTGCGGCCCGGCGTGGGCCAGGACCTAAACCATTCCCGGTCAGCCTGTGACTACTGCTGACCGCTGGGCTGTCCGTTAGCGCGGGCCTAGCTAGTCCCTGGAGACCCTCCCTGTTTCTGTACATGTGGGATCCCACCAGTGTCGCTCCAAAGGCCAAGGCCACGACCTGAGGGAGGACTGGAGTGTGGGTGGGGGTGGGTGCTGGCTGCAGATGTAGAAGTGGGCACGGCCCTAAAAGGGCACGGCTCCTCCCCAGCTGTCCCACAAGGATGGGCTTGGGGGCACTGGACTTGGAGAGGAGCCCTGCACAGAGCTCAGGAGAGGTCTGTGCCGGTGCTGATGTCCCAGAGAGGCCCTGTCATGCAGTGGGGCCACTGGGCTCAGTGCCGTGCTGTTCTCTCTTCTCTAGGAGGGTGACATCCTGGTGGGTATGGACAGGTTCTACGTCCAACCGGTGAGGAGGCGGCACCGGGAGCTGGTGCCTCCCTGGGTTCGTGCCCAGCCCCACCTGATCCACAGGCCTGTCCCCAAGGCCCCCACAGCCCCCGAGGCCCCAGAAGTCATCCAAGGTACAGCCCCTGGGAGAGGGAGGGTGGGATTGCCCTTGGGGACAGCTCTGGGGGGAGGACCAGCTCTCCCCAATGCCCAGGGAGCCATGCAAAATGCCGCAGCCGTGGCTGAACGTCTTCATCAGGATGCTGGGGCACAGGGCGGGCAGGGGAGCACGTGGCTGGCCATCAGCCACGCCCCCAACTGTCTACTTGGTGAACAGGTAGACATTCAGCCTACAAACAGCCCTTCCTAGCTTACATAGCATGCTCACAGACGCACACTGTTGGCAGGACGTCACTCACTGGTATTGGTTGCTAGCACGGACGGGAACACGGGGGCCCAAAGACAGAGAGTGGCCGCTCAGGGCTGACACGGTGGCTCTGGGCACGATCACAATTGGAGATGGCCCTGCTGCCTCCCAGGCCTGCTTATCCATCCCTCGGGCTGCCTCCGGGTGCAGGCAGGGCGCTGTCTCGGGCAAGCCTCGTCGTCTTGGAATGAGCCTGTTCTGCTCTCCAGCAGGTGCCCAGAGGGGCATCAAGGATGCAGAGCCAGTGCCTGGGGCTTTGGAGAGACCTAAAGGACCAAAAGGCCACACAGTAGCTCCCTCCTTGGGGCCTGCACTGCCACCGGGCCCTTTCAGATGTTCCGGGATGCCTGGTCACTATGGGATCTGGCCCTCGGGGTGGGGCGGCATCCAAGACCCAGCAGCCTCTCAGGCTAGCCACCACTAGTTCTAACAGTTGCCACAGAAAATGACCTGCGACAGCTTGGGACCCTCAAGCCTCCTGAGGAGTCAGGAGACCTGCTCCCGGAGGTAGGGGCTGAGAGTGGGCCCAGCCCAGGCCGCTCCCCGGGTGCCCACCCACCTGGGAGGCAGGGATTGCCTGCCCCCCACGTCCCCCACGTGTAAGCCGAGGACCCCGTCTCCCCAAGCTCTGGGAAGTAGTAGGAACCGGGCTCACACGGTGTCTCCGAGCCTAGGAAAGACCTGGGCATGGGGGTCCAAAGCCACGAGTCATCTTCTTTCTAGAACCTTCGCTGTCAGCCCCACTTCCTCCCTCAACGGGCCATCCTCCTTCCCCTCGCGTCCGGAGACAGGCTGCGGGGAGTGTCCTGCACTTGGAGCTTCTGGTGGCCGTGGGCCCCGATGTCTATCAGGCTCACCAGGAGGACACTGAGCGCTACGTGCTCACTAACCTCAACATGGTGAGTGTTCCTTGTGCAGCAGGCTCCTTGGATGGCGCCGACACCAATGCATGGGACTCGGGAGCCTCTGGACACGGCACCCCATGCCAGGAACTTGGGTGGAATGTGATTGGGCTGGCTTGCCTGGGAGTTTGAACTCAGGTTGAACTCGGTGTAACCCTAAGGCTGGGGTCATGCTTGCGGCCCAGGACTTTGGGGGTGGGGAGGGGTGCGGCCTGCACTTTGCTTCCTCCTCCCCTCCCTCACCTGGAGTGGAGGTGGGCGAGGGCCTAGGACCCCCTCTCGGGTCCCTAGGACACCCCACGGCCTCTTGCTTCTTGGGTCCCTTCTGTCCAGGGGACTCTCAAATCTGGCCTCTGTCCTGAAGCCCATTTGCTCCGTGGGAACCTCGGCCAGCAGTGCCGGCCTCTTCTTGTGGGCGTCCCATTGCCGCTGGCCTCCCCTTCACTTAGCTTTAGGGGTGAAGGTGGGGTGGAGAGTACGACTCCCACTGAGTGGTGTCAGAGAGACCGAGTCAGGAAAGGAACGTGAGACCCGTGCCCACAGCTAGAGGGCATGCGTGGGACATACACGCGTGTGCGCACACACACACGGTGACTGCTCTAGGCTGCCACGGAAGCTGCCAGTGTCAGGAGATCAGGACCGACACGGCAAGGAGAGTGCCGGCCCTGGGGGGGTGGGCTGCCCCTACGAATGTACCCTGCCTTGGGTCCGGCCACCTGTTTTGGGCAAAAGGCAAAGTCCCCCAGGCTGACGGCCATGGAAGGCTTTCCCTCCACTCGACAGATATGGAACCTGGGCTTCTGGGCTCCCTTAGCAGCATCTGAGCAGCGTGGGAAGGGACGCAGCGGAGCTCGGATTCCGGCCCAGGCCAGCCGAGGCCCTGGCCGCACAGTGCTCTCACGGGGCCGTGTGTCATTCAGAGGACGAGCTGGCGCCAACAGCCACACGACAAGTCAGCTGTGATCGGCATCTTGACACGCATGGCGAGAGAGAGCCAGGAGGCTGGCTGGGGCGTGGGGAGGGGGGCTTCTCTCTGGGGTACCCAGGAAAGGGCTTGTGGAGGGGGGGGACCCTCGTGCCGCCTCATGGAGACGTGCAGGTTAGACAAGCAGCGAACAGTTTCAGGTGGATGGACAGAAAAGAGAAAGGACAGGATGAATCTGGTGAGAAAGAGGCAGGGTTGGAATGGAATGTTCTAGACTAATAACAATTATCTGTGTCCCGTTGTTTCAGGGTGTGTATGTGTTGTGTGTGTTGAGCCTGAGCAAGGGGAGGACAGGAGCGCATCTGCCCATCCCCGCAGCTGGCTCTCCGCCCGACAACTGGCATCTCCCCCCCGTGCCGATGGAGCGTCTTCTCTGGACCCCAGCACACCAGTCGGGCCATGCCAGTCCACTGAGTCTCCCCTCTCTCCTGCCCCCCACAGGGGTCAGAGCTGCTGAGGGACCCATCTCTGGGGGCTCAGTTCCGAGTACATCTAGTGAAGATGGTCATCCTGACCCAGCCCGAGGTAGGCACTGAACTGGGAGCCCAGAGTCACTGGAAAACCCATTTCTGTTCTCTTTACCTCTTCCCGAGGGTCTCCACCTCATAACAGGGCTGCGGTGAGGACTGAGATGCCGGCGGCCCCCGTTGGGCGCCGCTCCCATAAACACAGCCTCTCTCATTTGATCCCCCAGGATGCTCCAAACATCACAGGCAACATCACGGCGTCACTGCTGAGTGTCTGTGAGTGGAGCAGGACGGTCAACCCTGAGGACGACGCAGATCCCGGGCACGCCGACCTGGTCCTCTACATCACCAGGTACCCGCGTTCCCCGGGGGCACCCCAGCCGGCCCGGGAGCTGCCCCCCTCTGCAAAGGCGGTCCGGCAGGCATGTCCGCACCACACGGATGGCTGTCCTCTCTTCCCAAGGTTTGACCTGGAGTTACCAGATGGTAACCGGCAGGTTCGAGGGGTCACCCAGCTGGGGGGTGCTTGCTCATCCTCCTGGAGCTGCCTCATCACTGAGGATACTGGCTTTGACCTGGGGGTCACCATCGCCCATGAGATTGCGCACAGGTAGGCGCCCTGTCCTCAAGTGAGGCCTAGGAGCTGACCTGGGCTCCCGGGAGGTCACATCGGGGCTGGCAGAGTCTGCTGGAAGGGACATATACGCTTGGCCCCAGTGGACTTGGGCAGTGGGGGAGGGACAAGGGCTGGGAAATCTGATACTGCTTGATTTCCAGGTGATTAAAAAAACCCTTTTTCCCCAAAAAACAAGCACGATGAACTTAACAATTAGAAAAAAAGTTTTTTAGGAAATTCAGGTGAAGAGAAAGCAAATGGTCAACATGATCCCAGATCCTACCACCCAGAGAGAACGCCTGCTCACATTTTGTTTTAGTCATTTCTTACCCACACACATCAATTTTCATTTGCAAAATTGGGATTATATTGTGTATTGTCTCGTTACTATTTTCTTTTCTTTCTTTTTTTTTTTTAGATTTTATTTATTTATTTGACAGACAGAGATCACAAACAGGCAGAGAGGCAGGGAGAGAGAGGAGGAAGCAGGCTCCCTGCCAAGCAGAGAGCCCGATGCGGGGCTCGATCCCAGGACCCTGGGATCATGACCTGAGCCAAAGGCAGCGGCTTTAACCCACTGAGCCACCCAGGCGCCCCTCGTTACTATTTTCTTAATGGAGCAATGCATCCCAAACATTTTCCCTAGAGTTTTTATAATTCTTTCGGTGCGCATTATTTAACTAATCCCAGGCTGTTGGATTTTAGGCTGTTTCCAGATTTTTCCCGTTATGGGCGCTCTGCGTTCTGTAGGCAAATCTGTGCTCCCGTCTGTTGTCATTTACCCGAAGTGGCGAGTTTTCTCGATGATCTTTAAGTCTTCTCATTACAAAAGTCGCGCCCGCGGACCGTGCGGAGACTCCTGAAGTAAAAACCTGGGTCTGTGCTCCTTCCCCTCAGCGCCCACCGGCCCCAGGCCTCCCGGCCCCTCTGAGATCTGAGCGGCCCCCCGCACCCCTGCCTCTGTGCGCGTCGCCCCTACATCAGCCCCCAGCAGTTCCACCGGCCCCGGTTCCGGCCCCTGCACTTGACCCTTGACCCCCACCCACCCCACCTCAGCAGCACCTCCAACCGTCTCGTTTTGGAGGAAGAAGTTTTGTTTGTTTTAAAGAAGGCTTTGAAAACCAGTGTCTTCCCCTGGGAGCGGAGACGGTGGGCGAAGTCCTGTGCGTTTTCCCGACTTCTTTACTCATCTAAGGACACAGGCAGTGGAGGGATTCTCCCCCTCTGGGCCAGCCACAGATCGAGAAAGTCACCACGGGCAGCCCTGCACCTCCCCCCCTGCCCCGAGGTGCCTCGGGACCCCATCCTCCCTGACTTTTAACACCACCGGGTCGCTTGCCTCAACATTTTTTTTTTTTTTTTTAAAGATTTTATTTATTTATTTGACAGAGAGAGATCACAGTAGACAGAGAGGCAGGCAGAGAGAGAGAGAGGGAAGCAGGCTCCCTGCTGAGCAGAGAGCCCGATGTGGGACTCGATCCCAGGACCCCGAGATCATGACCTGAGCCGAAGGCAGCGGCTTAACCCACTGAGCCACCCAGGCGCCCCTGCCTCAACATTTTTTTTTTTTTTTTTTTTTAAAGATTTTATTTATTTATTTGACAGAGATCACAAGTAGGCAGAGAGGCAGGCAGAGAGAGAGGAGGAAGCAGGCTCCCCGCTGAGCAGAGAGCCTGATGTGGGGCTCGATCCCAGGACCCTGAGACCATGACCTGAGCAGAAGGCAGAGGCTTTAACCCACTGAGCCACCCAGGCACCCCTGCCTCAACATTTTTAAAGCCTTTCGATGTTTATTAGCAGAAAGAGGCAGGAGGCTCTGGCTAAGAATCAGTGCTCTCTCGGCTGGGAAACTGAGGCAGGGCTCTCTGGCGGTGGGGTCAGGAGGCCGCTGGGGTCTGAAACCACGCGGCTGGAGGGTCCGCCAGGCCTGAACTGCAGGGGTGGGTGGAGCGGGTGGGTAGGCGAGGGGACCCTCAGCGGTTGCCTCCGCCACACAGCTTGGGCGTGGAGCACGACGGGGCGCCCGGCAGCGGCTGTGGGCCCAGTGGCCACGTGATGGCATCCCAGGACGCCGTGTCCGCCCGTGGCGATCTGTCCTGGTCCGCCTGCAGCCGCCAGCAAGTGCTGCAGCTGCTCAGGTACCTGCGTTGGTCACCCTGCCCTGTCCTCCCCATGCCCCCATCTCCACGCGGGGCACACCTCCGCTTGTCCCCCAGACCCACCCCTCCCTCTGCCCCAGCCCTGCCCAGCTCTCTGTTTAGTCCCATCCCGTCCTGCGCCTCCCTCCGCATGGGCCCCCGTCACCTCCCCCGGGCTCTCCTCCATCCTCCACCACACCCCTGCACCCCCCCTTCCACCTACCCCCGCACCGCGTGCCCCTCCCTCTGTCCACACCTCCTGGTGCCCGCTCCCTCCTTCCCTCCCACTCCTGCTCTTCCTTCCCACCCGCTTCTGCGTCCACCCCTCAATTCTGCCCCATCCATGCCCACCCCCCCCAGCCACCCCGCCTTTGCCTCCACCCTCCATCCCACCCACTCCGCCATGCAACCCGCGTCTGCCGCATCCCCGTCCTCACCGCTGCATCGTGCCCCTCAACTCTGGATTTGAGCCGCCTCCCAGCCCAGGGCCCGCTCGTGGTGCCGGTTCATGCTGAGAACTCCGGTCCTCCCCGGCTTGTGCCCTCTCCCCCTTCCCGCCCCCACCCCGTGTCCACCCGCAGCCTGAGCCCAGGCCTTGTCGCAGCGCAGGACGGGCGCACTGCCTGTTGGATCTGCCGGGGCCGCAGGCCGGGACCGCGGGGCGCCCTCCCCAGGCGCAGCCGGGCCTCCTCTATGGCGCAGACGAGCAGTGCCGTGTGGCCTTTGGTGCTAAGGCAGTGGCCTGCACCTTCACCAGGGAGCACCTTGTGAGTCGTCGTCCACCCCCTGCCCTGACCCCGGTCCGCCATCCAGCCCGAGCTCCCTCCGCCTGTGCCCAGCTCATGCCCCACTGCGAGCTCCCCCTGGGCCAGGCTGGGTCACTTGTTAAAATTCTTAATTTTTTTAAGAAGAGTCCCCATGTTTGTTCCCCATTTTGACACATTTATCCCACAAATTATGTAGAGTGGGCCCTAGCAGCCTCCTGACTCTGTGCCCATGGAACTTCAATAGGCAGTGACTACAGTCTTCCAACCCAATGGGAACATGGAGGGCTTCCTGGAGGAAGTGACCTCCAAACCAAAGCCTGTAGCAGCAGTGTAAGCTGGCAGGGGGAGGGGAGGTGAAGGGATGAAGGGGGCAGGTGCCCCAAACACAGACTTCCTCCCTGGGCTGCACAGGACTTTCATGGGCCCCAGGCACCTTTGCCTTCCTGGCCCCTTTTCCACATGAAATATTAAGACTTATTATCAGTGTTTTAAATATTGCATAAGTATTGTAAATACAGATGTATTAATATTACATATTAGAACATCTTTGATCTCAAAGATCATCTTTTTCTTTTGATTTTGAAAGAAATGAAATCGTATTTGTGGGCCCCTAAAATGGGCCCTGGTCACCATCCCTGTCCCATGGAGAGGTGTGCTGTGCCCTCTCTCCCTCACCACCAGTGCCCATGGAACAGCGTATGTTTCAGTGGGTCCTGTGGTGTGGGGGTACAATTAAGACTGGACGCTGAGCCAATAGGCTGTGGTGGCCCCGAACCGGGCACTTGTTCCCCTCTTAGGACATGTGCCAGGCTCTGTCCTGCCACACAGACCCCCTGGACCAAAGCAGCTGTAGCCGCCTCCTCGTTCCTCTCCTGGATGGGACAGAGTGCGGCACGCAGAAGGTCAGGGCAGGAACGAAGGGATGTTCGAGTGCGTGCGTGCATGTGTGTGTGTGTGCGCCCGTGAGCGCGTGCCCTTGCCCGCATCCATGGAGGGCCCCAAAGCCTGGCTGCCTGATTTCCTGGGGCGGGGGACAGGAGGATCAGTTAGCTGGGGCAGAGGGCCCCGGAGCCGCTCTTGGCCACCTGGTGGGGAGAGCTAGGCCTCAAGTTGCTTCCCGTGTCCCCATGACCTGCCCAGCCTCTCCGAGGGGCCTGGAAGATGGGGCGGGTTTTCTAGGTTTGCAGGACCACCGAAGACCGACAAAGGGCTTGTGTGGGACTCTGCCTGGGGCCCGTGGGGACCCAGAGCCCCGCCCTCCCCGCACCGGTGCTGTTTCTTTCCCCCTTCCCTGGGTCTGGAGACAGGCTCGCGTTGTCCCCCCGCCCCACAGAGGAGACAAAGGCTCTGAGTGGCCGTGATAGCGTGGCTCAGCTCCCTGACCCAGGCTCCCTCTCGTTGGCTGTACCAGGCAGCGTCTTCCTCTCCCCTGCAGACCTCAGGGCCTCTGCCCTTCCTCTCTGCCTGGCGTGGCCAGACTCTTTCTCTGTCCTATAGCCTGGGGTTTGCCCTCTTCTGTGTAGCATTGTTTCTTGAGCAGGATGGGTGTGCCAGGGTTCCTGCATGCGTGCATACCTGCGTGGGTGTGGGTGTCCTGTGGGGGGGGGTGCCCTGTGGCTATGGAGTGAGCGTGGCTGTGGGGTGCACATGCATGGTATGGGGTGCTCTGGATGTGGGATGGCGTGTCCTTCTCTTGCAGTGGTGCTCCAAGGGTCACTGCCGCTCCCTGGCGGAGCTGAGCCCCGTGGGGGTGGTGCACGGGCACTGGTCTAGCTGGGGTCCCCCCAGCCCTTGCTCTCGCTCCTGCGGAGGAGGTGTGGTCACCCGGAGGAGGCAGTGCAACAACCCCAGGTACCACAGGGAGGGGGCCCTGTCCTTCACGTTCCCTCGTTGGGGGGCAGGGGGGTCACCCGTCACCTCTTGTGTCTTGTGGACATTTTCAGGCCTGCCTTTGGAGGGCGTGCGTGTGTGGGTGCTGACCTCCAGGCTGAGACGTGCAACACCCAGGTAGGCCTGCTTCCCCTGGGCAGGACGAGGGGCTCAGGTCAGTGGTGCCGGGCCCTGGGGAGCTGAAGGATTGGGGCGGCTGTGATTTGTGGCTCATGCCAGGGCGCTTTGGAGAGTGGGGTGCTGCTGTGTCTCTGCTGGGACCCCAGTGGGTCCTCCAGGTGCCGCACCTCTGTCCCCACATGCCACCGCCCTTCCTGGCAGCACCCCCTGCCTAAAAGCATCCTTTTAGTCCAAGCACAGGTGAAATTCACATCATATCAAATCACCCGTTTTGAAGTGCGGAGCCCAGTAGCATTGGTCCGTTCACAGCGTGGTTCCAAAATATCTCTACCACCCCAAAGGAAAACCCCAGACCCATGAAGCAGTCACTCCCCTTCCCCACCCTCCAGCCCCTGGCAACCACCGGTCACTTTCTGTTTCCGTGGATTTGCCTGTACTGGAGCGTTTCATAGAATGGAGTCCCATGGTAGGTGAGCTTTGGTGACTGGCTTCTCTCACTCAGCATCACGTCCTCAGGGGTCATCCACGTCACGGCCGGTGTGAGCAGTGCACTCCTTTTTATGGCTGAATAACATCCCATTGTGCAGACGGGCCTTGTATTATCTGCTCCTCTGTCCTTCCCTCCCACTTCTGCAGGCAAACTCGGGGCTCCCCAGCCTGGGAGGGCGCAGTCTCCCCCTGGAGCACAGGCTTGGGGGAGGGGAGCCAGCGAGCAGGCTCTTTACCTCTGTGTCCTGTCCTTGGTCCTGGCAAATCCTCCTCGACTCTTGCATCAGCAGAGAGAGGCTTTTGTCTCCCTCACTTTACAGAGCAGGGAACCAAGGTGCAGCCAGGAGCTGGGCTCAGGCCCACATTGTGACCCGCGCACTGCATGGTGCCTTGTGGTCCCCAGTGGCAAAGGCCGCTATCCTAGGTCCCCTGCCCCAAGCCCCCATCCCGGGGCCCCTCCTGTGCCTGTCCTCTGCCTCTCCCGGGCAGGCCTGTGAGAAGACCCAGCTGGAGTTCATGGCCGAGCAGTGCTCCCAGACGGACAGGAAACCGCTGCACCTGTCCCCAGGCAACGCCTCCTTCTACCGCTGGGGCCCCGCTGAGCAGTACAGTCAAGGTGGGGCTGGCCCCGTCACCCCGGCGCTGTGGAGGGCAGGGCACCGGCTCCGGCACCGGCTCCGGCTCCGGCTCTGCGTCAGTCGCATCACGTCCTGGCACCATCCCTTGCTAACAGGCCTGGGGCTCAGCTTTCCCATCTGTAACGTGGAGATGGGAGCAGGGCCCCCCTGCTCGGGCGAGAGGATTCAGTGAGATGATACTGGGGCTGCGCCAAAGGCTCTCCTCGGCTCATAACTCAGTGATGGTCGCTCCACCCTGATTGTGATCACTGCCTCAGGAGATGGGACACTTGCCCCCAACCCACAGGAGGAAGCAGGGGTGGGGGGCGGGGGCGGGGGGCCGCCCTGGCCAGGGCTGGCCCACCTGGGTTGTGCTCTGCGGTCTACGGCGTTGCCTTCCCTACACCAGGGGTCCCTGTCCCTCTGCCTCCCCAGGGGACGCTCTGTGCAGACACATGTGCCGGGCCATTGGCGAGACCTTCATTGTGAGGCGTGGGGACAGTTTCCTGGATGGGACCCGGTGTGTGCCAACTGGTCGGCGGGAGGACGGGACCCTGAGCCTGTGCGTGTCGGGCAGCTGCAGGGTAGGCGTGTGCGGGCAGCAGGGCGCCCTCCCAACCACGGTGGCCCTGGGGCCAGTCCCATGGGAAGTCAGATGCTCAAGGGCTCCGGGGGGCTTGGGGGGGGGTCTGTGGGTGCCGCCATGAAGCTGCAGCAGAGTCTGCACGGCTGCTCCCAGGGCGCTGGGGTGACCTTGGAGTCGACTGGATGTTCGGAGCCCTGCTGTGACCGTGGCCGAGTCATTTACAACTGCTTCCCACCCGTCAGAGCCTCAGCACCCTCCAGTGACACCCGCCCGCGTGTCATCTGCCACCGCTCTTTCCACAGACATTCGGCTGTGACGGCAGGATGGACTCCCCGCAGGCGCGAGACGTGTGTCAGGTGTGCGGAGGGGACAACAGCACGTGCCAGCCGCGGAACGGCTCTTTCACGGGCGGAAGGGCCCGAGGTAGGGGCTTCCCTCGGGACCGATGGCCGCGCCCCCCCCCCCCACCTCTAAGAATCACCGCAGCTCAGAGCCCTGGCAGTGAGCCCAGGACCCTCCGCGTGGGCCTCCGCCTCCGTCCTCCTCTTCGCCAGCCTCCCCGCGCAGCTGAGCGTTGGCTGAGGCCGCCACGGGCAGTGGCACCTCAGGGTAGCTGTGATAAGACCCAGACAGGGGGCAATGAGGTGTGGCCTGGCCTCTCCTCGCCTCCCCAAGGGATCCCGTCCGAAGGGATGTTATGCTTGGGAGGCCTGTGACTTGGATGGACTTCTGAGGGGTCAGGTCACTCGCAAAGCAGGCGCCTGGAGGGTCAGCCGGGCCGTGGAGTCCCCCTCCCTGTGGTGGGCCACGCGCTGAGCCCGGAACCTGGGATTCGGTCCCTGCGCCTGGGCCGGGCAGCCCTCTGGAAGGTGACCGTCCGGTCTGGCTTGGATTGGCCCCCGGTGACAGGGGACCCTCTACTGCCTGAGGCAACCCCATTGTTAGCTTTTGGCCTCGAGATGCCTCCCCGCCCCCACTGGAGACATCTGAAATCCCCCTTTCACTCCAACGTCAGTGACCTGAGTCCCCCCCCCCCCCCCGCCACTGCCGCTTCCTTCTAGAGTATGTCACGTTCCTGACCGTGACCCGCAACCTGACCAACGTACACGTCACCAACCGGAGGCCTCTCTTCACACACCTGGGTGAGCTGGCCTGAGGGCGCGCCCCCTGACAAACCGAAACTGAGAAAACACCGTCCCCCAGACGCCCTCACGACTTTTTCTTCCTAAGATTCTATTTACTTAGTAGAGAGGGAGAACATGAGAGGGGGGCAGAGGCAGAGGGAGAAGCAGGCTTCCCGCTGAGCAGTGAGCCCGACGGGACTCGATGCCAGGACCCCGCGGTCACGACCTGAGCTGAAGGCAGGCACTTCCCCGACGGAGCCGCCCGGGCGCCCCCAGATGCCCTCACACTTCTGATGCCACCTGCAGTTTCGGGGGTTCCCCCAGCACCACCAGGTTGGATAAGTCCCCAGGAGGACCCCCAGAACCCCGAGAGCGTTTCTGTGCGCAGATCTGGCTTGTTCGAGGGCGCGGAGATGGTGAAAGAAACCAGAGCGGAGACGCCTGTCGGGCAGAGTCTGGGAGGGCTTGGTGTCCCGCACCGGCGTGTGACAGTGGGCACGGGCTATCGCCAAGCCCGAGCTCACCCGGTCTCAGTGTCCAGTTTGATTAGGACGTCGTGTTGTGGACACGACGTGCAGTTGAGCGACTGATGACTCACGTGGTGGCCTCGGTCTCTAGGTTCACAGAGGAGACCAACCAAAGCTGCTGTCCGGCTTTGCATATTTGCTCTTTCTGGCTTGGCCGGTCCCCACCTTAAGCAAAGACACTCCTGTCTGGTGTGACAGAAGTCCCTTCCTGGAAGCCCAGGGCGAAGACCACACCTGGGCAAGGCCGCGCCTCCTTTACCACTTAATGCCACAGTGTTTCTTGATTTCCAGAGGGTGCCCACACCTGCCCTTGGCATCTGGAGTGGGGGTGATGGCCCTGGGGGCCTTGAGCCCCCGAAACCTGCCTGCAGAGCTCCGTGTGGGCAGGCTTGGAGAGAGGGCAGGTCCACAGTGCTCACCAGGTTCTGGACAGAGGTGCAGGGCCACTGATATGTGGTCAGATGCCTGTGGGCATCTGGGAGGGTGTCCCCTGCTTGCCACCGAGACTGCCTGACCAGCCAGGGCACCGGGCAGACGGGCTCCCCGGGGAGGGCTGGGGCCCCGGGGGAGGAGAGCTGTGGCACTGGGGATTCGTCCCCATGTTGCCACCACCCCATTCCTTAAGCCAGGACCTCTTCTGTGAGAGGGCTGGCACCCCGGCCGCCACAGGTGTGGGGGAGGCGGACCCCCGCCCACAGCCTTGCTGCCCCCACAGCCGTGCGGATCCGAGGGCGCTACGTCGTGGCTGGGAATTCCAGCATCTCTCCCAGCACCACCTACCCCTCCCTCCTGGAGGACAGCCGTGTGGGGTACCGAGTGGCCCTCACCGAGGACCGGCTGCCTCTCCTGGAGGAGATCCACATCCGGGGACCCAGCCAGGATGACGTGGAGATCCAGGTGATCGGGAGGGCCTGGGGGAGCCAGCGGGGCCTCCTCCTGCTGTCACCTGCTCCTTGGCTCAGCAGTCACATGGGTGGGGGGGCGCACGGGAATCCCTGGAGTTCTGAGCGTGGACGTGTAGGGGTCACATCTCCCCCCGGGGAGGGCTGTGGCTCGGGGGTCTGAGATGAGCTGACGCTGCGGGGCCCAGCAGGGAGTGGGCGATGTGTGCGCGGGGCGCGTCGTTAGGAGGGATGAGGGAAGGAGACCCCATGTGCGAGGAGGCTGGAGGCTGCACAGGTCTCCAGGGGTCTTGCTGGCCGTGACAGGGCTTGGGGTTCCCCCCCGGGTACGGGGGTGTCGGGGCCAGAGCTGCTGAGGGGCTCCGGGTAAAGCGCAGGGGGGTCGGGCCTGTGTCAGGCCGAAGGAGGCTGTGGGGAGACAGTGGGACGCCCAGACTGGAGACCCACTGTGGGGGGCGTCCCTCCTGGAGCAGGGGCAGCCCAGCTGCTGGAAACAGGGAGAGCCCGAGGTCAAGGGCCGGGGCCCAGGGACGCAGGTGGACTGGAGTTTGAATCCTGCCTCGGCGAGAACTCGGGCGAGGGAATTGACTCTTCTGAACCCGTTTCCCCATCTGCAAAATGGGGCCAAGAACACATACATTGTGAAGTTAGCGGGAAGATCCACCTCTTAAAGATAAAGGGCATTAAGCGTGTGGCGGGTGTCCAGTGCCCCACACGTGTGCACCCTGAGAGGTGGCGGCTGCGACCAACGCGCTTGCTGGCTTGGATCTTGAAAGTGCCAGAGGCTGGGGATGCCCCATCCTAATGGTGGGAAAGTGAGACCCCCCCCCCCGCCCCACTGCAGAAGTCCTGGGGCAAAGGGGTGGGTGCCAGGAGGGCCGACCCAGTAGCCGAAATTTCTCCCAAGCCTCGCTGTCCTCCACAGAGCATGCCGGGTTCTCATCCTGCCTCTGCCGCCGCCCCCAGATCTCAGTCTTCCCCTGTAGAATGGGCATGAGGCTGCCGCCCGCCTCCGAGGATCGGGGGGTGCGCATGCCAGGCAGTGTTGGCAGCAGTCGCTGGTCCCAAGGAGGGTCTGGGTGGATGCTGGCTCTTCCTGTCTCTCGAGGACGGAGGCTTTGGGCTCGTCCTCCCTGTGTGAGCTCCTCTGCTCGTGTCCCCACGTGTGCTTTGCGGAGAAAAGCGCTTGGTGGAGTAGATGGACGTTAGCATGTGTTGAAATAGCCCTGGGACGAGGTCCGAGGTTTGGTGGCCCTTGACTTTGGTCTAGCGGCGCCAGCCTCTGCCCCACGGCTGGAGAGACAGCAGGGGCTGCCCCAGAGTCCACCCAGGCTACAGGGAGTCCCCCGGGGAATAGTGCACTCCTTCCCTGACTCCCCGTGCAGCCCAGGCCACCCACCTCCCGACCCCCAGCAGCATTGTTCCCAGGGTCGCACAGCTGTGTCTGCACGCTTTGCCGTGTGTGTGTGTGTGTGTGTGTGTGTGTGTGTGTGTAAAACACAGATTCCGGGGCTGCTCCGAGCCACTGCTTCAGGACCTGCTGGGCGTGCCGGAGAATCCCCATTCTCACAAAGAGAGGATGGTGCCGTGTGGCCAGATGAGGACTTGTGGGGACAGGGGCTGGAACCTTGGGGCCTCCGGGGCTCTGCCCTCCAGCCTAGCCCTACTCTGGGGCTGGCCTTGGACACAGAGCCCCAGGACCGGCCAAACTCCCTTGGGGATCCCAGCGGACAAGGCCCCCAGCTCTCCGTCTGTCTCCTGCAGGTTTATAGGCGCTATGGGGAGGAGTATGGTGACCTTGCACGCCCAGACATCACCTTCACCTACTTCCAGCCTAAGCGGCCACAGGCCTGGGCATGGGCCGCCATGAGGGGGTCCTGCTCTGTGAGCTGTGGGGCAGGTGAGGCCTGGGGCGGGGCTTGCCTGAAGCACAGTTTGCCCCCTGCAGGGAGGTGGCCCAGCCCCCCTCTTCCCTCCCAGGGCTGCGCTGGGTGACCTACGGCTGTCTGGACCAGGCCAGGAATGAGTGGGCAGAGGCCGCCCGGTGTGAAGGGAGCCAGCAGCCGGCAGCCTGGCCAGAGTCCTGCGCCCCTGGGCCCTGCCCCCCACAGTGAGTGCTCTGCCATGCCTGCTGGGCTCTCACTGGCTACGGGGCACATGTCCTGAGCTGAGATCAAGAGTCAGAAGCTCGGGGGACTTGAGTGGCTCAGTTGGTTGGGCATCTACCTTTGGCTCAGGTCATGATCTCAGGATCCTGGGATCGAGCCCCATGTTGGGTTCCCTGCTCAGTGGGAGCCTGCGTCTCCCTCTCCTCCCTACCCTACCCATGCTCTCTTCTCATTATCTCTGTCTGTCTCTCAAATAAATAAAATTAAAAAAAAAAAGAGTCAGAAGCTCAACCGACTGAGCCCCCCAGGCGCCCCTGGGACACCCAGGGGGCCACCGGGCTGAGTGGGCTGTCCCTGGGCCATGTCCAGGAACCTGCAGGGACATAGGGTCCAGTGCAGAGCAGGGAAGCCAGTCCGCTGGACAGATTTGCCTTTCCCTGCCTCTCCTGAGCCAGTCCTCGAGGGGACAGGGATGGCCCCGACGCTCTGTCCCTCTCGTCCTCAGCTGGGCAGCCGGAGACTTCGGTGCGTGCAGCGTCTCCTGCGGGGGAGGCCTGCGGGAGAGGGCCGTGCGTTGCGTGGAGGCCCAGGGGACCCTCCTGAGGCTGCTGCCCCCTGCCCGGTGCAGAGCGCTGGCCCCAGAGCCGGCAGTGGTGGAAGCTTGCAACTCCCAGGCCTGCCCAGCGAGGTGAGCGCTGCGAGGTGGGGAGGCGAGTCCGGAGATGCGGGGCGGTGAGTGCAGGGAGGCGGGGAGGCGACTGCCCAACTCCAGTCAGGGCTCAGGGCTTGTCCTACACCCAGCCCTACCCTTGCAGAGTGTCCCCTCACTCCTAGGACTCTGGCTGGGCCCCACCATCCCAGAGGTGGGGAATTACTGTCCAGGAGACACTGGGCCGGCCATTTCCCTCTCTGAACCCCCAGATCCCTGCTCACACATAAAGCCATAAGTGTCCCTTTGTTGTTACCATTGCTGTCCCCACGGTGCCTCCTTTCCCTTCAGGATCTGAGCTGACAGTGGCTTCTTCTGAGTTGCTGCTAACTGGCTGGGGCACCAGGTCAAGTCCCTTCCCTCTCTGGGCCCCAGTTCTGTTACTGGTCCAGTGGGGAGGGGCCTGGCCTCGGTCACTGGTGGCGCACGCATGGCGCGGGCTCCCCTGCCCCTCTCCCGTGCGTGGCAGACCTGGGAATCCCCACCCTTCCCCACGGAGGCCGCTCCTGCCTCAGCTCCGTCGGCAGCTGCCCCCTGTCAGGGCCGGCTTTCACGTGGAACACGGTTGCCATCCCTCACCTGGGTGGCCCGATTCCGTTTCTCGGCACCTGCTAGGGTGCGAGGAGTGATGGTACTCTCTGGACAGAGGCCCACCTTCCTCTCTGGAAGGCACCGGGTCCAGGCCTGAGTCCCGGCCCCAGGGCTGCCAAGTGGAGGGCTGGCAGCCGCTTGTCCAGCACTCTGGGGAGAGGCCTCAGGGTTTTGCTTCTTTGTGGGGCTCCTCCTTGAGTGCTGGGGTGCTGGGGTGTGGGTTCACTGCCTTTCCCCGCCCCAGGAGCCTGGCTCTACCTACAGCCCGATGAGAGGCAGGGCCTGCTGTCTGTCCTGTCCTCAGGGAGGAGGGCTCAGACGCGTGCTCGCCAGCCTGTGGAGCAGACCCAGCTTTGTGGAACAGGACATGTGTGCGCGGGGCAGAGGGCCCGGCCACCGCGGGGCCCTGCCCCACAGACGAGAAGCTGCCTGCCCAGGAGCCCTGTGTGGCCACAGCATGTCCTCCAGGACCAGGTGATGTGAGTATCCTGGGCACAAGGGTACCAATACCCTGGGCTATTGGGGGCTTATCGGACAGGAGAACAGGGAGCACTGGGTACCCTTGGCCTCCTGGCCAGAGCGCAACGACTGTCTTTCTGCAATGTGGCCGTGTCCAGGATCCGCCTCGCTCAGAGGACGAGCCTAGGGAGAAACTCCAGGCCTCGTCCCCCCTCCAGCTGGCAAGCTGGGCTTGGGCCCCAGACCCAAGCATCCCATTAGGATGCAGCTGGCCTGGCTCCCGAGCCCCAGCCTCAGCCCTGCCCTGCGGTGACCGACCGCCCGTGCTGGTACAGAGGCCAAGGTGGCGACTGGGGTGGGGGCGTCCTCAGGCAGCCGGAAGCAAGTGTTCCCGGAAAGGAACAGCGGGAGGGGCCACCTTTGGGGTTCTGCTGACCGTGCCCCCCTCTCCTGAAGAGATTGGGGTGGGTGGGGGTGGGGGACCAGGTGCTCAGGGATCCAGAGTGGGGAGACTGAGACCAAGACCCAGCAGCCTGTTGCTTGTCCCCCGCAGCCAGACCCCCGGTCTCTGGAGGAGGAGGCCACATCCCCACCGGGCGGCGCTGGGGTGGGGGCTCACGCCGCACACTTGTGGACTCCCCTGGCGGGGCCATGCTCTGCCTCCTGCGGTCGAGGTGAGGCCCCCAGGGCTCCTTCGCTAACTCCTACCTGCCTACCTTTTGCTTAGTTCTAAAATGCATTTGAACCGGCTCAAGTTCAAATCCAGACTAGGTCAGAGAATTCAGACTAGGTCAGAACGTGATGTCATACACAAGGAGGTTGGGGCATGTCTTCATCGCTTGGGTGAAAGGCAGGAGAGACAATAAAACTCGGCGGTATTGGCACCCACATGTATTTCTTAAGGTCTAGAAAGTCAGTGAGCAAAGGGCCCCAGACACCTCTGAGCTTCCTGGCCGCCGAGTCAGAGGTTTTAAGATACGTTATGTTCTTGAACTACAGGCCTCGGCACTTGCCCAGAATCAAGGCCAGGAATTCTTTTGAGGATAGTCCTAAAGCAGAGATTCACTGAACCGGACCCTGATACCATCGTTGTCATAAACACAATACAGGATGGTCAGAGCAGTTCTCACCAAGTGACAAGAGGCAGAGCTGCCTCTGGAGGGCCTGCCATGGGCCAGGCCCTTTGTACCCCACTTCAAAGTCCTTATAAATATCCCTGTAAGTGAGGCACCATCAGGTGAAAAATCTGAGGCTCAGAGAGGTTAAGTCACTTGTCCAAGGTCACCCAGCTGGCAAGTGGCAGAGACAAGAGTCGGATCTTCTGGAGCTCCCCGGAGAGCGGGACACCCATAGTTCTTGTCAAACCCTCCTCTTGGGGCTTGGGGTCTCTGCTTCCTCCCCGCAGGCCTGAGGGAGCTGCGTTTCGTGTGCGTGGACTCTGTCGTGGGGACCCCTGTCCAGGAAGAGCTCTGTGACCTGGGAAGCAAGCCTGGGAGTCGGCGGGAAGCCTGTCGGGCTGCCCCTTGCCCGGCTTGGTGAGTGGGGGTGGAGACTATGCGGTGGGGGGTGGGGGGTGGGGGGAGGCAGCAGCCTGGGTCCCTGAGGGAGGGAGGCGTGTCGCCCCGGGGTGTCGCCTCCGACAGAGCGCTGGCCTTCCTGCAGCAGGTGGGAGACCCGAGCCCCGGCACCGTGCCCAGTGACCTGCGGACGGGGCTGGGTGCCACTGGCTATTCGGTGCGTGAGGCCGGGCCAAGGCCACCCTGTCCCCCTGCCTCCCTCTGAGTGCTGGCGGGTGCCCAGGCCCCACCCCGTGCAGGGCTGCAGTCCGAAGCCCTGCCCTGCCAGGTGGGCCCCTTCCCAAGGAGACAGGTGGTCCCAGGCACGCATCCTCGGAGGGGGCCTCAGCCCCTCCCTGTAAGCTGCTCGGTGCCCTCCCCTGCAGGACACCCCACTGGTGTCCTGGAAGGCTGTGGTGGGCTTCAGGCATGTGGGACGCTGTGAGCACGCGTGGCTGATGACTCGTCATCCCTTGCTCTTCCCCGAGCGCCTGCCATGCCCGGGGGCTGTTCTGACGGCAGGGACAGAGCAGTGAGCAGGACAGACAGGTCCCCCGGCCCTCCTGGAGCAGAAGCCAGGGGCAGCGGGGAGACGGAAGAGCGAGCAGACAGACCGGGAGACATAGTTTGCCGTTGGCATTGGCGTGATGTGGCAAACACAGCGGGAAAGAAGATTGGGAGTGCCGGCCAGGCCCGGTGGGGGGCCGGCATTCCTATTAGAGACACAGCCAGCTTCGCAGTCCCCCTGGGGTGCCCTGTCTCTCCCCTGTCTGCCCTTTGAACACATCAGTTTGCCTTCAGCGTTCTGTCTGGGAAGTGGGCCTTTCGGAATGTTCTCTGTCCACTGTGCCCAGCCTCTTGGTGGAGATGCAAGGGTGCCCCTCAGAGAAAGGACGTCTCCAGGCCCTTCCCAGTCTGGGGAAACGAAGGCAGGCCCTGCTCCCCTGGGTTCCCCCCAGCTCCGGTGTGTTTCAGGTGGAGGTATAAGCTGGCGGAGTGCGGTGTGAGCTGTGGAGGAGGGTTTGCGCAGAGGCTGCTGTACTGTGCGCGGGCCCGCGGGGACGATGAGGACGAGGAGGTCCTGCCGGACACCCAGTGCCAGGGGCTGCCTCGCCCGGAGCAGCAGGAGGCCTGCAGCCCAGAGCCCTGCCCGGCCAGGTCAGCAGCCCCAGGGTGTCGAGGAAGCCGCTTGATGTCCCAGAGTGTGCAGACCCCAGGCCAGTCACCGCAGGGCTTATGGGCTGGCTCCAGCCCGGGAGATGGTCCTCGGGGAGCAGGATTCCCTGGCAGGCCGCACTAGGAGTCAGAGGCGACATTCCGACAAAATGCAGGCAGGGCTGCAGGTTCTCGTCAGGGCTTGGTTGTGGGGGGCGCCGGAGAGGTCTCCGGGAGAAGGAAGGATGTGGAGCCGAGGGTGATCCCACCACCAGCCCGAGGGTGGTCCCTGCTGGGGCACAGGACCTAACAGCTGAAGCCAGCGAGGTCCAGAGGTGGGGTCGAGGTCTAGAGGAGGGATTGGAGCCTGCAGGGGGCCCATTTCTCCACCAGGGGCGACTCTGTCTCCCACAGGACATGTGGCAGTGTCTGGAGACATTTTCAACGTCATGGCGAGGGAAGGGGGATGCTAGTGGCCTCCGGTGAGTGGGTGGAGGCCAGGTGTGCGGTTGAACATCCCACACAGCCCAGATGCCCTGACAGGACCGCTGGCCCCCAAGGTCGGTGGTGCCCAGGTGGAGAAGCACGTGTGCTCTGAAGGGCAGGTAGGGGTCTCGGTCTGGTTCAGTCCATCTCCCTACCATCTAGAACAGCGCCAGGCCCACTGAAGGCATGGTTGCGAGGTGGCATCCCAGAGCCAGGAGGCGGCCCAGTGTCACGATGGGGGCCTCAGCCTCTAGCCCGGGCTCCCAGGGTTCGGTCCCGGCTCTGAAAGGCATCAGCTGTTACCAGTTGTTGACCAGTCACAGATGAACACGGGCAGGGTTGACCGGTGCGGAGACTGGTTTTCCTCCTCCTGGGGCATCTTCTCCCTCACCCCTGTTACTTGGAGCATGGAGGAAGGGTGAGCCCTCCCCGGGCTCAGGGCCGCGCTCCGGGCCTTGGTCTCTTGCAGGTGGAAAATCATGTCCCTTGGCCCATGCTCAGCTAGCTGTGGCCTCGGCACTGCCACACGCTCCGTGGCCTGTGTGCAGCTCAGCCAAGGCCAGGATGTGGAGGTGGAGGGGGCAGCCTGCGCGGCTCAGGTACGGCCTCAGGCCAGCATCCCTTGTGTCATCACCGACTGCACCTACCGGTGGCACGTCAGCTCCTGGACACAGGTAAGCGCTGGGGCTGGGGCTGGGGGAAGTACATCTGCCCAGGGTCCTGACGCATGGGGACCCTGGGGGCTTTGATTTATTGTGATCCCCTGAAAAGAGGGGGCGAGTAGGGTGGGAGGAGGTGGCCGGGTGCCTAGAGATGGGAGACACAGCAGTGCCTCGAGACCTGAGGAGCAGGTCTGGACCGAGGTCCGGAGACACCAGGAGATGAAGGGGAAGGTGACTCCGTCCCACATCTTTGTCTTTCTGGGGCCGTCCTGTGCCCAGTACCTCACAAAGTACTAGAGAGACTAAGGAAAATAGGGTTAGGTCTCCCGCGGGAGGCCCTCACTCATGGTGTGGAGCGGGAGAAGGAGCCAAGCAGACAGCCACCGCCGGCATCAGTCAGAGGACTCTGGGCATCTGGGTCACGCAGAGTCGGGAACTCAGACGAGGGTAGCGCAGGGCAGGCAGGAGAGCAGGCTGGGGGCTGGCTGCTGAGCCTCGGTCTCACCATCTGTGGAATGGAGACACGGGCTCGCCTCCTGGGCGGTTCAAAGATTAGATCAGATCACACGTGGCCAGGGGTCACCGCTGTCCCTGACGCCCTCTGGCAAGGGCCGCCGCAGCCCCCTCTCCTCCTTCCCGGCAGTGCTCTGTCTCCTGCGGAGATGGTACCCAGCACCGGCGTCGCGCCTGCATCGGACCCCAGACCCAGGCACCCATGCCAGCCGGCTTCTGCCAGCACCTGCCCAAGCCAGCCACGGTGCAGAGCTGCTGGGCTGGACCCTGCACCGGGCAGGGGACTCCCAGTCCGGCACCCCGCCAGGAAGCCACTGCCCCAGACCTGGCCATTGCTGGTGCTTCTCTGCAGTGGCCCCAGCCCCGGGCCCACCTCCTCTCCCCAACTTCCCAGCTTCAGGGGCTCCTGCCTGGGCTCCAGGAAGGCCCAGCTGAGCCCAGTTATGTTCTTCAACCTTTCTGTCTGGGCGGCCGGCCGGCTCTAGGAGGGGAGGGCAGAGCCATCTCCACTGGGAGAGCTGGGGCCAGCTCCTTGTGGGACCCCCTGGGGTGGATCGCTGGGAGGCGTGCGACTGGACCGAAGGCATGGGCTTGGGCGGTGGTGCTCGGGGCCCGCCCTCCTCTTCTACTTTGCTTCCGCTGGCAGAGCTCAAGCTCACTTTCATTATCATCAAGGGAAAGGGAACCTGAGGTTTCATGGAGTCAGACCCAGGTCTGTGGGACTCCAAGCCATGCCCTGCTGTATACACCGCCTCCCTCTCACCAGGGCATCCAGAAGCGGCTCTGGGCCCCGGATGGAGACACCGGGACCCGTGCAGCTCCCTCCCCTGCCCTAAGCCTGCTTCTGGCGGGGCCCAGGAGGATGCTAGCCCCCCACCTGCTAGGCTCCTCCCCAGCACGGAACGCCCCGCCCCCGCCCTGCTGGGGGTGTCCTCCGCGCGGAAGCCTGTTCACCTGTGCTCCTGCCCTCTTTCCAGGTGCCTGCGGCCGGCAGCGCCTTGAGCCGACAGGAACCATTGACATGCGAGGCCCAGGGCAGACTGACTGTGCCGTGGCCATTGGGCGGCCCCTGGGTGAGGTGGTGACCCTTCAGGTCCTGGAGAGCTCCCTCAGCTGCAGGGCTGGTAGGTCTCGGGCCATGTGTACAGCTGCTGCCCAGCGTTAGGCCGCCGGGCACTGGGGAGCACGACCCCTGGCTGCCCCTGTCCCGGCACGATGTGCCACAGGCAACCCCACCTGGAATCCTCATGGCCATCCGCGGACGGGCTCGGGCTGGTCCTGTTCCACAGATGGGGAAACTGAGGTAGTGTCTGGGACTTGGAGTCACGTAGCCGGGACATGGGAGGGACCGGATCGTGGCTCCGTCTACCCCAGGCCCCGTGCTGCCGATGCTCACCGCACGGCCCCTTCCTAGGGGACATGCTGCTGCTTTGGGACAGGTTCACGTGGAGGAAGACGTGCGGGAAGCTGTCTGGCTCGACCTTCAGCTCCAAAACGAACACGCTGGTGGTGAGGCAGCGCCGCACGCGGCCTGAAGGCGGGGTTGTGCTGCGGTACGGGAGCCGGCCTGCCTCGGGAGCCCCCCACAGAGGTACCGGGGGCCGCCAGAGCCTTCCCCTGACCTCTGCAAGGCAGCCGGGTGGGCAGACAGGGCACCCACGGAGATGGAGGAGGACCCACCTGCTCCCCAACCCCAGGATGAGGTCCCGGCACGTGGGCACGTGTGCGGTGTCCCTTCCTCCCTGGGGCCTTGCAGTGACAGGGGTGGACGTGGACCCTGACACCCTCACCCTGTCGCTCAGGCCGCCACCATGGACCCCCGCCCTGGCCCTGATGTCCTTCAAGACCCTTAGGGTCCTCTGTGCGCAGCTTTCCCTCCCCCCCAGCCCTGTTCTGGTGCACTGTCCTCTTGGCTCAGCCCCCGCAGAGCTGCTGTGTGCACGCATGGTTATACATGTGTGTGTGCACACACACAACTTCATGGAGGGGATGGCATCCCACGGCCCCCCTGGTGTCCTCCCTGGTGTCCCACGGCCCCCTGGAGGCCCCTGGGGACTTGCCGTCTCCCAACAGCCCGGGCTGGCTGAGTGTGGCTTCCCTAGCCAGTTCCAGAGGTTTCCGGGATCCCCCTGGCTTTGTCTCTACAGAGACGTGATGCCGTCCCCGATCTCTCGGTGCCCTCACTGAGAGCACAGGCTGGCCGCCCCTTCTCACGGCTCTCCACTTCCCGGTCTTTTGCACTGGGCTCTTGCTCCCTGGGGGCCGGGGGGTACAGGCAGGCTGGGCTCCCGTGGGCTCCTAATAATGGCAGTGGCCTTTGTGACAGGTTCAGTGTTAAGCACTTTTGCACATGTGACTTGAGTCCTAGAAACCGCTCTCCCAGCGCCTGCTTTTGTTGGCTTCACTCTACAGAGGGGGGATCTGGAGCTCAGAGCCCTGAAAGCCTTCGCCTAGGGTCACACGGCAGAGTGTGGTGGAGGTGGGGTTCAGTGGCGGCTTCTGTGTGGGAGACCTGATCTTGACAACACCATATTGCCCCCCTTCACTGCTCCCCAGCTGTGAGCTACCCTGGCCTCTGGCATTGGTGGTCTTTCTGGGGGCTCCTAGGACCCGAGATGGTCCACTCCCGCCCGTCCACCTGCTCTTCTCTGCAGACTGTGACGTGCAGCACTTTGGACCCTCGGGTGAAATCGTGAGCCCCTCGATGAGTCCCGATGGGAGCAACTCGGGGGGCTGCCGCATCTTCATTAACGTGGCCCCCCAGGCCCGGATTGCCATCCACGCCCTGACCACTGACGTGGGCTCGGGAACCGGAGCCAGCTACATCTCCGTAAGGCCACCAGGATGGGGACAGGAATGGGCTGAATTTCGCTGATTCGAGATAGCTGTCCCCGGGGATGGGAACCGGAGGTGCTGTACTGAAGGACCCCCTGACTTTGCTCAAAAACCTGAAAACCATTAGTGAAAGGAGATACGAATTTTGTCCACTTACCAACAAAAAAATTTTTTTTTTTAAGATTTTATTTATCCACTTGACACAGAGAGAGATCACAAGTAGGCAGAGAGGCAGGCTGAGACAGAGAGAGGGGAAGCAGGCTCCCTGCTGAGCAGAGAGCCCGATGCGGGGCTCGATCCCAGGACCCCGGGATCATGACCTGAGCTGAAGGCAGAGGCTCTAACCCACTGAGCCACCCAGGCGCCCCTCACCAACAAATGTTTACTGAGCTCTGCGCAAGAGTGAAACACAGAAGACCTTTTCTGATGTAGATTGTTAACCCAGGCCTGAAGCATAATTTTAGACCCTGATACAACTTTTCCAGAAGAGGCCAGATCCTCCCCGCACGCGGTTCGTGTGTTCCGAGAGAACTGTCCTCTGCAAGGTGTCAGCTCCCCCAGTGCATGCAGCCTGGCTTCTGGAATCCAGCTCTAGCACCCTGGCTGTGTGTCCTTGGGGAAGTAGGACAGCTTCTCTGAACCTCAGTTTCCGGGGTAGAGCAATAGTGTCTTCCTGATAGGGCTGTTGTGTGAAGATTAACGTGACCCTGAGTGTATGATGCCGTGTAGGAACGCGAGCTAGTTGTCATTGTGGCTGGCCCTTTGGGGCTGCCCCTTTCCCCTCAGATCCGGGACATCCACAGCCTGAAGACGATGACATTCCGTGGGCAGCAGGCACTCTACTGGGAGTCAGAGGGAAGCCAGGCTGAGATGGAGTTTAGCCAGGGCTTCCTGGAGGCGCATGCCAGCCTGCGGGGCTGGTACTGGACCCTCCAGTCTAGGGTGCGGGAGCCTGGCCGGACCGCGCTCTAGCTTCCTCTCCAAGGACGTTTCTCCAGGGACCCGTGGGCGCAGTGGGATGCCTCCTCCAGATCCTGGAAGAGGCAGGAAGGAGGCTGACATTTATGAGCACCTGTTAGGCGCCCGGCGAACCCGAGGGTTGACTCTGGTCTCTGCTTTCCGGTTTGGATCTCTCTAATCTTAAGGATCTCCTTCAGGGCCTCCTCCAACATGCCAAAGGTTGGGCGGTGGGAAGCAGGGGCTGCACTCCCTGAAAAGGCCTCTCTGTACGAATAAACGGACTGCGCAGTCCGAGGAGCGTTTTCTTCACCTACCCCGTCCCATCTAGCTTGAAAACCCACGCTACGGCGTTGCCGAGGTTCCCGGCGGCGGTCGGGCTCCAGACCCATTCCTGACCTGAGCAAGCCCCGCGCCACCCCTAGAGGTCTTTTCTGCTACCCAGGGAGGAGGACAAGGGACTGTGTGGACTCAAGCATGGGCCCGGCCCTGGCGCACCTGTTCATTCCCCGCCCCGTGCCAGCCCCGCCGGGAGGATCCGACCACCGAGAGCGCCGCGGCCAGCGCGCCCCGCCCCCTATGCTAATGAGCGCGAGCCCCTCGGGCTCCCCTCGCCCCGCCCTGCGAGCGCCGCCCCCTATGCTAATGAGGGGCCGCCTCTCCCACAAGGCAGCGCGCCGGGCCGACGCGGCCGGCTCGGGAGCGCTTTGTGAGGGCGGCGGGCGACGCCAGACGGCGGCACCATGAGCGGCTCGGGCGGGGCGGCGGCGACGGCCGTCAGCTCCGCGCCGCCCGCGCAGGACGAGGGCATGACGTGGTGGTACCGCTGGCTGTGTCGCCTGTCGGGGGTGCTGGGGGCCGTCTGTGAGTACCCGGCCCGGGGGAGGGGCCGGCCCGGCCGCCCGCCGCGCATGCGTGTCCGGCCCCGCCCCTCTGGCGCGCCCCCGCGGGGAGGGGCTGGGTGGGCGCGGGGGGAGGACGCCGGGCGGTTGCTATGGTTACCGGCCCGGCAGCCCGCGGCCGGGCGGCTCCGGCGAGGTTTCAGGGGGGACAGTGCGCTCCCGCGGCCGAGTCGCCGCCCCCCGCCGCGTCGCAGCGCGAGGACCCGCGGCCTCTGCCCCGGCGGGCGGTTTCCGAGACCTCCCAGGGGCGGCTCGCGGGGCGCCGGCCCAGCCCGGCCCGGAGGCAGCCTCACCTGTTGACCTGGGCGTGGGTGGGGCGGCAGCGGTCTTCCCCTTCGGGCGAGGGTTGTGGATACGTGGGGCGCGTGGTGCCAGGGCACAAGGGGTCCCCGAGGGAGGGTCGGGCCGTGAGCCGAGGGGACGCGGCCTCTCCTCTGGGTGCTCCCTGTCCATCCGGAGGCCAGCGCGTGCCCTCTGCGGCCGCTGGGCCTCAGCCGCCCCCCCCCCGTCCCCCCAGCGCCCTCCCCGACGCACAGGAAGGCAGACTGCTACAGAGGTGAAATAAAGATCCTGCGGCGGGTCTTCCGAGCGCAGATGTGCGTCCAGTGTTTGAACGTGGTCCCTCCTCTTCTCTGCCTGGGGGCCTCGCTTTGGGGATTGCTGGAGGAGCGGGCACCTTCCCCGGGCTTGAACCAGTGCCCACCTGGCACCGCGGGCTGGGGCAGGGCAGATCCTGATCGAGTCTGCCAGTAGGAACACCTTTCAGGGTCCCCTTCCAGCCCGACAGCCCTGCAGGGTGGGTGGATGCTGGAGGGAGGTTCAGGAGTGCCGGGTGGGAGTGCACCGCGCAGGCAGGGCAGGCCCTTATCCAGAGGCCGTAAGGGGACTCAGGGGACCCACGTCTGAGTCCCCATCACTGCTGGGGGAGCAAGCATGTTTCTGACTCTGGAGGAGATACTGGTGGCTGGAAGTCAGGCCCTAGGTAAGATGCTCTCCAGTTTGGTTAGCTGTTTTCCTCGCTGATCAGAGCGGGGTCCCGCAGCGAGTGCCGGAGGCCAGTGGGGAAGAAAGAAAGGTTCTGAGGGGGGCCCGTGGGCCATCACCTTCCCACTCTCTTGGATGCAGCAGCCCTGCTGACTCCCTGGTTGCACCGTGGTATCCCATGCAGTTCTGGGTCTCAAAGTGGGGTACCTGGGCTGCCCCAGGACTTCATGGTGTTGAGGCTACAGATTAAGTGCCAGGAGAAGCTAGTGGCATTGCCTTGAAATGTCAGTTTCACCTGAAGATTGGTGGGGGGGGGGGAGGGGGTCGTTATGCAAATACCAAACAGTCTGCCCCCTGGGTAGAGCACAAAGCACGCAAGAGTTTTAGGGATGAGGGGCGCCTGGCCCGCACAGTGGGTGGCGTGTGCGGCTCTTGATCTTGGATTTGTGAGTTCAAGACCCACATTGGGTGTGGACGTTACTTAAAAATAAAATCTTAAGAAAAAAGGCTCAGGGATGAAACAGGAATTCAGATGAGGGTTGTGCTTCTGGCTGGTCACCTCAGGGCAGGGTTGCCATCCTGGCCTCAGAGGGGCATTTATGCAGGGTCCCCGACAGTCCTGTAGAGGCTGTAGGCTGGGAGGAAAGAGGACGGTACAGGATGCCTCCCTCACTTAGCCAACTCCAGGAGCATCTTCCAGCCTTGACTGTTAACAGGGCTCCTGGCTGGAGCCTTTCTGTCTGGGTTGAAACCTGGTTCTCCCCCAAGGCTGGCTGTTGGTAGGACGGCGGGGGGAGGGTTGGAGCTGGAGGGGAAGTGCTGGCTGCCGCAGGTGTAGACCGCTGTCGGAGGAGCCCAGGCATAACCGAGAGCCGGGCAGAAGCAGTACTGTGTTGTGGGCACTCCCGTCCGTGGCTCTGGTGGGGGGCCTTGCTGCCTGAAAGCCTATGCGCTATGTCCAAGGGGAATGTCTCCTTTTTAGAAGGCAGAATGCGCCTCTGTCCTTTCAGGAGACCTTGGGGACACACAGGGCAGTCCCTCTGCAGTTCGGGCTCACTTCCTCCGGATTCTCCACCGCCCGCAGCCTGCATAGGGTCACAAGGGAAAACAACAGGAGAATTCCAGGCCCAGCTGGGGATCAGGTGCCCGGTCTCTGCTGCAAGTTTAATCAACTGGTTGCTAATTGCTGCCTCAGGGCCCAGCTTCCAGCCCCACCCCAGCTAGGGCCCGGACTAGGTGCCTGGCTGGGAGCCAGGGCCCCGGAAGTGCCTAGCTGGCTCCGGGAGTTCCGGGAGAAGCGGGCCCAGAGGCAGCTGCTGTGTGCGGTGTGTGCGGAGGCCGAAGTGGGTGTGGCACACCCTCCCCGTGGGTGCAGTCGGGAGCGCAGGGCCAGGCTCCACATTTGGGGCATCAGGACCTGGTGTTGCAGGGGTGGATGGGGCGGGCTGTGGCTCGTCCTGTGTGCCAGAGAGAACAGGCCTAAAAACGGGACGAGAACACCCTTAGCCGGTGTGCCGGTCGCAGCTGGCATGGTCTCCCAGGTCTACCTGATCCTGATTTCTGTTCCGACAGAGGCAGCCCTTGTCGCAACCAAAATCCAAGCCACGTTTCCTGCGTCCGGGGGCTTCTTGTGTGGCCAACCCAGCACATGGTGGCGCCTGCCTGGCCGGAGCCTTCCAGACTCTAGTCTCTCTTCATCCTCTGTACCTTGTGGGGGGTGCGGGTACGACTGGGGTTCAGAGGCCCTCCCAGCCATGGACAGGACAGAGGGTGAGGTGCCCTCCAAGCCAGCCAGCCGCACCCTTGCTGTGCGGCCTGGAGCCAGCTGCTTCCGCTCTCTGAGCCTGCAGCCTCACCGGACGCCCAGCCGTTCCGTTGGTCTCACTTGTCTTGGGTGGCAGAGGGGAGACTTGTAGGTGCTGTCGGGGGAAGCAAGTGTCGGGTGTCAGAAGGGGTCTGCTGGGGGTCCTTCCGGCAGGCTCTGTCCCTTCCTCCCTGCTAATTCCCGCTCCTGTCTCGCTTCCAAGCTTGCGCCATCTCGGGCCTCTTCAACTGCGTCACCATCCGCCCTCTGAACATCGCGGCCGGCGTGTGGATGATGTGAGTGGCCGGTGGGACTGGGGGTGTGTGGGTTTCTGGTCGCTATGCAGGTCTTCACCTCCTTCATACCCTGCCACGTTCTGTTTTCCTGATTCTCTTTAGGGCCAGGCCAGGGGCACACCCACCCAGGCACTTACTGGGTTTAGGACTGGGGTCACCAGTGTGTCCTGAGTGTCCACTGAGCCAGATTCTGCCGGCTCCGTGTCTACTACCCTGGGCCTGGCCTCTGGGAGCTCGGGGGGTCCTCAGGGCTGGTCTAGTTGGAAGCTTGGCATCCTGTGGGTTTGGAGCCTGGTGCTGGGATCAGGAGCCCCAGCGCCGGGGTGGTCAAGCCATGGACAGGGCAGATTAGAGCAGGCGCGGAATCAGGCGGTCAGAGCACCCTAGATGAATTCTCTGCCCACCTCCTGCCAGGGTAGCTCCATCCCGGGGGAGGGGAAGGCAGGGGTGACACTGGCCAGTGCAGCTTTGGCCACATCTGCGCCACCCAGTGCATGTGAAAGGTGGCTGTGCCCCAAGTGTGGCCTGTGCCCAGATGGGACCTGGCGGGGAGGGGCACGGAGGTGGACAGGATGGGGCCCTGCCCTCAGAAAACTCAGGCCGGGGCGGACGGAGGCTGGCTGGGGTGGGACCCAGAGACGCATGGGGGATGTGGGGGTCGAGGCGCTGGCCCGAGGCTTCAGTGGGCAGAGTCCAGAGGTCGGCTGGCCTGGCTGGGGAAGGGCTGGGAGGACGGGGCTGGAGGGAGGCTGGGGAGGAGCCAGGCGGGGGGGACAGGGCTGGTGTGGGTTGTGCAGAGTCCCTGCTCTGGGCTCCGGTGGGCTCTTGGGGCACCCGCAGCTGGAGTTTCTGTCAAAGGTAGGTAACGAGGGCCCGGTGTCTGTGACTGTGCCCCAGTCACGGGGAACTCGAAGACCGGAGCAGACACCTCAGCCTGTCCCCACGGGTTAGCCGTCCCGGCCTGAGCACAGGACGGCGGGGGCAGGGGGAGAGAACCGTGCACCGCAGGGCTTGTCAGGCTTCCTCTGCCCTGGGTGGGCTTGCCGGCGGTCAGCGCTCCGTGACTCTGGCCGACTGACCCGCTCCTGGCCGTCCTTGGTGGACAAGCCCTTGCTGGGGACAGCTTTCTCTGTGCTGATGGCTGTGAGGGCGACGGCGGTGGTGATGCTAGAAGCCGAGTGGCGGCCGGCTCTCTGCCCAGGGCCAAGCGTGGAGGCACTCGCCGTATGCTTATGGCGGCGCTGCGACGCGGGGGGTCCTGTCTCCTTCGAGGACAGAGGGTGAAGGGAAGACCGGACCCTGCCTCCTGAGTGCTGGCTTCGGTGAGGGGGGCTGGTGTGTGAGCAGTGGCTCAGCAGAGGCCCCGAGAGGGGGACGTGGGGGGCACGGGAAGAGTGGCATTCCAGTGCCGGGTGTCGGGGACCCCCGTCCCCTCGGGCCTGTCAGCATGCCCCCCCTTTCCCTGCCCTCCAGCATGAACGCCTTCATCCTGCTGCTCTGCGAGGCGCCCTTCTGCTGCCAGTTCATTGAGTTCGCGAACACGGTGGCTGAGAAGGTGCACCGGCTGCGCTCCTGGCAGAAGGCTGTCTTCTACTGCGGGTGAGGGGCCCCGGGGAGGGCCGGGGCAGCGCGGACCTTGAGCCCCCCAGGGCCCCGACATGGTTTCCCCAAACTCAAGGACCTGAAGGGCAGGCGATGGCTGGTGGCCCGCGCGGTGGGGGGTACCGTGGGGGAGGAGGGGGCCGGGAGAGCGTCGTGCAGAGCCCTCTGGTCATGGCCGATGTGAAGTGCGCCCCAGCGAGGCGGGAGCGAGCCCACCACGGCGGTGCAGACGTGGGAGCCGGCGCCCTGCGGCCTGCTGTGTCAGAGAAGCGAGCGGTGCCTGGGATGTTGGCCCATCGTTTGGGAGTTGTTAACTGGATTCTGGTGGGTTCACAGGATGTGTTTGTGGGCAGCCCATCGGGTGCCCTGATGGGAAAGCGGGTTGCAGGACAGAAACGGTCACTTCCCACACGCTTTCCTTTGACTTTCCACCTTCTAACACCAGATTCCGTATGCAGCCCTGTCCACCTGAGTCATGAGGCGGAACTAATTCCAGGATGTGCCTGCCACAGAGAAGCTTCTAGAACCGTGCAGGTGCATGGGAAGCCCTCAGCAGCTTCTGGGAGCAACAGCAGTAGTTACTCGGATTTAGATGATCTTTGAAAGAAAAGCGGAGGTGTTTATTCCGGAGGTTTCTTCCCTTGTGAAAGCCAGTGGTTCTTTTTAAAGAGTTTATTTACTTATTTGACAGAGAGAGAAAGAGAGAGAGAGAGAATGTAGAAGCAGGGGCGACAGGAGAGGGAGAAGCAGGCTCCCCGCCGAGCACAGAGCCTGACTCGGGACTCGATCCCAGGACCCTGGGATCATGAAGGCAGAGGCCTAACTGACTGAGCCCCCAGGCGCCCCCGAGGCCAGTGGTTGTGACAATACGTTCATTTGTGCTAGAGCCCTTCCCGCCTGGTCTCCACCACAGAGGAGCGCGGGGTCTCAGTGCTGCCTGCCGTCATGTCCTTTGCCTTGGTCTCTGTTTTTAAGAAAAGTATTTAAAAAATATGAACAGTAATCTCTGTTCATTAAAAATGATTTGGAAAATATTAGAGCCCCACTGCTTGGAACCTTTTGGTAAGCTTTGGTCTGCTACTCTGCAGGTGGCTTTTTAAACCTGTTTCTGCCATGGTCATAACTGTACTAAGTAAACTTGTGTCCTGCTTTTTTTCACTTTGTATCATGATATAAACATTTTCAGGATCACCAGGAAGACTTTATGATGTTACTTCTAACGATGGGAGTGCTTACCGCACTGTGCACGTCATGCTTTTCTTAATTTGCAAACCGGGGTCCAAATCAGATCCAATCGTGGCAGCCAGCAACGCGCCAAAACCCTTCCCGTGACGCTTTTCTCGGGATGTATCGCGGGCGTGCACTTGCTAGGTCAGAGGTCACAGTCCCCGGAGAGGCTTCAGTATGTGACGACCTTGCTTCCCGAAGAGGTGATCAGAGTTTCTGGCCCTCTCCGGCCTCCTGGGGCTGGGCACCATTTTACGTTTGTGTCTGTGGTCGGGGAGGTGAGATGTTTTTCCAGACGTTTTTGCTGACTGCGTTTTCTTTTTTGGAAATGGTCTAGTTTACTTTTAGGTTCTACTTAGAAAGTTCTACGTTTCCTAGAGGGAAGGTTTCCCGGTGCTTTGTTAGATTCCTCGCAGTTATTTTTCCAGCCTGTTTGCCTTTGTCTTGACGAAGGATTTTCTCCTTTTCTTCTATTACTTCGGGGTTTTATGACCACGGTAAAACCTCACCATCACTTGTCCCTCCTGAAGAGCGTCAGGTGGAATTCAGCGGGCGGCCCAGTCTTACCTTCTCTGTGTACAGGGTGCGCGTGGGCAGGGGAGGCCTCTGGGTAGAGAGCCTGGCCCAGGGGAGCCCAGGAAGAGAGCTGGCCCTCCAGGCACGGTGTCTTCCTGGCCTGGCTAACCTTGGCCGCCGCCCTGGTTTGGGAATCCCAGCCAGCACCTAGACTCAGCCCCGTGGCTACTGGAGCCAGAGCGGACACCTGCCGCCAGGTGGCGCCAGACGGAGGTCTGGACCAGACGTTGCTGGGGCTGCTCCCGCTGGGAACCTGGCAACCAGGAAACCCCATGCCTTGTGCCCTTGCAGCTTTGGGTTCCGTCCTGGGGGATGTGGCTGGTTTACCGCAGTACAGACAGCTGCCGTGTGTTTGGTGCTGACGCTGTTCCAGGCATCATGTCCTTGACACGGGAGGAGTTCAGGAACTTGCCGAGTCGCAAAGCCGCTAGGGGCTGGACTGACCAGAGATTTTCTGGTCGGCCTGTTTTCTGGACAGGGAGACGGACTCTCCCAGTGCTGTTTCGCCCTTTGTGTACCACAGACCCTTTCAATGATCTGATGAAGGCTTTACGTCCTCTCCCCAGAAAGTACACAGGATTTCGCAGACAAGTGCACGTGTGTCTAAGAGCTTTCCGAAGCCTGGCAGTGAACTTGTGTTGGGACTGATTTCCAGGGACCCTTCCCAGCCCTGGTGTCTGGGAAGGGGGTCTGGAAGCGGTGAGGCAGCCACAGGGCAGGAGCACCCCCTTGACCTCTGTCTTTCTCGTAGGATGGCCATCATTCCCATCATCATCAGCCTGACCCTGACCACGCTGCTGGGCAATGCCATCGCGTTCGCCACCGGGGTGCTGTATGGACTCTCCGCTCTGGGCAAAAAGTGCGTGTGCCTCTCCCGGCCCCCGGGAGGAATCTTGACATCCCGCCTCCTGAAGTGTCTCGGGGAGGACAGTCCGCGCGGGGCCCCTCTTATCCCTTTGCGGAAACTGAGGCACAGAGGTTGTCAGTGACGCTCGTCAGCGTCCCCAGGGTGTTCAGCTCTAGGAAGCGAGAGCGGGAGGGTTCATGGGCTTCCGGTGGCCTGGCTGCGCCTAGCCTCAGCCGACAGTGGGGATGGCAGGTCTGTGGCTTGGGAGAGCCTGTGTCACTCTTAGAGGGAGCATGTCTGCCCTCCCAGCAGCAGGGTCTCTGGGGAAAGCGGAGCCCAGTAGCGTGTCCCTGCAGCTTGTGCCTTGGTCACAGGCCAGGGATCTGGTGGCGGCAGGGAGGGCTGTGTGCCTGGGGTCATTCCGCTCTGTGATGCTGACTCGTTCTCTCCCCAGGGGCGATGCGATCTCCTATGCCAGGATCCAGCAGCAGAAGCAGCAGGCGGACGAGGAGAAGCTCACGGACACCCTGGAGGGGGAGCTGTAATGTGAGCTCCGTGCTCGCCCCTCTGGTTCGGTGCGGACGCGTCCTGCAGGGATGAGGCCTGGAGCGCTGGCCCTGAAGGACAGCCTGGAAGAGGAGCCTTTGGCTCCCACCAGCCCTTCTACACCTGTCCCTGCACCTGGAGTCCTCTTCTGTCTTCTCCTCCCTCTAGCTTGGTGTCTCCCGGCCCTGGGCCTCGGCCCGCAGCAGGAAGACTGGCGGTGACAGCGGGCAGCCTTGACGGTGACCCAGACCACAGGGCTGGAGGCAGGGTGGGGCCTGCCTGGCCTCACTCCTCGAAGCTGGCCTGGCTCAGCCGGAAACAGGCTGCCGTGTGCATTTCTGGACTCCCACCGCCAGCGGAGTCCCCAGGACCTGCTGAAGGCTTGGGCGGGGCTTCCCCCACAGATGCTGGGCCTGTGCCGTGCGGGGAGGCATGTCACCCTGGGCCCCGGCATTGGGCAGAGTGAGCCTCCACTTGGCTTTCCAGGCAAGAAAGTATCTTGTAGGCTGAGCCACCTGGGCCCCCTCTGTCTACTTGTCATTGGGACAGCGGTGCCCTGTGGCCCACGGTCTCTTCCTACCACTGCCCAGGCCCCTCCCCGCCTCTCTGTTCTCCGTGGGAGCCCACAGCACTCCCGAGATGCTTCCTGAGTATCCAGAACAGTCACCTTGGCAGTGGCTGGACAGCTAGGGACTGCTCCCTCCCCCAGTTCCCCGGAAGCTTGCACAAGGCATTCCAGCATACTTCTGGGTCCTGGCCCGGGCCCCCAGGTTCTCCCTCCAACCCGCAAGGCCCTGGTGCTGAGGAAATGGGGAGGGCAGGCTCTCCTTTGTCTTGTGGGCCTGTTTGTCCATCTTTCTGGTGTGGTCCTGCCACGTTAGCCGTGGCCCAACCCAGTTAGTAGGGCTAAGCTCAACCCACCAGTATTGCTGCCGGCCTACCCCCCGACCCTGCCTTCGGGGAGCTTCTTGCCTTTGAGAGCTGGGCAGAGGCCAGAGCTGCCTCCACCACCATGAGCTGTACCCGGGCCACCTGGGAGCAAGGCCCGTGCGGAGGGTGCGAGGAGGGGGCCCTGCCTGGGCTGTGCGCCATCTCCCCCAGCCTCCCTCCATGCCAGCATTCCTGTGTCCCCTGCGTGTGTCCGCCTCGGCCCATGGACGGCTCCGCTCAAGGGACCAGCCCCCGGCTGCTAGGCCTGTCCGATGGGGCCTGGCCAAGCCCAGGTGGCACTGGGCACAGATGGGTTGATGTGGAAAAGGCCTAGCTCTGCTCTTCCTTCTCCCAGGACCCTGGCTGTGCCAGCTCCCAGCCCTGCTTTGTTGAAAGCAGCCCTCGGGCTCTGTCCAAATCCTTGCTTCCCGGAGACAGCTCCCCTCTGGCAGGGGGTGCTTGTCAGCATTGGACAGCGGGAGGGACACGTCACCGGGCTTCTGCTCAGCAGCGGCCCCCAGCGGCCTTCCGAGAGAGCCCACCAGGCTGAGCCCCAGGGCGTGACAGCTGGCCGGCCTGGTGGGACACGTGCCTTCAGGGGTCCCCTGGGACCACCTTTCTCAAGCAAGCGCTGGGTTCAAAGGGCTATGGGTTCTATACTCTGCAGGCGGGCGGGAGTGTGCGTGTGCGTGTGCTCTGCGTGTGCTACAAGACCTGTCTACCTCCCAAGAGGAGCAAGGGCCCTGCCTGCCCCTCTTGGCTCATTCTTACCGAGGCAGTGGGATGCGGGGGTCCCTTCTGCCCAGCCCTCCTGAGCCCGCTGCAGGGGCCTTGCTGGCGGGGGCTTCCTTCTGCAGAGGGAGAGGCTGGCTGTGTCCAGGAAGGCTGCACCTCTACCCCATCAGGTCAGATGGGCTCTAGAGGCAGGCGCAGACCCTCCAGCCCGAGTCATCAGCAGGGATGGACCCGTCAAGTGCCCGGGGTTCCCAGCAAGCGGGGCGAAGCAGTGCCCCCACCCCTCAGTGCGGGGTGCTGCCTCACAAGGAACGTCCGTCTGGGTGGCGGAAGGGGCCGGGCCGCCCCGTTCTGTTCCCGCCTCCATGGGTCTGGACTCTGTTATCTTGGGGTCCTCATTTTCTTGCAGTGTTTAGCTTGCGTTTTGAGCAATAAAGCTTGGTGTGGTCCGTACCCTCGCTTGTGCGGGCTGCCTGTTCCCTTCTCCCCCCGGGGCCGTAAGTAAGCCGGCTGGGACTGCAGGCCCTGGGAGTAACTGCCATTTTATTGATCTTCCGTGTGGCTGGCCGTCCCACTCCTGTTCACAGCCTCTCAGCCGAGGAACACGGCTTGCCCAGGTCACACAGCTGGGGAGGGCTGGAGCCGTGGGACAGAGCCGTCCCGCGCCCACAGAGGGGGCCTTGCTTGGACCGGCAGGCCCTGGGGACCGTGGCTGAGGGTTTGGGACTAGCTGAACCCGGCTGCTGGCTGGGCTCTCCCATCTGCAGGAGACCCCATCCTGTCACTCCCAAGGCCAAGAGCCTGTGACAAAAACAGGGTGGACACAGTTTGCGGACGGGAGCCCTTAAGCCCCATTTCCAGAGATTGGGTAGGGGCAGGAGGAAGTGTCTGTGCTGGGTCTTGAGCCCTGGCCTGTGGGAGTCCAGAATGTTCCCTGTAGCACCCACAAGCTTTAGAACACAGATCTTTCTTCCTCGCCAGCATCAAGTTGCTCCATGATGACTAAGCAGATCAGAACAAAACGGCGGTGTCCCTGTGTGGAGCCCTCCACGGTCTCCTGGCCCACGTCTCTGTCCTTGTTACAGCCCTCCGTGGCCGCATCCTCTGCAGTAAGGAGCCTGGCCCCGTGTCACCCAGCAGGGCCTTGTCCCGGTCCCTGGGCTGTGGGCTGCCCTGTGGCCTGCGGCCGCCTCCCCTGCCAGTGGGTCTCGGCCGATGGGCGTGCAGGCAGCCGGCTGCCGGAGCTGGGGCCCGGGCCGGGCAGGGGAGCTGCGGCCCGGAGCCGGAACATGCACGGCGGGGGCCTGCCGAGCTTCCATCCGGTCCTCCTGTGTTCCGTCTGACGGCGGGTGGCTGCTGCCTCCCCGGCTTGGCGTGCAGGCTCGTGGCCAGCGCAGACGCCCAGTGGTTTGCCCCCACCGTGGCGGGGCCCCTGACCTAGTGCAGGAAGGACCTCCTCCCAGTGCGGAAGAAGGACTCAATCTGCTCCAGCGACCGGCCCTTGGTCTCAGGCACGCAGCAGCCGGTGAACACCAGGCTGGCCAAGCAGACGGCGGCAAAGAAGAAGAAAGGCACGTGGAGGCCAAAGGCGTTCTGGGGGCGCGGAGAGGATGCCTGGTCACACGGGGGCTCCCGGGGCCCTCCTACTGGTGGCCGGCTTTGGGGGCCTCCCCCTTATTCCCCTGCTCAGGGCCCTTGCGAGGCTCCTCGCCGCCTCCCGTTCAGATGCAAATGCTTTAGCGTGGCCCGCCCTGCCCAGAGCTCTGGCCTCAGCCTGGGCTCAGGCTCCCACCTCCCTCCCACCTGCAGGAGGCCTGGCCCCCCAGCCTGGCGGGGAGCAAGGGCCTGCATTTCTGCAGCCACCACACAGGTCGTCCCGCCTGGCCCCAAGCCCACCCGCACCTCTCCGCGGGCACAGTGCACACTCCATGGGCTCCCCACCCCTGCCCTGTCCCACGGGCTACACCAGGGGCCGCCCCAGCCCCAGCCGCCCCGGTCGGATTGTCCCTTCCGGGCGCTGGGCATGAGATTCTGGTTGGCTTCAGGGCCTGCTGGGGGTTTGAACCAGCAGTGGGGAGGATGTGGGTCAGCCAGCGGGGACCCTGCCGGGAGACCCAAACTGCCCCCCAGACATAAGGCCCTCTGGGCTCGCTCGTCCTGGCCCAGGAGGACCCGCGGGACACCCAGAGGACTTGGCCGGGAAGCCCCACCCCAGTACTCACCACCACCAGCAGGAAGGACTTGGTGAGGGCGAAGGCGGTGAGCCAGCTGACCAGGACGCAGAGCCCCGAGGCCACGCCGCGGGCTTGCAGCGGCAGGATCTCCGACATGAGGAGCCAAGTGATGGGCCCCCAGCCCATGGCGTAGCCTGTCCACAGAGGATCAGGGGCCTCTGCCGCCTGCGCTGAACTGCCGAGACCCGCCCCCCACCCCAGCGCCCGGCCCACGCCCCAGCAAGCCCCTCCCACCGGCGCACCAAGGCAGGGGGAGGCCTGGCTGGCCATCCTGGGCCCTGGACCCGCGGAGTCTCGGGGTACCTACCGGTGATGAACAGCATGGTGGCCACCAGGGGCACGAGGGTGAGGTAACTGGACGGGGTGGCCAGGGGCTGCTCTGTGCCCCCCAAGGGCATGCTCTCGAGGCCCACGGTGCTGTTGGGAGTCAGAGGCTTTGGACCGAAGTGGACATACAGCCCAAGCGTCAGGTTGGCCGCAAACATGATGGTGGCTGTGGACAGACAGGTGGCCCTCAGGGGGCCAGGACCCTCTGAGCCGGGTGCTTCCTCTGCAGAGCCCCTCAGCACTGTGCACCCTGGGTGGGCCAGTTCTCATCCAGGCCGCCGCCATGGCCTTGACCGGACGCTTCCTGTAGAGCAGTGAGCTCCGCCTGCCCGTGTCCAAGCTCGGGTCATAGCCACTGTTCGCTCCCCCGAGCCCTGCAGACCTTCCTGGGGCAGCTGGTGTGTGCTGGGCCCCGTGCTGGGCGCTGGCAGGGGCAGGACCCGCAGGGCAGGTGTGACAACCCCACTCCCCCATCCCCGGAGCTCCCAGCCACAGTGCCCCTGCCTGGGCCAGCCAACGACCAGGAGCTGCGGGAGGAGGACGCAGGAGCTCACCCGAGACAAACAGCAGAACCTTGCGGCCAGCCAGGTCCATGGTGAGGGCGGCGATCAGCACGGAGAAGAGCCTCACGGCCCCCACAATGGCCGCATCGTCCTTTGGGGGCTGCAGGGAGGAAGCCACTGGCACCGAGGGGCTCCGGCCTGCTGCTCCCATCCCCCCATCCCCCAACAAGGGGCCGCAGGGGACTCAGGTCCCAGGCCAAGGCCACAGCTCCCGTGGAGCACTGAGCTGCTGAGCACACACCACGTGCCAGGCACTTCCTCTGGTCACCCGGCCTGAGCTGCAGGGCTCCTTGGCCAGGACCCGGCTGCCAGGCCCACCGCTGAGGCCGGGGCCGGCATGGAATCCCAGCGCCACGATGACCGTGGGACTGCACTGTCACTGATCTCTCAATCTGCTCTCCCTCGGAGCCCAGGACCGGCTGAGGCAGGCACACCCTGTTATCTCCCTTCTACAGAGGCGGAAGCTGAGGTCTAGAGGGAAGGGACTTCCCTTGGCCAGCGGCAGATGCTCTGAAGCTGGGGTCCGTGACCCCCCAGAGCTCAGCACTTTTAGACACAGGTCCCTTTGGAAGGCCAGGTATTTTAAGACATGTAAGTTGACTTACAAACATTATTCTGAGAATGGGGGTGTGGCACAAACCTGGCCAGGAGACCCTGGCAGGCTCGGCCCAGTGCATGCACCCCGGACCCGCGGCAGTAGGGGACGGCCTCCCGGGTGCCGGGGCCGGGCTCTCACCAGCAGGACGGCGGTGCTTTCGAAGATGGGCTGCAGGTAGACCAGGATGGGCGTGATACCCATCAGCTGTTGCAGGAAGCGCATGAGCAAGGCGATGACGATGGGTCGGTACATGTGGGGGCTCCGGGCCTCGGCCCACGACATATGGGTGCTCTAGAAACAGAAAGCTGCCACTGGGGTGGGGGCGCTGGGCCAGCCCCTCCAGCAGGCACCACCCTGCCTTGGGCTGCATAGGGCTGGGTGGGAGACTCCCTCCTTCCTTCCCCCAGGAAAGACCCTGTGCCCAGAGGCAGTCCAGGCCACGCACAGGCCGGGGGACCCCCGCCCGAACCCCAGGCTCTTGGATGAGCGGGTGGGACGAGGCAGACTTGTGCATGCCAGGATCTCTGCGTGCCCGGGCGTGAGCAGCAGGGAGCACGGGCTCTGGGTCAGGAACCACAGTCTCTCCCCTCCCCCACAGTGCTTGCAGGGGGAGCTGCTCTCATCCCTGTTTCCCCGGAAGCAGCAGCCGAGGCTCAGAGAGGCCTCGGGGCTGGCCGAGGCCCACCCTCCCACACCTGTCTGCGGACGTTGTCCTGGATCTGCTCGAACTCCCAGCGGATGTCCGTGTCGGTCCCGCGGAGCCAGGCCAGCGCCCGCAGCGCCTCCGCGTCCCTGCCCCGTGAGAGCAGGAAGCGAGGGGAGTTGGGCATGAAGCTGAGCAGCAGAACCATGACGAGCACGGGCCCTTCCCCCGCCACGGCCAGCCAGCGCCACGGCAGCAGGAGGCCTGGGGGTGAGGACAGGGTGAGGGGCTGCGGTCCAGGCCGGACAGAGTCCCCTCCTGCTGAGGCCTCCCAGCAACCCCATCTGTTCTCAAGAGCCAGCCCCGGGGCCGCCTCCCACAGGAAGCCTACCTTGCCTGCCCCAGGCCTTTGTGATCTAGATCGGGAGGGCCCCAGGGACTGCTTGGCCCCTAGCACAGGGCCCAGCACATAGAAGGTGGTCCTTGGAGGGTCTCAAAGGCCATGGCAGGGTAATAGAGGGGCAGCCTTAGCAAGCAAGGCCCCAGGTTTCTATCCTAAACCCCCACCCCATCTCAAACAGATGGGCTCTGATCTCTTTTCTATATGGACCTCCCCCGTGCCCAGAGAGAGGCTGGGCATTGCCTGGAGGGACACAGCACAGGGGTGGCTAAGCCAGTATCTCATCCCCCAGCACGGGGCTTGGTTTGGGGTGTGTTCACCAACCCGGTCACCCCCCGCCTGCACACAGGAGGTGCTCAGTGCTCTTTTGGATGATACTTGCCAAGGGCATAGAGGAACAGAGATCCGAACACTGCCATGAGCTGGGGTGTGGCCCCCAGAGCCCCACGAACACCTGGGGTAGCGATCTCAGACACGTACACCTGCAAGACACGTGGGCCCACCGCACGCCTTTGGTGAGATCAGGCTCCCGGGCCTGGCTAGGATGGGAGAGGTGGCCCCCGTGAACCTTGGGAAGTGCCAAGTGGGGGCTTCTGGTGGGGCTCTTGTCCTGACTGTGACTCAGGCCATTTCCCTAATGGTCCGGTGGGCGAAAGCTCACCTCTGAAATGGGTAGCTGGTGATGGGGATGTGGGAGGCCCACGGGCCCCCAGACTCAGCTCCTCCCGGGCATCCCCAGCCCCCTGCTGGCCTGGCCCCTGACAGGGTGTGTGTGCAGCTGTGGGAGGAGTCCTAGGAAGGGAGAGACTTCCCCTTCCCCCGTTGCTCAACGCAGATTTTCTTCAGTTGAGCAATGTGCCTGAGTATCGGGAAATGGGGTAGGAACTTGAAGGGGTCCAGCGCGAGGTCGGCTGGGGCTGTGGGGACAGATTAGCTGTCCTGCTGCAGGGAAGATGAGGTTTCCTGGCAAACATATCCGCACTGCCCAGGGGCGTCAGGGCTGGGGGGTGGCAGGGAGGCTGCAGCCGCTGTGCTCAGCAGAGTGCTGAGGCGGCGAGAGGACGGGGGGGGCCGTCCTGGCCTTACCGGGATGCAGGCGGCTGTGAGCCCCCCAGCAAAGCCCGTCAGCGTCCTCCCCAGCAGCAGCATCCAGAAGCCGTGGGCACCTGCCATGAGCGCGTAGCCAGCCGCTGATGGCACAGCTGAGAACATGATGCTGAGCTTCCGGCCCAGGAGGTCGTTGAGGACCATGGCGCTGAGGCCTCCAGCCGCTGCACCCAAGGTGAATACAGACTGTAGGAGAGGGGTGCAGGGCAGACATGTGTGGGCATCCAACACTCCGAGCCCCCATCAGAGCTTAGGGGCAACTGCCTTTCCAGCTTGATCGTGAGGTAGTGAGCCTCCCGTCCCCATAGGTGTGCAAGCATCACTGCACAACCATTTGTTAGCGATGCTACCATGGGAAGTCCTGTTCTGGGGAGTATGTGGGGCCACTTGTCCACCGTGGTTCAGCTCAGCCAAACATTTAAGATTTTTTTTTTTTTTTTTAATTTGACAGAGAGAGAGATCACAAGCAGGCAGAGAGGCAGGCAGAGAGGAGGAAGCAGGCTCCCTGCTGAGCAGAGAGCCCGATGCGGGGCTCGATCCCAGGATCCTGAGATCATGACCTGAGCCGAAGGCAGAGGCTTAACCCACTGAGCCACCCAGGCACCCCTCAGCGAAACATTTAAATGTCTAATACTATCATGGCAGATGGGAGAATTCTGTGATCTGAAGCCCCTGGCATCTTCAGATTTGGGGGTTCTTGGATTCCTTGTACAGTGTAGTGAGTAGGATCCAGCCACTGACTTGGGTACGTTGCTCAGCCTACCCGAGCCTCAGTTTCTTTATGGGGACACCAGGAAGAGCTCCCTCATAGGGTTGGCCCTGGAGTCAACCCACTCTCATGGACGGTGCCCAGCAGCGCACTCCTGCCACACACCGAGTGCTCAGCACACACTAGGTATCCTCTTGGCTGCTCTGCTGTGACTGTAAATCGGAGGCTACAGAGACGGTCATTCCAGCATCCCGGGACTCTCAGGGCCTCTGCTCTTCCCTCCCACCTGCCCACACGCAGTCCTGGGGCCCTCCTTGCCCCAGCCGGTGCCTCTTCCCCTTGGCATCTGATGCCCCTGCCTCCCATCATCCAGGGAGGTACCTGCTTTGCTGTGGCAGCCAGGCAGGGGTGTGGGTGTGGGGGGCTCTGGGGCAGGGGGAGACCCGGAAGGCCATCTCTCCACTGTCTCCTTCCCACCCTTCTTAGCGACTACTTCCTCCTTCTGTTTCAGAGCAATCCTCTGGCCTCTCACCCACTGCCCCTCCTACAACCTGGCGAGGATGGGGGAGGGGGAAGATCAGGGCCCTACAGGGGGACCCGAGCTTAGTGGGTCCCCACTCACCCTGCCCTGCCCGTCTCCAGCTCCGAACATGGCTCTTACCCCAAACCAGGACGCCTGGGTTTTGGTCAGGATCAGGTCCGGGTCCAAGGAGTGCTCCAGGGCCGGGATGACAGGGGACGTGTAGACCAGGGCGTACCCGAAGCTGAGATTGCCCAGCACCGCGGCAAAGGTGGCCAGGAACACCCTCCTGTTCTGTGGGGCCCTGGTGGGTGGGGGCGGGCAGCGCGATGAGGTCTTGGAGTTCCTCCTCCCCCCGCGACCGAAAGGCTGCGGGGTCCTGGGCCCAGGGGCTGCCGGTTCAGCCCCGGACGGTCGCACGGACCCCGGGCTCGGCCGAGGGCTCCTGGAGCGTGAGTGTCCGCTCGCTGGGAGAATCCCCAGGGCGGCCCCCGAGGGCCCCCGCCCCGAGGCCGAGACTCGGGCGAAGGAGCGCCGCTCTCCCGCGAGGACCTCGCCCCCGCAGCCCCCGCAGCCCCCGCAGCCCCCGCAGCCCCCGCAGCCCCCTCCCCGCAGCGCGCCGTGACCTTAGGCAGGCGCGCCCCTTGCCCTCTCGGGGCTTCCCTCCCCCTCTGCGCCGGTCGGGGCTGGGCCTGCGCCGGGGGGCGAGCGGCTCCGTACACAGGACTCGGGTGTCCGGGGCGGGGGGCAGACGGGCCCTCGCGGGACAGCGGCGGAAGGTCAGGGGAGGCCCCGCGCCGAAGCCGGCCCCCGCCCGCAGCCCCCGTGCCCCGCGCCTCTCACCCGCCCCGCGTCCTCTCCCCCGGCGACGGGGACGACTTCTCAGGGAAGGTGTCATAGTCCGGGCCCTCGGCCCCCAGCAGCGGCTCCTGCATGGCCGCCCCCGCTCGCAGGGTCCGTGCGGCCGCCGCGGGGCCGGACGCTGCAGGGCGGCTCGGGTCGGGAGACGCTCCGGGGGGCCGCGGCTCCGAGCATCCGGCGGGGCTGGAGCTCCGCCCCTCGGCCGCGATTGGCTGCGAGGCGGCCCTGCGGCGCCGGCGCCGACCAATGGGGCCGCCGCGAGCCGTGCGGATGCTCGGATGCGGGCGCGGCGCCGGGGCGGGGGCGGGGGCGGGGGGCGGGGGGCGGGCGGCGTGCGGGGCTCGGCGGGGCTTTCCCGGGGCGCGGGCAGGCTTGCCGGGGGCGCGGGCTTCTGGGACGGGGACGGGCAGGGCGCCTGCTCCGCGGGGCTTTCTTGAGGCGCGGACCACGGGGCGGGGCCAGGCTTTACACGGGCGTGACCTGCGCCTCTGCCGCGGGAGACCCTGGGCTGGCCCTTCAGATGGGAACCCCCTGCGGGCTCACGTCTGCCCAGCCCGTGCCTGGGTCCAGCGGGGGATACCAGCGCTCGGCCTCGGACGGCGGCCCACCCCAGGCCCAGCCCCTGCAGACTGGAGGAAACAGGGCCGGAGAGGCCAAGCGACTCCCCAAGGTCACACGGAGAACACGTGTCTCCCTCCGACGGAAGGCCATGAGCTCTGCCTTCTGGACTCCCTCCCTGCTACATCGGATGCCCCAGTCCCCGCTGGCCCTGCCCCCTCCCCTCCAGGGGTGAGGCGAAATCAGGCTGAGGAGTGCGTGTGGCAGCATCCCGCATCCCGCGTCAGGGCCCTGGCCCTGCGGGGTGAGGGCTGGGGTGTGGCGGTGGTCCCAGTGGCACAGATTTGTATTTTCCCCATTTCTGGTCCTGTTTGGTTGCAGAAATAAGTTGGCCTTGTTGAGACTCATCCCGGCAATAAGATAAAATTAAAATATAAGAAAAGTGGAAACCGAACGTTTCCTGGAGGCTCACCCTGGAACAGTAACCCGGTGCGCGAGCGCCCGCCCTCCCCGGGGACTTTCCTAGAGACTGGCTGGCTCACACCCTGTTCTTGCAGGGATGGGTCACGGGTGGGTTTTCTTAACGGATCCTCTGTTGTTGAGCATTTGGGTTATTTCCAAATTTCAGCTATTAAAACAGTAAATCTTTTTTAAAAATATTTTTTAATTTTAAAAAAGATTGTGTTTATTTGAGAGAGAAAAAGAGCAAAACGGTGCGGGAGCAAGGGTGGGACAGAAGCAGAGGGAGACTCCCAAGCAGACGCCGCGCTGAGTCCAGGACTCGGTCCCACAACCCTGAGATCAGACCGGAGCCAAAGTCAAGAGTGGGTCGCCCAGCCTGAGCCACCCAGGTGCCCCCAGTAAATTGTTTTTAAAAGGTATCCTGTAATTCCCTTTTGCTACCAAAATACAACTAGTAGAACGATGGAGAAAGGCTTGGGAAAGCCACTTCCATCACCCACCAGGTGCTCTGGGCGTCCTTGCCACGTGGGTCTGTTCTGTGTATTTTTCCATTGTATGTGTGTGTGCACTACTGTGAGACCACTTACAGCACATTTCAGCGTTTTCCTGCTGTAAAGGACCTGGGCTTTGGATCCAGGCAGAGCCAATAAGTGGTGCCTCCTCTTGCTGACCCAGAACAAGACGCGTCACCATGTTTTATCCATTGATATGTAACGTGGTTTGCTCAGCAATCGCCTTCATGGGCATTAAGGCGATCTCACGCGTTTGCTTTTAAAATCAGTGATCATCTTTGTCCTTAAAGGATGATTTCCTTCCACAATGACGTTTGTCCAGTCTTCAGGCCTCTTTTAAGCACCGCCTCCTACACTCTGCCCCCCCCCCCCGCATTGGGTGGCTTGGGCTTTCTCTCCCGACACCTGGGTCGATCCCAGATGGGCTCCTTGGGGACCCAGGTTCTGGAGCAGCGTGGGGTTCTCCTCCTCTTCCCTGCCCATCCGGTGCCTGGCCCGGCAGATGAACACAGCCGTGCCAGGAGGCCCCTGGTCGATCTGAATTCAGAGCCCTCCCCTCTCCATTAGCTTCTCTCCCCGTGAAGTCTGGGCTCAGAAGCAGAGGAAAGCAGTGGTCTGGGAGTCTGGGCACCTGGCTCTGCTTCCCATCTCTGGCCTGGACACACCCACAGCGGGGGCTGGGTCCCACGTTTCCCCGCCCTCAAGCTCCAATCCCTCCCCGGGGGAGGCCCCAAGCAGGGTGGGTTCTTCTTTTTTTTTTTTTTTTTTTTAAGATTTTATTTATTTATTTGACAGACAGAGATCACAAGTAGGCAGAGAGGCAGGCAGAGAGAGAGAGGGAGAAGCAGGTTCCCCGCGGAGCAGAGAGCCCGATGCGGGGCTCGGTCCCAGGACCCTGAGATCATGACCTGAGCCGAAGGCAGAGGCTTCACCCACTGAGCCCCCCAGGCGCCCCAGCAGGGTGGGTTCTTGACAGGAAGGGCCCCTAGGTGATCTGGCTCAAGCTGCTACTGGTCTGGGCCTGCCCTGGGGAACGCGGCAGCTCCGTGCGTGGGAGACCACCCTGGTCAGAAGGTAAATTCCCACAGAGCTGCCAGGGTTGGGCAGGGGCTGGGCACAGACTACCCCCGGCCCCCCAGGCTCCTGCACCATCTCCATCCCGGGCTTGGTTAGCAGAGGACCTGGTACCCAGTCTGGCCCGTACAGAGGAGGAGCCTGGGGACCGGGACCACCGCTGCCAACCTCTGGGACTTCTTGAGAACCCTGCCTTCCCTGAGCCGCAGGATGGGTGGAACCTGGTGTCCCCGCCCGGGCTGCCGTCCGGGCACAGGGCAGCGCGCGGTCCTTGATGGAGCTCTTCCTGCAGCTCGACAGCGGTCCCTCCAGACCAGTCCGCCAGCTTCCACGTGCCCAAGGAACTGGCCGAACTGCATTCCGGACCCCCTGGTACGAGGACAAAGGTCTCAGAGGGGGGCTGTGGCACTGAGCCTGACTCTCCGGCCCCAGTCATCTCAAGAGGGAAGGTAAGCGGGCAGGAGGAAATGCCAAGCCCCAACCCCTGCCATCTCATCCGGTCCCTATCCTTGCTGGTTCCCTTCTGCACCCCAGTGTTACAGAAGAGAAAATGGAGTCTTGGGGAATCACTGGCCAAGGTCACCTCTGGGGAACCTCCTGACCCTGGGTCCTACTATGCCTGGAGGGCCTCCCAAGGGGGAGGGATGGGAGAGACTCCCTCATGTCCTCCTTCCCACAGATGGGCCGGCCAGAGTCCCCAGGGGAGAAGGTCTCTGACGCCCAGCTGTCTGGCATCGCTGCTGCCCTCCACCATGCCCTTGGCGATGCCATCCCTGGTCCCGAGGACTCAGACCGGGTGCCCTCCGTGACCCTGGCTGCCGCCCTGGTCCTGCTCTTCCTCCTGCTCTCGGCTTGGCTGGTGTGGGAGGGGACCCTTCGAGGCTCCTGCTAACGCGGCTTCCCAGGCAGAGGATGGGGCGCCCCTCGGCTGGGCCGAGCATGAGTCAGGAGTGGCCTAATGGGAGCAGACCCAGGGACAAGGGTTGGCGGGTGGACGGCTGGAAGGCAAGAGGGTGGGGAGGCAGCCGGGCCTCCCGGCCACACCCTGGGCCAAACCCTGTGGCCTTTGTCTATGGCAGCCCCCAGGGGACCCCAGGAAGCTCCCAAGGAGCCCTGATGAGCCCTGGACTCTGCTGTCCGGCGCTGCGGAGCCTCACGCCTCCCGATGGCCGCGGAGAGTGGGCTCAGAGCCTCGGGCAGCTGCAAATGCTCAGGCAAGGGGAGCTCAAATCCCCCTCAGGCAGGTTTGCCGCGCCGTGGGGGTCCTCGTGGTGGCACGACCACCCTGGGTGCTGCGAAGAGAGCCAGGTGACCCCTGGGCATCTGCGGGATGAATCCGAGTGAGTCGGGAAATGAGAGTTCCAGCCCAGGCTCTGTCCCCGAGGGGCTGGGACACTAGACCATGCCCTTCTCCATTCTGGGCCTCAGCTTCCTCAGGCATCGTACCTATTTCTGTGCACTGTTGTGAGGCTGACCAGGGCGTAGGCAGTCTATGGTCACCTCTGCAGCGGACACTGCCCCTTTCGCCTGCGCCCCTTCCTCCACCAGGGACCCTTGGAGGAAGCCCCCCTCCAGGGAGCCGGAGGCCGGCTGGAGCCGGGATGCACTGGTCTTGACCGCCACCTGGTGGCTGAAGTAAGAATAGCATCATCTGCCCTGCGAGCCCCTTGGGTTCGTCCCAGCCGAGGAGGAACAGGTGTTTTGTTTTTTAAAGTGGAAACATTTGAGATTGTGGATAAGCACAAGTCTTGTTACTTAAAAATTCTTTTACCATGTGCTGTCTCTCTCTGTTTATTTCTGCTCGACAATTTTACCAAAAAAAAAAAAAAAAGCATCAGGAAGGGGGTGGAGTGGGGAGGTGGGGTGGCGGGGGGTGGTGACAGTCAAACCCAGGGTCAAGCCCGGGGTCCTGGGGGTCCTCCTGCCCCACAAGGGCCCTGTCCCGGGCCTGACAAAGGAAGACATGCATTTCTGAGGATGGGACGTTCGGGTTGGGACCAGGGGTCCTCAAAGAACAAAGCTTACCGAGACACCATGTGCCAGATATGGGGGGGGCGAGTGGGGCCCCCAGAGCGTGCAGGGTGGCTCTGTGCTCTCCTCCTCCTCCTGCCGCCTGGCTGTCCCTCCCTCGGGGCAGGGAAGGCCTCTGGGGTGCGCCCCAGCCACGCACCATACAGGAGGAAGGAAGGATTGAAGGAAGGAGAGGGGGTCTCTTTCTCCTGCTCCCCCAGCGTCCTGAAGTCAAAGTGCTCACGTGTGTGTCCAGGCTGTGGTGCTGGGGAGCTGCAGACTCCGTCTGCCCCCGCCCCTCCTCCCCACCCCTCCTCCCCACCTCCCTCCTCCCACCCTCTCAGAGGCTGCAGAACCAGAGCGAAATCCTTGGCTCCTTCCCTCCAAGTGTGAGATCACGGCCACAGATGTCAGGCAGTCCCCTCCCCACTCCCCCCCGGAGGTGGCGTCCAGTCCCTGGGTGCCCGGAAGGTTTAGTGAGCTGGGAAGCATCTTCTGGGGAGCAGGGCGGAGAGAGAAGCCCCTCTGGGCCTTGCCCACTGGCCCAGGGCGGAGGAGCACCTGAGGCGGACAGTCTCTGTTTGCATATGCGACCAGTGCTCCTGTCCTTGCTGCGTGGGTCCCACGGCCCCGGCCCGAGGCCTGCACAGGCCCCGCGCGCCACTCACATGGAAGGACCCACGCCTGCGGGGAAAGTATTGACCTGCTTTATAAACACCGTCGTTCCCCGTGGGGGGGTTTCCTGCAGGGGCAGCCAGATGCCCAGGTCAGGAATGTGTGGGCTTTGGATGGGTGGGACATTGCGAAGGGTGACAGGCTGGGCCCGGGGACTGGGCTGGACAAGGCCGGGGGTGGGGGGTCTGGCAGGCTGCTCCTGAGCTGTCTGGCCCAGAGTGGCCAAGGGCAGGCGGCTTGCATGTGCATGAGCGTAAGCATTCGCGTGCACGTGTGAATATTTGTGTAACGTGTGTACGCGTGTGTGTATACAAGTGTACACAGGCGTGTGCATGTGTGCACGTGTGTGCTCACGTGTTTGCTCCTCGTGGCCTCCTATAGGAGTGTGCACACGGAGTGAAACGGGCGTCCTCGCTCCCTGGCCGGCCGTGGGTTGCTGGGGGTCTGCAAGGCCAGGCTGAGTGTCCTTGGGAGAGTCCCGCAGCCAGAGCCTCCTTCCCTCGACAGCCCGCGGGGCCGGTGGAGGCAGCGCGGTCACCTCTGATTTTCCAGCCCCTTCCTAGACGGGCCCCCACTTTTGTTTGCATAGACCGTGTGCTTCGCTGAACATGCAGGTCCCCCCGTCCTTGCAGCCAGGGGGCCCCGTGAGCCAGTTCTGACTCAGAGGCGTAGCTGGGAGCATCCAGGAAGGGTTGCACAGGTTCAGCGTCCCACCCAAGGCAGGCTGGCCCAGCTCCATGTTGGGGTCGGTGGGCCCAGGTCACAGAGAACAGGGCGGTGGTCGGACCGGCCTCCTGCCTCCTGCCCTCCACAAGGTGAGGACAGAGTGGCCGGTCAGGGCTGGGGGTCCCAGGGTGGGCAGAAGCCTCCCTCCCTCAGCCGAGAGAGGGACAGAGCTGCACACCGATGGCGGTTGCACAGAGGACACAGCATCCTTCTCGGTAACTCAGGGAGCCAGTCGTGAAGGCCAGGCCCCAGCAGAGCCCCAGCAAAGGCCCGGCTGGACGTCCCCTAGGGGACATAATTGGGCACCTTCTGGGGTTTCAGCCAACCTCCACCATCAGGTGTGTCCCGCTTCGGGCATGATAGGGAACAGGGAAAGGCCAAGGTGAGGCGCCTCCTCCCCTGGCTGTCAGCCCCTCCTCAGGGTACGGCTGTGACCCCTGCTTCTCCTGCTCCTGGGTCCTGGCACGGTAGCCAGAGAACCGGAGGTCAGTCCCTGCTGTGCGAGCCGCGAGAGCCACGCCCCACCGCGAGCCTCCCTCTCCTCTTCTGTATGTGGGGAGCCTGGGGAGGTGTGCGTGGACGAATGCCGGGGAGCCCCGAGCCAGACGCCCAGCATCCTGGGTCTGCTGTCAGCCCTCCTTGGGCGGACCAGCCCGGCGGGAGAGGAGGCGGGTGTGGTCACGGGGGCTGATCCCCCCCATGTCCCTCCTGTTTATCTTTGGCCCCCGGGCTGCCGCGGGGACTCGCTGCCAAAAGTAAGACTGAATTTTGAATCTAGTTTTGCTGATGGTCTCGAGTATTTGAAAAATGTTCCAGTGGGAGACCCGAGGGCAGGGCGGGGAGAGGGGACTTGGGGTCTGCGCTTGGACCAGCACCCCCTCCCCACAGCCAGGGTAGAGCTTTGGGTGCCTGGTGAGCTGGGGGAGGGCTGGGCGAGCGAGGCTGTTCATTTACGGCCGTCGCTTGCTGGTGCTTCTAGAACATGAGTGTGTGCGAGCGAGTCGCGCAGTCGGCGGGGGGGGGGTCTTTCCCTGCTCCACGGGCGAGAAAATGCTTTGACAAAATGACGCCCCTTCCTGTTCGACAGGCTGGCTTGGTCCCCGTGGCCCGTGTGCCCGCGCCCACTCCCACCTCCGATGATTCTGCGGGGCGCGCGGTGACTAGTTCCCGCCGGGCCGTGGGATCTGGACCCGCCCCAACGCCCCGAGGGAGCCCAGTGGGGGAGCCCAAAGGGGCAGAAGGGCTCAGTGGGCAGGGACAGGATAGGCGTGTGGCAGGGTCACAGTGGGGACCGAACATGCTCCCTGGCCGCGAAGTGGCCCCAAGCTCCGGGCGTCAGAGCCCGGGGGGGCCAGCCAGGCGGCGCAGCTGTCTTGCCGAAGGCCCCAGGGTGGGGAGCGGCTTGGTGCCGGGCTGGGACAAGGCTGTGACCAGCAGGTAGGACTGGAGCATGAGACCGCGTGGGGCCTCAAGGAAGAGCAGTCAGGCTTTGGGGGGGGGGGGTCCATCCTTGAACGCTCAGGCCTGGCCTGTGTGTGTAATGACACGCGTAGACACCACATGCGTGCCTGTGGGTGTGTGTCTTCCGTCGCTGTGTCCACACCTCCTGGGGCTGGCTTCCAGCAGGCCCTGTCATCCTGGACAGCCACAGGGGTTTGGGACTATGGCTTCAATTTCAGGGGCAGACGCAGATGGGGTGCCTGTCCCCGTCCGCCCCCCCGACCTTTGAAGGCTTCATCTCGGAGGTAGGCAGCATGTCTGTGTGAGGGGCTCGGCCCACAGCAACTCCGTGACCCGGGAGGCCGGTAGAGAGCTGGGGTCTCACGGGCTGCCCTCTGCGGGAGCCGCCGATTAGCTGCCCACGCAGGCAGCCCTTTTGAGAAGCCGGGCTCCCTCTTGCCGGTTAGGAACGGGGTTTGTGCTGTGGGCCTGGAGGGTGGATACCAGGTCCCTGCTGCCCTTAAAGGGACTGGCTGTTGGGCGTGGACCTTCTGGAACACGGTGGTGGGGGTCAGGGCCCCCCTCTGTCCAGAACATTGCCCTCGCCCTTTTCCCCAGATGCAGCCTGGATGGGACCTCCCTGTGGCCACCGGGTGGGTGACCCACACACTGTGGCTGCCTGGCTTCTCTCCACTTCTGCTCACCAGGGTCCCGCCACTGTCTCCCGGAGTCCCGAGTCCCATGGGAGGGGTGACCCATAGGAACACACGAATACGGCAGCACGGCGCCTTCCGGCCTGAATGAGGCCCCTGCCCGTTCCAGATGGAGGTCTGGTGCCTGACCCTGGAGGAGGACGGCCCTCGTGCACTCCGTGGGCCGGGGCTGGAAGGTTCCAGCGAGCTGCACTTATGTTGGGTGTGGGGAAGGTTCTCCAAGATTGTCCTGCAAGCCCCTCCCTGCCTGTGGACGGACGTGACCCTCTCCAAGGCCAACAGCCAATGCCTCTCTTTGTGGACACTTCCGGGCTTTCTCTGCGTCCTGAGCCCACAGGTCCCTCTCTGCAGGGACTTCTGCTGGGACAACAGATTTTGTGCCCTTTGAATTGTCTGTTGGACAGGACTTGCCAAGCGAGAAGCTCCAGGGGACAGGGCCTGGCGTGCATGAGCACGGCGGGGGTGGGGAGGGGGCCCAGAGAGCCACCTGCAGCCGAGGTCTCCACGCCGTGCATGTGGGTCAGCTGGGAGCTCCCGGAGGCCCCTCCCTGCTTGCACTTGAGCGCTCCAGGGCCCGCTCCTGCCTCGCCATCCTGCCTCTCACCGACTCATGACTAAGAGTAAAGGTCCAGTGCGGTCGGACCTCTCTGCTCTTTCTGAGAAGCAGGCCCCTTCCCCAGGCCTGGCTGGTTTCCCTCCTTCATTTCCAGGTTCAGACGTAAGGCTCTGAGTCAAGTGCTCCAGGCATGGGGTGTGGCCCCTGAAAGGCCAGGCGGGGTGTCTTCAGCTCAGGGGTTCCTGGCATCGAAAACTCTCCCACTTGCACTTGAAACGTGGGGTTCATGCATAGCACCCCCAGATGGGGTGCAGCCAGCCCCACACCTCTCTGTGGGCAGCTCCCGCATGAGCCCCTCGGTGCTGCGAGGACACGGCTCTGTGCACGCAGCCTTGTAGCGGCGGGAGGCTGACAGCAGGGCATCCCTGGGACCACCCGGGGCTTTCTCGGACTCTCCCTCGGGGCCTCGCCCTCCGGCTTGTTCACTCCACCCTCGGGAAGGGCAGAAGGGGGTTTCACCTGCTTAGAAGTGCCCGAAGCTTCTGTGTGAGGTCAAGGGCAGCGTCCTCACGGCTCCTCCCGCACCCTTCCCCCAGGCCGGCCAGTCTGAACTGTGGGTTCAAGGACTAGAGCGGGCCCCCGGCCTCTGGGAAGCTGGCTGCAGCTGACTTGGCCTTCCCTTTGGCCGGAGTTGGGAGCCAGAGCAGAGGCCCGGCCTCTGGGAAGGGCTCCTGGGGCCCAGCTGCAGCCTGGGCGTGTAGTCCTGCTGAATGGGGGCCCCTCCTGGAGCTCCCGTCCACCCAGTCTCGGCTGGGGCTGACCTGCTGGTCCGGGATGTGATGGGCTCAGGAACGAACACGGAGGCCCTGACCTAGGAAGGCGTTGGGGGTCTGCAGGGAATCATCTTGGATTTGGGGTGATTTCAAGCGTCTTTTGATTCATCCACGTTTGAATTTTTCTACGACGCACGGGAACGACCGGGGTCGTTTGTAAGAAAGTTAGATGGTTGCTTTGAGCAAATTAGAATCGTCACCCGCGTGTTGCCGGTGTGGCGAAACGGGACTGAGCATCCTCACCGCATAGGACAGGTCTGTGCCCGTCCCAGCCGGGGCCCCGGAGGGGAGCCGAGTCAGTGGGGCGGGGCGTGGGGGGCTCCGTCCGTCGGGATAGGCCCCCGTGGACCCGCGTGTGGGAGCAGGACACCGCTGAGCCCGAGCGATGAACGGAGGAAGGGGCTCGGGGCGGGGCCGTGTGGGGGACCGTGGAAGGGCCGGTCTCGGAGAGTGAGTTGGATTTTAACACGCAGGGAGCAGAGGCATCCCCAAGGGCGTCGCGGGTGCGCGCCTGCGTCCACACGGGGCCCAGGGTACTGGGTGCTGCCTAGCGGGAGGGGAGGCCAAAGGGCCGGTGAGGGTGGCCCGCGGGCCGGTGGCATGGGGCCCCGTGAGGTCTCGCAGCTGAGGGAGATCGGGGACGTGGCCGCGGCATCTCGCCGGGCGGAGCGAGGAGAGCCACGGTCTGAACCAAGAGCGGCCTCAGCCCGCAGCGGGCGGCCTGCAGGAGGTTGGGGCCGGGCTCCCTCAGGGCCTCGGGGCCCCGTGGTGGCTCCTGGGCAGGTTGAGGAGAAGCCGGGTGCGGCTTGCAGAGGCTGCCGACCCCTCTTCAGCCTTCTTCTCAGACACTCTGGGACACCAGCCCATGGCCCTCCCCGCAGAAGCCCCGGCTCGGGAGGACGTCCGGGGAAGAAGCGCACATTCCTCTGGTTCGGGGCTGGAGATAGGTGGCCTCCCCACTGCAGGCCCGGGGGCGGGCGGGGACTGCTTTGTCAGGCGGGGACACGCCGTCCCCTGGCCTGGCCTGGCCTGGCCTCCTGGCGCCGAGCCCGTGCTGGGAATGGCGTCTGACCCTGTGTTCCAGGCGAGGCTGGGGCAGCGTCCTCAGGACGCAGCTGTGCCCAGCTGTTTCCCAAATGACATCGTCCAGAAAACCCACACCGCCACCCCTCCCAGCTCTGCTGACCAAGGGACGCAGGTGTCAGGGCCCTTTTGGGGGGCCTGTGACCCTGGGGGAACAGGACAGAGGCCAAGACCTGCTTGGCTCACAGAGTCTGGGAAAACTGTTGACTTCCTGAGGCCTCCCAGGTACATTGTGTGGCTAAGAAGTTTTGTCCCCAGCCCAGGCTAGGGGATGGCCTTGGCTCGGGCTCCTAAAGTGAGAGGAGGGGCTGTCTTCCGACAGAAGAACTCACAGCTCCCTCATCATGGCCACCAGTGTCCCCTGCAGGAAGACGCACTCTGGCGCTGCGATCTCTGACGTCCCTGAACCCACGGGTGTTCTGACTGGAAGAACTTACCCGAGTCCTTGTTGGAGCCCTTAACAGGCGAGGGGAAACCATGGCTTTCCTTCAATCCACGGGCTTGGCCGTGGGCCTCGGGCAAGTCACAAAGCGTCTCTGTGCCTGGGGGTTCCCAGGGGTTTCGTGGGCTCCTCCTCACTCACTCACCCTCCACCTCCCTACCAGAGGCACGGGCACTCAGAGGAGGGCTCCCAGCCTCAAGGGCCGGCCCGCACGGCCAGTATGGGCACAGGGCCCTCCGGAGATGCAGGCTTCTGACGGCTGCCACCGGCCTCTGCCGAGGAGGGTTCTGCAGCTGTCCTCTCTCACTCCTCTGCCCGTTCCCGTGGAGTGTGAGCTTCCGTGGGCAGGGGTCGCGTGTCTTGTTCACTGCCAAATCTCCAGGGCCTCAACCCTGCCTGGCCTGTAGGAGATGCTCAGTGAATATTGGACGAATGAATGAATTCACCCATCACTAACTCATTTGTTGAGAATGGCACAGTTTGAGTGCCTAGACCCTGGGGCTCGATAATCCAGGTTCCAAAGTTTGAGTCTGTGACTTACTGGCTGTTGAGCGAGTTAATGTCCCTGTGCCTCGGTTTCCTCGTCTGTACCATGACGGGAAAAAGATTTCTGTTCTTATCAACATGAAAAGCAGCTACAGACTCAGGCTAGAAGAAAAGCTGTCCGTCTCGCTCACTGTCTTCCGTAGGCTGGGAGGTGGCTGGGCCTTAGGGCCAGGATGGGGAAGGAGGGGACGCAGGGACAACGTGGTACACTCACGCTGGCTTTGCTTTGAGATGTCGGAGGAGGAGGCCACCATGTCACGTCCGGAACAAACAAGCCAGGGGTCATATACGGGGCGCCTGGGCGGCTCCGTTGGTCAAGCATGCGACTCTTGATTTCAGCTCAGGTCGTGATCTCGGGGTCGTGAGATCGAGCCCCACGTTGTTTTCCGTTTTCTGCGCTCAGCGCGTCTGAGAGATTTTCTCTCTCCTCTTCCTCTGCCCCTCCCTGCTGTGCTTTCTCTCTCTCTCTCTCTCTCTCTCCAAAATAAATAAATTCTTAAAAACAAACAAACAAACAAACAAACAAAGGGAAGCATAGTTGTGAGGCACAGAGTTTTATCAAGTGTGGCCTCAGGCCCTCCCCGCAGGGCCGTTTGGGGGCTGGATGCTCTTGAGCTGAGGAAGGGGCGTCGCTGGAACCGGGTCACTGGTCGGTCGCCCCAAGCAGGACGTCACGAGAGGCTGGGAGGGATTGGATGCTCGTCCTCGTGTTTACCCGTGGTGATGGCCAAGGAAGAGTCTGTCTTCTCTTACGGGATATGGGGAGCTGAAACCTTTCTGTTGTCACAGGTTAATGGGAGCATCAGTTTTTGGCTCTCTTTGGGACTAGGGACAGAAGACAAAATGCGGAGCCTGGCCGTGCTGGGGTGCCGCCGAAGGCCATCTCCACGGGCACCGGTTTCCCAAGCGCCCCATTCACTGTCGAGGTAAACTGGAAACCCAGCCGGCCTTGAGGGTTTGCATCAACGGTGTCTAGCTCAAGCCGTGTGCTGGGGAGAGGAGGGAGAATTCTCCAGAACTCATAGTCCGAAGCTGGCCCTCATGTGTCCGCGCGACCTGAATTCATAGTCCCTCAGCTACCCCCAAACCGCAGACGAGAGATCTCAGTCAAAAGGGGTCTCGGGCGGGGAGTGTCGTCCTTGCATGGTGGAAGCAAAGGCAAACACTGTGAAGGAATCTGCCTTCATCTGTGGCCTCGGAAAACTTCCAGAAGGTCCCACAGCTTTAAACGAGCCGTTCCGAGTAAAAACTCACGAAATACACAAGGGAACAAGGCGCCGCGAGCAAAAGCTGACCGAGTCGGTCGGCCGCAGGGTCAGATCAGCAACAAGAAAATTCAGATACTGGAAATGCCAGCCCTCAGAAACAAAGAGAGAGTGTTTCAGTTTTGTCTTTAGAGGGGGAGGGGCAGAGGCGGGGAGCGGACACCAGGCAGGCTCTACGCCCAGCACGAAGCCCAATGCAGGGCACGACCTCACGGCCCCGAGGTCCTTTCCTGAGCTGAGATCAGGCGTCGGGTGCTTGAGCGCCTGAGCCGCCCAGGCGCCCCGGATTCCGTCGTTTGGAACACGGCCAGTCATCCCAGTGGTGCCCAGGGGCGTCTCCGTGAGCTTTGATCTCGTGGTGCTGACTGTCTTCTCACGTGCTTGTCGGTGATTCCTGAGTCTTTGGTGAAGCGTCTGCTGAAATATTTGCCATTTTTTTCCCTCCAGTTGTTTATCTCATCGCTGAGTTTTGAACGTTCCCTTACATGTCCCGGATACGAGGCCTTTATCATTTATTTTTTACAAGCATTTCCTCCTGGCTTGCTGCTTTTTTTTTTTTTTTTAATTTCCTTAATGATGGCTTCTGAAGGACCAGTGCTTTAACTTTGGATGAAACTAGCTGACTGATTATCTTCTCGGACGGACCACGCTTTCGCTGTCCTATCTAAGAATCTTTGCCTGACCGAAGGTCACCAGGGTTTTCTCTTACGTTTTCCGCTGGAAGCTTTCTGATTTGGGAGTGAATTTTGGGGTGTGGTATGAGGGAAAGGTTGAGGTTCGTCTCGCTGGCGTGTGGACATGGGTCGGGACCAGTGTCCTTTGTTTCAAAGGCCGTTCATTCCCGGGGGGAAGGTTGGACGAACTCTGCCCCGCTGGCTGACCGGGACCACTCGGTAAGGACACAGAAGATGACGCCGCGGAGCTCGCTCGATGGCCTCCCACAGAACATGAGACGCAAACACGCTGGGCAGGCTCCCAAGGGCCCGTTGTGGAAACTAACCCCGTGCTGGGGCATAAAGCCAGTCTGAGCCATTTTTCCACGTTGGCGTCTCATAGACTGACCTCGGTACCCGTGAGAAACCAGTGCTCCCCCATCTGCACGTTAAGAAAGAAGACATCATAAGGAAATGAGAGCAAGGGGGCCGCAGTGCCTGTCTCTGAGGGCGATGGTGGAGAGGCCCGAGTCAGTACACAAAGAGCGGAGTACAGAAGGGTCTGGAAGGCCTGGGGCACGCTGAGGCCAAACTTTCATTCCTTCTGCCTCCTGCCTGTCGTGCTTCTCTGCGGACTCATGCACGGGTTTATAAGCTGGCACTGCCTGCATGGTCAGCCTTGCACCAGGCTTGGTGGGGCCCTCCCAGCATTCCCGTGCGGTGCGCTGGGACGGTCGGCCGGGTTCCCTGCGTGATCACGGAAGGATGCAGCACCCGGCGGCTCGGATGGTCCACAACGGAGTTCTGCCGTGTGCCATCACACAGCAGGACAAGAGGGGCCGTGAGCGGCAGAGGACAGGACACGGGACTGGGGAGCACACACCAAGAAGGGTCAAGTCCCAGCTCTGTCCGTGTGAGACCTCGGGCACGCTGACACTTCACGGATTCTGTTTCCTAGTCTGAGCAATGGGGACAGCCAAGACGCGCTGGGATGAGGACGTGGTCACAGGTTTGAGAGCCCCTTCCCGGCTGTAATGGGGCTGATCGCACAATCTGGAGGACATGGGGATCGTGGGGCCCAGCGCAGAAGAGCAGGTGTCGGCAGGAGGGACGTCAGCCGGCCTCTGAGGTTGTCTGTTGGGTTGACATCGTGGGGTCTGCCATTCTGTGATTTCTGGAACTGGCTGGAGGCCCCAGGCCGGGGATCGCCCTCGCCCCCTCGGGCCCTCCCCTCCCAGCCCCGGAAGTCAGGGCTGTTGGGCTGAGGCCGGCGTCTTCCCAGAGCCCAGGCTGGAGCCGGCAGCAGACAGGCCCTTATCTGCAGCTGCTCTGAGGCCCGCTACTGGGGGGCAGGGGCCCGGGGGCTCTGCCAAACATCTTCCAGATGTGGCCATAGCTACCCGATAGCCTGGCGCTGGCTGGGGCTCTCAGCCAGCAGTCTCCCGTTAGCAGAGCTGTTAGGAAAACAAAACCCGGTGAAGGCAAGGCGGGTGGGGGCCCAGCTTCTCGGAGGGAGAGAGGGGCGATTGGGCCCGACGCGCAGATCTAGGCTCTTGCCGGCCTCCTCCTCCCCTGGGGCCTTTCGGCGGGAGAGCCCGGCCTGCCCAGCCCGCCCTGAGCTTCGGGTGGTTGCAGCCGTTGGCTGGCTGCCTCCTGGGTGGGGATCTCCGTCTCCCTGGCCGAGGGCTCCCGGGAGGGCTCCTCTGCGGTGCGCAGGGGTGGGTGATGGGAGCTCACGTGTGCGCTCACCCCCGACGGCAGCTCGACAGTGTGGCCAGTTCGCCGGTCAGATTGCAGGTCTCACGCGCCTCTGCCAGCCTTCCCGAGCCAGGACGGGGTTTCGGGCAGCAGGGGGGAGGGGCCAGCCCACCCACTGCCCTGCTGGACGGTCCCAACAGGATAAGCAAGGGGCTCTCCTTCTGGAGGTGTCGGGGGCTGGAGGGTGACCAGGGTCCCGTGGCCCTGGGGAGTGAGCACTGCAGAGCCATTTCCTTTCCAACACTTGGCCCCTCCATTGCGTTCCTGGCGTGCAGGTCGGCAAGGGGTCAAGGCCAAGGCTTCTGAGGTTACTGGCGAGCCATTTATCCCGTGTGGGCTCTTCAAGGGGCCGTGAGTCTGCCCTCGCCAAGACATGGAAAAACCCACCCATTCCTTTGTTGAGAAATGTTTGTTAACTGTGCGTGGGGAGTGGCCGACATCCTCCTTCGATCCACTGATGGGACCCGCTCTGCAGAGCTTTCCCCGACCCCCGTCCCCTCACTCACCTCTGTCTCCGCTGCCCCACTAGCTGGTGTGAGGCGGGAAGGCAGAGCCCGGGGGTGGCTCCCGGGGAAGGTGGGGTGCTCCCTGCGAGGCCCCTAGGCTCGGACAGCTGCTTGTATGGGTGACCACTGTGGGCACCCATCCCATGGCCCTTTCTCGTGCAAGGTTGCACCCCGAAGCCAGCAAGCGCTCAGGTGACTGTACCCCCCACCCCAACCTGGAGAGAGGGCAGGAGGGCAGCCCAGGACTGTGGCCTCCGTCCCCCTCCACCTTTGGACCCTGAGCATGCCAGGTGACAACCATCTAGCTCCCTCTGGCCCTGGATCACAAGCCAGAGTCGGAAGCAGGGAGAGCCCAGCCGTGGAACCCTTCCCTCCGTCAGGGCAGCCGTGGTTCTCTCGTGGCTCTGATGGGAAGGACGCAGGAGGTCGGGGGAGGTTCGTGGCACAGAAGACGGTCAGACTCAGAGCTGTGGGACGGTGAAGCTGTCACAGACGAGGCTCAGGGGCCAGGCATCTGCAGGCTCCCACGGCTCAGGCCACTTTGCTTTTCTGGTTTCAGATTCAAACCTGCCTCTTCCAGGCAGCCTTCCTTGCTTACTTCCTTGATCCATAACAAACACTTGTTTCCTTGGCAAATGGAGGCATTTGGTGCCATATACGGGGTGAATGTCTCTTGGTGATAAGGACCCCTTTGCTTGTTTGCCCCTACCCTCTTGCTTGCCCATGACCACTGGTAATGGAAATAACGATGCCATTTCTTAAAATGCCATTTATACAATACCGTGCTAAGTGCTTTGTACTCAGTGACCTCATTCAATCTTGGCAACAACCATGCGGGGTGGGGTGGGCCCTGCTGTGGAGGAGGCAGCTGAGGCCGAGGGAGCCGGGAGGGGGAGGGGGCTGGGAGCCCGCACGCGGTCGCGGAGGGAGAGGTCCTTCCTCGTGTCTGCACCCGACCTCCCAGCCCGGCACCAGCCCAGCCTCCTGCTTCCTCTTTCTGCCTGTTTTACTTTCCCAAGACCAGTCTAGCCAGCCCTTGACTCAGTTTACCCCATGGGCCAGAGTGGGCCTGCGGGCAAGGTTGCTGGCCCTGGTCAAAGGTGAGGAAACCCGGTGTGGAGACGGACCGACATGGGCCGCAGGGCCCCGTGCCTGGAGGGGGGTCCGCGATGGCACGTGCCCGGCACGGCGGCTAAGCCCCTCGCTTTCTTAAGCGGCTGACCGGCTCCCCGGTCACGCCCTGGGCCTTCCGCCGACTCTGCAGAATCGGTCTTGCCCACATACCTGGCGCTCCTTCCCGCAGCTCCCGGTTGCCTTCCTGCGGGTCCCGGGCCAAGCCCCTGCGGCCGAGCCCAGGGTGGATTCCTGCCGGGCGGCTTTCGCTAACTAGAGCGCAGCCCCGCCGGCGGCCCCCACGAGGTAGATGGGGAGCTGTAAAGCCTCTTTAAAAGGGGCAATAAAAGTTTTGGGTTTCAGATGGTCTTACTGAAGAAGCGAGTCACAGAGGCAGGAAATGTCGGTAGCAGCAGACAAAGGCCAGAGCACACAGACTGCCCTCCTTCCCAGCACACAGGCCGCTGGCTCCTCCCGGCCCCGCGGCCCTCGCCGGGCTCCCAGCTCCCAGGGAGATGCGGGGGCCCCCACAATACACTGTTTTGTCTGCGTGGTTGTAAGTGTTTATAACACTTCTCCGTTTGCCACGGAGGAGGCGGGCCACGCCCCCTCCAGCTGAGCCCCGCACCCGAGTGTGCGTACGTGTGCGTGCGTGCCTGCACGTGTGTGCACGGGAGGTGGTGTGTGCCTGGGCCCGGGGCACACGAGGGCTCCAGCAGGGCCATCGGCTGCGTCCGCTCTGTGCTCTGCAGGGTCTGGAGCCCGGGGCTGGCCCCAGAGAAGCCTGCGTCTCCTGCAGCCCCCAGGTTCAGGGGCATCCAGCAGGGAGAGGACGTCGCCCCGCTCCCGCGTCCCGCACGCCGCAGCCCCTCTGCCCGCGTCACTTGGTGTCACTCAGGAGCCCCAAACCACATGTCCAGGGAGCTGCTGCTGCTTTAGTTCCCGGCGGGTGTGTTGTCCGGAGCCGGAGCCGCGGGGAGAGGGTTGTCCCATGAAATACAGGGCACCGTGACAAAGTCGAATTTCAGGTCAACAGTGAGTCTTGGTTTAGTGTAAGCATGTCACGTGTAAACACGTCCCAAATACCCCATGAGATTTACGCAGGCCAAATCATTACTTTTTATCAGAAATTCATGTGTAACCAGGCGTCCGGGGACCCTGCATCCCTGCCCCTGCGGCGATTTCGATTTAAATTAATGAAAATGAACCGATACTTAGCTCCTCAGTAGCTCCAGCCGCGCGGGGGGAGGAGGGTGGCGAGCAGCGGGCGAGCCCGATGGCCCCAAGCATCTCTCGGTCTTCGAGCACGGTCTACCGCCCCAGCGCTCCAGGTTAGCCGGCGGCTAACCTCTAGGACTCCACGTTCGCTGGAGGCAGACTCAGGGCTCCTGGTTCCCTAATCCCTCATCAGGGCCGGGTGGGTGAGTCCTGTCCAGAGCCCCCGGGGGTCTGGGAGGGCCTCGGAAGTCCTTGCTGGCTCCAGGTGCCATGAGTGTCCGGTTCTAAGGCCCGAAGACCCTGGGCTCGGCGGCACTGGGGTTCGGCACTGTTTGATCTGAAGGCCGTGACCTTCCTCCTTGTTAGTCTTGAGGTGAAGGGGTGGCCATTCTGGGTGGCCTCCTCCCTTTCATCCCCCTTCCGGGCACTCATGCCCTGGCCCTTCTAGAGCCACCACGATGTCAACGTGAGCCTTCGAGCTGGAGGAAGATGCCACTAGGAGGGGAGTGAAACCCTGGAGACAGCCTCCTCCGCAGCCAGGGTCCAAAGGCCAGGGCCAGCCACCGACACCCCAGCCCTCAGTGTCCTCATCAGCGCGGTGGGGTCTCCATGGCGCTGAGCCTGCTTGGAGTGGCACAGCCGGCCTAGAGCCCGCGAGGCAGATGGGGCTGAGGGCTGGAGCGCGCCTCTTAATTGTCCATGACTTACAGACTTGGCCGGGCTCCCGGACGGCCTCATAAATCAGCGCGGCCACAGTGAGTAGCCTGTTAGTGTGGGCCTTACGCGCTTGGCAGGCCCCTCGCCTCCTCCCTGCTTGGGAGCACGCCGCTGCCTCCCATTTTCCATGGGCTGCGGCAGACCCAGGAGCTGGGTGTGCTCGCGGGGCGTGGGTGGGCTGGGGGGGATGGCGGAGGGCTGGAGAGGGAAGCCACCGCCTTGGGGATGCCCGCTTCCAGACTGCTCCCCCAGACCCCTGGCGTGGCCCCCAGCACCTTCCCTTCCCCGCCGGGTGTCTCCCCTCGTGGAGCCGGGAGACGGGCCTGATGGGAAGTCACTGTTTGCAGGGCGCTCTGTCTCTTCCTGGGGCGAGCACACGCATGTGGCCTGCACGTGTGTCTACAGTATATGTGAGTGTGCCCCCCCGCCCCCCCCACCAGACGAGAAGCCACTGCAAGCAGCATCTGGCCATCGTGGCACCGGGGAAGGCGGGGACACGTCTGTCTGGGTGGACGGCACCGGAGCACGGAGACTCAGTTTCCTCATCTGGGAAGCGGAGCCGTGCGGCATCCCTGCTCCCCGGGGCCCGGCTGGGACTCAGATCCAGCACGAAGAGCCGAGCCGCTGCTCTGTCGTCACTGGGCTCTAGCGACAGAAAGGGGCTGAGCCGGCATGAGGTTGTGGGCGTCCAGGCCCCCATGCGCGGGACCTCTGGATTGTCAGGGAGGCCAACAGTCAGGGGGGCCAGGCTGAGGGGTCAGCCTTGTCCCCAGCTCTCTCCTGGCCCCCGGAGGTGAACGAGAGGTGACTTTAGGACAAGTTACGGGCCGCCCTCTGCCGTGGGAGTGGGCGCGCCCCTTCTGGAAATACAAACAGGCCCCAGACAGGTGTAGGTAACTTCCTGCCTGACAGATGTGCCCACATCATTCGGGAAGCTGGGGCTGCTGGGGAGGTTTGTGAGGTGATGTCTGGGAGACCTGCTCCCGCCACCCCCGGGGCTCAGTGCAGACGGGCTCTGGGCCGGGGTTCGCCGGCCTCCCACTGCACTGTGGCCAGCCGGCCCCGGGTGTCCAGCTGTGGGCCGCTGGCCTCCGCTCAGGTTTCCCTGCACCCGGACCCCCTCCCCACACTGGCTCTGAGCCCGGGCGGAGTGCTGGGAGTGCTCCGAGGACCCACACAGGTGCTCATGCCTGCTGCGCCCGAGTCAGGAGGTGGGCATGGCTCTGGGACTGGCGGACTGGGCTTGGGGCCCAGCTCTGCCCTCACCGACTTGGGGCCTCAAGCCCACCATTTCCTCTGAGCCTCAGGCTTCTGTCTTTAGAGTGGAATGATCGTGCTTTACTGCAGACTTGTCTGAAGGATTAGATCAAGGGCTGAGTACACAGCTTTGGGAACCCAGTAAGACCAAGGCATTGGGGAGTTTCCATTCCTGAAATGGCTTGATTCAGGGACCTGGCTGGAGGGCGGGCCACACGGGCCTGGGCCAGGGACAGAGCTGGCCCCCTTCCGGCCTCGGGAATCCCGACCGGGTGTGTTCAGAGCCAGAGGGCACAGGACATGAGTGGTGACGCTAGTTTCCAAGAGAAAACAGATGCTGTGGGTAGGTCGTGTGTGCAGAACCCCTCTGCGGCCGGGCTGGGCCGGAACTTTTGGGTGAGGAGGGGCGGGCAGATGAGGGGGACACACAGGCTCCAGGCTTCTGCAGACACACCTGTTGGTCATGACTTGGAGAAGCCGGAGGAGGAGGAGGAGGGGGAGGAAGGAGGAAGGCCTTTCTTCCCAGCATGAGGTTTGGCCACAGTGGAGACCTAGTACCTGGGGTCTCCAGAAGCACTCAGGGTGCTCCCCAAATCCCTGGGGATCTCTCAGGCTCGGAGGAGAGACGTTTCTCCTGGGTGCTCCTGGGCCGTGAGATGAGGGGGAGGGCAGGGGCTTGTGGGGGGGACGGGGACGGGGCGGGAGGCAATGTCAGATACAAGCGCAGCAAAGGGTAGAGCAGTCCAGCTTGGCGGGGGGCCCTGCACTTCCGGCCTTCTTGTTGACCTTGGGTAGCAGGAGGACGAAGGACATGGCCAGGGCACAGTGGTAGAAGCTGTGAACATAGGTGTAATCCCAGTCCTGCAGGGGCGGGAAGGGGGGGATTGGTCTGCGGCCCCAGGCTCCCCCCAACGCTCCGTGCCTCTGCTCACGTGCCTGATGTGCCCAGGCACCTGCCAGTCACCCCCCCCCCACCGAATCTGGCCAAGTACCCTCCTCTAAGGGGCCTCTCCTCAGCGTCCAGCCCATGGGCAGTCTTTCCCGACCTCAGCCCCCTTGGAGTGCTGAGGGTAGAGAGTGGAAGTTCGACAGCATTTTGCTGGGCCTTTGACAATGAGGCCGGGGCTCCTCCCCCTCCCTCCTCCCCCCCCTCCTTCCTGCAGGTGCACCCTCCAACCCCAGGCCCCGTCCTGGCTGGGTGCCTCATCTCAGATCCCCGCAGACAGCGAGAGCTGGGGTGCCGGGGATGGACGGTGCTGTGGTGGGAGGGAGGCCTCCCTCCACCCACCAGGAGGGACAGAGGACACAACAAGGGGCAGCTGCCGAAGCCCTCCGAGGAGCCCCGGTCCCCGTACCTCGAAGAAGAAGCGCAGCATGAGAGCCAGGGCCCCGAAACAGAGGCCAGGGCCTATCTGCTGGGTGTAGACACTCTTGTCGGGGTACAGACCCTTCTTCTCCTTCATCTGTTGCAGCTGCGGGGAGAGTGGCCGAGCAGAGAGGTCACACGGTGGGGAGGCCGTTCAGAGCTGACTGGAGAGCTGGCCCAGGCACCCACGCGTCCCTTGGCTACCCTCGGGCGGGGGGATGGGGCTCAGGGAGGTGCCCTGTGTGCCTGGTCCCACGGCAGCAGGCCCCAGGGGAGCCCCATCCTGGATGGCTTGGTTGGGAACCCCTGTGCCAGTTTGCCCAGTGAGGACCAACGCCCGTCCCTGCCCGCCTGCCTCTTCGGGCTAACGAGATAACCCTTGCACACGCACCCCTGCTGGGCAGTGGGGACCCCCAGGGGACCAGACTCAGCAAGGGGGTGTTGGAGGGCTTGCCCCGCCCACCATGTGGCCCACAGGGATGCCCGTGCTGTGGTCCACCAGACCCTTCAGTGGCTCGTGGATCAGGACCCATGGTCCTGTGCTCCTGAGACAAGCTGGCCAGCACGGGACTCTCTGGTTGCCCAGGTGTGCACGTTAGTGGGAGGCGTGAGCCGGCACTGACGCGTACAAAGATGGGTTCAAGTCCATTGACAACGTGCGGTAACCGTGGGACCGAGTCCTGCACCTTCCAGCCCCTGGGGCCAGGGTGTCTCAGAGTGCCGCTGTTTGGGATCCCAGCACAATGCACACTGTGGATCGTGGACCCCTCCCCAGAAGGGCTGGGGCCCCCCACAACCACACACACCTGCTGGGTGGGAGCCCCGTGCCAGTTGGGGCGGGCTGACCCACCCGAGTCTGGGGTGCGGTTTTCTGGAATTTGCCATTGCTGATAAAACACCAGGCCCCGCACGGGCCCAGACGGCAGGTGGGTGCGGCTGGGGGGCCCAGGTGTGGTTGGCTGCAGCCATGCGCCTGCCCAGGGTCACGTCCTAGCCTGGCCCGGCCCTGCCCCGCATCCCCCATATCCGCCTCTCTCTGCTTCCCCTGCCTGAGGGCTACTGTTCCCAACTCGGGCTCAAGAAGGGATGAGCCTCTGGGAGAAAAATTCACCCTCATTCCAGGGAGAAACTGCCCTTGAAAATCCAAAATAAACTCCACGTTAAATGGTCTGAAAAACACAATTTGAGCCCCAGATGTAGGGAGCCAGGCAGACCTCTTGGTTCCCGCGTCTGGATCCACAGCCCCAGGGCCGTGGAAGTCGTCGTGGCGCTTTCCGCGGAAACTGGCGAGTGGCTTCCATTCTGGCTAATTACAATCAAACACAGATCCAGGCCTGCCAAGTTCTGTGGGAGGAACAGCCCCCCAGGGCAGCCTGTCCTACTTCCTGCTGGGGAGTGAGGCTGCGCTATCGAGACCCAGGGCTCTGTGTTTATACATTCCGGCATGTTCATTAACGCGGTCCTTCCCGGGACACGGCAGACCCAACAGGCCTCCCCTGCTCTCACGGGCAGCTCCGAGGGGCCTCTTGGGTCAGCCCTCCCCCTTGGGGAGGCTGGAGGGAGAAAGAGGCTCCTTCCTTTCTCTTGGAAAGTCAAGGCCCGACTTCACCCGGTGCCGCGTGACTTCTCGTTGCCTGCGGACCTCTCTGAGCCCTGCTTCCTTCGTTAACTGAACGGCAGGACAAATCCTCTACTACTGCTGGGGGAGGACCGGACTTCATTTTCCCTCCCGCAGCTGTAAAATGGGTTGATGGACACCTTCTGCGCCACCTGCCCAGCCTGACCCCTCTTCCCAGAGAGCTGCCCTCCCGCTCCCTAGGTGGCCTGAAGCCCCTCCACCCCATCCCCTGAGGCCCTGCCATCTGGGCCTTAATTTGGGGTCCTTGAGTGGGTGTGTGCCAGCGCGTGGAGTTGGGACACCCCGAGATTCCAGGTGGAGCTCCCAAGGGGCGAAAATGTGGCAGAGGGAGGTCACCCCGGGGCCTGCGCTACTGCATGGCTGGAGAGTGGGTCCAGCCTCAGGTCTGCCAGCAGGCCGGGCCTGTGTTCCAGTCCCTGCAGGGTTCAGCTCCTTCCCTTCTGGGGTCCCAGGAAGTGCCCCTGGGTCCACTCTGCTCTAGCATCCCTCGTCAGCTCGGGAAGCGTGAGTGGCTTTCAGGCCTCGCAGCCAGGAGGGCCTTGGTACAAGAGAGCTGTGGGGAGGCCTGGGGACTGTGCGTCAGGACCCCCAGGGGACCCAGTGAAGAGATGTCAGCGTTGCAAAGTCTGGCTCAGGCTGCCTCAACGCTTAGGGGCTGTCCCAACTTCCAGTCCACTACACACCGCAGCCTCCCTCCTCAAGGCTCTCTGCCCCCGTGAAGTCCTCCTAGAATAATCCAGGCCATTTCCAATTGCTTTCGCACCTCTAAAGCAGTCACTCTCTGCAAAGAATAATAATGATAGTGGTTGTTGCTCCCACGTGTCGAGCACATTAGAAGGCAAGTTCTATGCCAACACTTTTAGATACATTAACCCAATTTCTTTGAACCAAACCTACGAAGCAGGTACTGAACTGTTCCCGTAACAGCCACTTTCCAGACATGGAAACTGAGGCAGAGAAGTAGAGTCACTTGGGTTAGGTCCAGAGCTAGTGGGTACGGACGATACAGATGGTCCGTGTGGCCGGGGGCCTGGTGTTCCTCATCTCTGTGTTCTAGCGGAAGCCCTGAGACGGGAGATAAACGGAGACCCCGAGGCGGAGGCGTCACAGGGGCGGTCGTCCCCGTCCTCTGAGGCTCGTATGGTACGCACCCACTTTGTGGCAATGATGAGGACAGCCGTGCCGATGGGACCCGAGTACACCCCATAGCCCCAGCGGTCATGGTAGATCCGCACCGCGATGGTCAGGACACCAAACATCACGAAGGTCGACCTCTTAGGTTCGTCAAAGTCGGCCAGCGCTGGAGGTGAGGGAGGAACCGGGAGGGGTGAGCAGCCCCTCTGCGCCTCCCGGCCACTGCTCCCCCAGACGCATTCCTTAGGCGCCCCAGCCAGAGAGACCCCCAGGGCCCAGCCCGGTCACCCCGAGGTCTGAGCTCTGGCTGGGTCTAAGGGACAGACGTGGACAGAGCTGCGTGGGGGTCACGGGCAGGGCATTGTGCACCTGCCGCTGAGAGCCCCAGGAGCCAAGACAGAGACATGCAGGTAAGAGACAGGAAAGATGTGGGTCCTTCACGGAACCTGAGCAAATAACGGGGGCCCCTGCGATGGGGCCCGTGTGTCCTGATGGCGCCTCCAGACGGCGCTAAGTGAGAAGAAAGTTGCAGAAACTGGGCTTTTGAGCAATTCCATCCTCGTAAAAGCCTGAGCTGACACTGGTGGGCACGGCTGCTGGTAAGAGCCTCAAGAAACGCCTTGTGGGCAAACCCTGGTGTGCAGCAGCGGCTCCCGGGGCGGGGGGAGCCGGAAGCCCTCCCACGGGTTCCAGGCACGGCTCCGCCGCGCGAGGCGCTCCGAACAAGCCCTCGTTCACGTGGGAATTGAACAGGAAGCAAGGATGGGAATCGGGACGTTTAAGGACGGTGCGTCCTGTCTCATGACTAAACCGGGCTTCGAATCCCAGGAAAGGGGAGAGACGCTCCCGGTGGCGGGGGGGGGGGGGCGGCAGAGTCAGCGGGCTCGGCTATTTCTGGGAGCGTCAGGTGGATGGTGGGTGGGGACACTGGGCGACGGGGCACGGCCACTCACCCATCAGCGAGACCCACATGCTCAGCGCTGTCCCGTAGACGCTGAAGTACTCCAGGACGTCGTGGCGCATGAAGCAGACCACCGACAGGCCGGGCCCGTCGCAGGCGTGGTACAGCTGCCGGGAAACCGCGGGGGTCAGGGACTGGAGGGGACGGCATGGGCCCCAGCCACGCCCGGCCCCCGCCGCTCCCTGCCAGCCAGGCCACTCACTAGCCTCGAGACTCAGGCAAGTCATTTCGTGCCTCAGTTTCCCCACCTGAAAAATGGAGGTGCCGCCAGCCACTCCCCTCACGGTGTCTTGTGGGGATTCGACAAAACGTTCCCGTGAGGGGCCGGGAGCCTCGGATGTGCTCAGAGCCCAGTCGGGTCTCTCCTGGTGTGTGTATGACATGACCACACGTAGTCCAGGCATCACTCCGTGAAGCCCGCCGAGGCGGGGATCCGGAAGACGCGCCCTGCACCCAGAGCAGGTGCGTGTGCGTTCCCTCAGCACCTTTGGGCATGAGGCTGCGGCCTATTTTTTGGATGCCGGTCAGCCCTACAGGGGCCTGGGAGGGCCTTCGCCTGTCGTGAGTGGGCTATCCCAGCGGGGAGGTCCTCAGGTGTGAGTGGGCACCAGAACCCTGCAGGGGGAGGGGCTGGTGAGGACTCGCGCTGCTCACCCCGCAGGGCTGGGTGGCGTCTGAGGTTTGTACTGTTAGGAGTTTCTTGGGGTGCTGCCAGCCACCCTTGTGGAGCCCACTTTGAGAACCTCTGGTGGCCTGCCATCATTTAGTTCCAGTCTCCTTAAGGTCCTGGGAGACTGCGGAGACCCCTGTGCTGAACATGGCATGGCACGTTCTCCCATCTCTCTCCTGTAGTCTCCCTAACACCTTAATTAATAGCAACTTAAAAAAAAAGATTTTATTTATTTATTGGACAGAGAGAGAGCACGAGTAGGGGGAGAAGGAGAGGGAGAAGCAGGCTCCCCACGGAGCAGGGAGCCCGATGTGGGACTTGATCCCGGGACCCCGGGCTCGTGACCTGGGCCAAAGGCAGATGCTTAACTGACTGAGCCACGCAGGAGCCTTTAATAGCAATTTTTAAGACAAATACCTCTGTGGAGTATTCTCAAAGCAGTCAACTGGATTCTTACAGAAAACAACAACTCTATCCTTTTGCACACACATTTCATCACTTTAAGTAATATTTAATTATGTGATGTAATTATTTTGACAAGTCCCACAGGCGTAAACGAGCTTGGGAACCAGCACAATCAACTCTTGGTGAGCCCAGCTCGGCAAGAGGGAGGAGGCGTCCAGGAGATCAGCCCAAGTCTGGAGGCCCAGGGATGTTACAGGGGGAGCCCTGGGTCGCCTGGTGAGTCAAGCAAGTCAGCTTGACTTAGAGCTCCTATTGGTTACAATCATAGGTGACCAAAAGCAAGGGTGCACCTGGGAGGCACGAATAGAGGTATAGTGTCCAGAACGAGGGAGGTGACAGTCCTACTTCTCTGCACCCTGGTCAGACCCACCAAGAGAACAGTGTTGAACTTTGTATGCTGCACCCTTTGAAGTGACACAGGGAAAGAGGATGGAGGAGAGCAACTAGGCTGTGGACATGACTGTCTAGCTGGGGAAATATAAGCTTCAGGTAGGGCCTGATCAAGGTGCTCAGACCTTGGGGATAGGGCAAGGAGAAGGACTCTTGATGCGCATGGAGCTGGCAGGCAGAGCTAGGCCCTGTGAGTGACATGGATATTCTCCTGCTACTCCCAGAACTACATCCCTCCCCGCACTGCCCATCCGCATCGTCTGGGGCTTCGGCTCCCTGGCCTCTCCTTTGTAGGACAGATCACCACGTATGATCATAGACTTAATCACTGTGAGATGCTTGGGAGTGTCCGCTCTGGCCCCGTGAAGGGCAGAAGTGCTCTGTCTTAGCCTGGCCAGGCAAACACAGGGTCAGGGAGGCAGGCTTTGGAGTGGTTGGGAGGAAAGTTGACCCAGGAGGCATCTCCCGCAAGGCCCTTGGTTCATCTTTGATCAGGCAGGTGGGGAAGGGGAGACTCAGAGCAGTGCCACCTGCCAAGGGGGCTGGAAAGAGCAGTGACTGGCATCGGGCCTCTCTGCCTGTGAAGCCTGCCTCTCTCGACGCAGGGGCGCACTTGGCCTGTGAGGGGGCTAGCAGGGGTGGAGTGTGCCGGGGGTCTGCTGGGAGACGGCACAGCCTCCAGAGGCCCGCCTAACGGACCCCTGCTTTGTGAGCTTAGGCGAGTGGCCGGCAGCTTGGGGCCTCCTCTGTCGAACAGGGACGAGAATACCCGCTCTCTGGGGCGGGCCAGGGGACTCTGTGTGACGGGGCAGATGGCACAGTGTTGGACACAGAAGTAGCGACTGTCGCAGGAGGACTCTGGCCGGAACACGGAAGAAGCCACATTGGAGGCAGAAGGGGCAATGGTGTGGCTTGGGGCTCTGGGAGAAAGGGGCTGAGTGGGGCTTTGAGGTCGGAGGACATTTGTCACAGGAGGCAGCTGCTTCTGCCACTCTGGGCGGGCTAGGGCGGGACAGGGTGGGCCTCTTAGGTCAGCCTGGAGGCAGCTGGGGGCCAGCCCAGCCCAGTGGGGAGGGGTGGCCTGGCGTGTCTGTGGTTTCCTGGGCCGGGTCTAACATAGACCTGGGAACAAGACCCCCAGCTCCTCTCCCCAGCCCTAAGCCCCCTGTACCCGCAGAGAAGTCCTAGGTCCACTCTGTGTCTGGGTTTCTCATCTGTCAAATTGACTTCCTGGAACTCACCCAAGCAGGGCTCCCTTGCGGACCTAACGAAACGGCATTGGAAAAGATGCCTTGAATGAGCCGAGAGCCCCAGAGTACATCTGTGAGACAGTTTCTTCATCTGTCCAATGGGCTGGTCACAATCCCAGGCTCACGGGGAGCTGAGAGGACTACATGAGATAGTGTGTCCCCAGCACAGGCATGGCCCAGAGCCTGGATACTGGCTCACGGCCAGAACCACCATGGCCAAGGTCTCTCCCACCCAGGCGTGGAGACAGAAACCCTAGGCAACCCCCAGTCCCAGGTCCCTGCTGCCTAAGGGAGCACCAGCCCATGGGCACGCAGCCTCTCCCGTGGCAGATGAGCGTGGGTTCGGCTCACGAGGAGGTCGGCGTGACAGGTGCACGCGTGTCTGCAAACACGTGCATGTGTTCACAGACCTACCCACCCAGGGCTGCCCCAAGGACCCCGACACTCGCCCACAGAGGCCCGGCTGCTGGAGCAAAGCCAGCCGGCGGTGGGAGCCACGCGAGTTTTCACGTCTGGCGCTGCCACAAGGCGGTGGCTGGGGGAACGCTCGCCTCCCCGGTGCAAGCCTCTTGCGGGGAGCCGGGCTGCAGAGAAGGGTGAGTCTGATTGGAGCTGGTGCGGCAGACCATGGGGGTGGACTCAGAGGGATACAGGTGGGCCCTGAGACACAGATCGGTGATGGGTAGAGGGATGGGTCATCCATTAGGTAGGTAGAGCGATGAGTGATTAGAGAGAGAGGTACATAGGTAGGAGGGTAGGACCCACAGACACACAGACAGAAGCTTAAGGATGGGAGATAGAGCCACAGAGCCACGTGGAGGGCCGGGGGACAAAGCCAGACGGGGAAAGACCAGGAGGTTTGGGACGAGAGCAAGTTCTGTGGAGAGAGAGCTCCAGAAATCAAGAGGGACCCAGACACAGACATTAAAAAAGGGGAAAAAGGCAAATGTGGAGAAAACCAATAGGAAAAATGCAGAGGGAGAGCGTGCTGCTGGGAGGGAGGGAGGGGAGAGACAGACAGTCATCTGGCCTTTACATGGAGAAAGAAGGACTCGGAGGGAGACACGGGCCCCCGAGGAGAGACGAGCAGACGTGAGCAGGCCCTCCTGAACCAGGGCCAGCTCCGGAATTCTGGAATCAGAATCACCCAGGCCCTCCACATTCCCTAAACTCCACTAACCCCCTCCTGGGCCTGGCTCAGCCCCTTCCTCCCAGCTCCACTGCCCTGTGCTTGTAGCTGGGAGAGTGGCAGGGGCGGGGGTGGGGTAGGGGGGACGTGGGTGGCCTGGGGTGGTCTGTCGGCGGCAAAGGGAGGGTCACCCCAGAAGACTCGAAGGGCTCCTCCTGGACCAACTGACGCTGACCCACTTGGACTTGGTCTTGTGCACACCGATCCTAGGGTGACTTCCTGACCCCGATGGGGAAACTGAGGTCCAGAGAGGAGGACGGGGGCCCCCAACCCTCTCTCCTGGTCTCCAGGCTCTTTCTTTCTCCTCCAAATCACTTTTCTTCCTCCCCGGTGTGGGACGGTGGTGGAGAGATGGCCCCTTCCCTGTGTCCCTGTACCTTCGGGCGAGGGGCCCAGGCTTACCGCCACGAAGAACATGGTGAAGAGGTAGACCATGGCCTCCATGTGGAACCGCCGCTTGGCAGCGATGCTGACGGCGGGGAGGAAGGCCAGGCTGCTGAGGGTAGGCAGGAGAAGTTTCGCCGCGAGCGTCCCCATGAGCCGGCGTGGAGGGGAGGGCGCAGGCCTCCCGGGTCCCCAGGACGGAGGAAACCAAAGGGACAAGGCCTGCTCCCTTGGACGGGAGCTCCGAAGGCAGCTGTGGTTCGAACGCCCTGGAGGGAGGCAGGGACAGGAGTGCATATGTGAGAGCCCATGGACGGGGTCCAACAGCTGAGATGCCATGTGATCAACACTTGTCTCTGAATTTTTTTTTTTTTTTTTTCCGAGAGACCAGAGCTGTTGGTTCCAGGAGACCACACTTCTTTGCTTTGAGGCAACAACCTCGGAGTAAAGTGGCCACGAGCAGAACCCTCAGCTCGCAGCCTCTTTCTGTCCTGGCCCTCTCGCCGGGGCCCCGAGGAGCCCAGAGGGGGTGCGCCAGCGGGCTCTGCTGCTTGAGTCCCGTGTCTGCCGGCGGCTGAGGACAAGGTGTAGTCGATGCTCATCACTAAAGAGCCTTGCCGACGAGCGCGGTGTTTTACCAGCCCACGCCAGGCCCTGCCCGCCTGCTCTTTCCCCACCTGGGTTTCCTTGGCAAGCGGACTAATGAGACAGTGTTTTCTCCTCGGTTACATTGTTTCGAATCTGTAGTAAACGGCAGCGCCATCCATCTCTCCTGGGCTCCCAGGCCGGGCCCGCAGCTGGCGTCGCAGCCTCCCTCCGCCAAGAGGTTTTAGGGGCACTGTCTGGCAGGGTGTCCCCTTGTCCTCTGGCCCAGGAATGATGGCGGTGGTGAGCTACCCAGGCAGACTCTCCCCAGCCTGATTGCCTGTTTCCTGACTGATGTGCTTTCTGCCCGAGAACCATCTTTACTTCTACTCTCTTTTTTCATCCTGATATAATTCACATACGACAAAGTGCACGGACTGGAAGTACAGTTGGATGAGTTCTGACAAGTGCACATAGCTATGGGACCACCGCGTCTCCCCATCAGCCCAGGGTGACCCCTCACGCCCTTGGCCAGCGCGAGCAAGCGCTGCTCTGCCGCACGCCTGACTTGGCCTGTTCCAGAATTCCGCACAAATGGGACCATGCGGTGTGCATTTGGGGTCTGACTTCTGCTCCAGCGACAGAGCGTCCCCGAGAGTCGCCCACGTCGTGTGAGGTGGTTTCTTTGGTTGCCAGGCGAGTAGGCTTCTACCACGTGGACGGGTCACACTTCTGTTCTCCTGAGAGGGCGACCACGCAGGGACAGCAGGAAACACAAGTGTCGGGAGCCCTTTCTGCTGTTCGCAACAACGCATTCGGTCATGCCATTTTTCTGCTTCGGTGCCTTCCAAGGCACCTACCGTCCCTGGGGTAGAGTCCAAGGGTTGAGGAGAACACCAGGCCATCCATGGTCCGGCCCCGTCGGCCCACCACACACCCAGGTCTCCACCAGGTCTCTCAGACCCCGTCTCTCCTCCTACCCTCTGCCCCCCACCTCCGCCGCAAGAACACAGTTCCTCCTCCTTCTCTTTCTGGTCGTTGGCTCGACAGCACTGTCTGTGGGGAAGGCCGTCCCCCGGCCTGGCGCCCAGGCAAGCCGAGGTGCTCCTGTGCCGGGCCCGAACCTGGCACACCGTAGGTGTTCGACAAACACTGGCTGAATGAATGACTTTGTTCAAAGAATGAATGAAAGTCCAGGGAGGCCAGGCTCCTGCACATTTCAGTCTGGCACCGAGGAGCCCCGTTCCCTCTCCAAATGGGAAAACCAGATCCTGCTCTGCGTGCAGCTCTGGGCAGGGCAGGAGGCGGGCGACCCCACGTGGGCTGTCCCAGAGGCCTGCTCGCCCTGCCCACCTCTCCAGCCCTCCGCTCCTGCCCGCATCCAGCTCCCAGCCCCCGTCCCAGGAGGAACACAAACCCCGAGGTGTGGAAATGCGAGCAGACGTCAGGTGCTCAGAGAACCCCCTAGAGCCACAAACCCTGCGCAGGGGCAGGAAGACATTCCACAGTTGGTTTTGTGCATGAGTGTGTGTGTGTTTTCTTTGCAGCTGTAAACTCCAGGGCCAGGGCTGTAAGCTTGGGGAAGGGAAAAAGAGAAGGGGGAGGTGTCGGAGGGAGGCAGGGGTGCGGTTGGTTGGACATGTGTTGCAGTGATTAAAGCAGAAGGGGGCTGAGGGGGGCTGCCCCAACGTGGGGAGACAGGTGACCGGGCCTGGGGCAGCCTGGGGAGCCGCTGCAGACCGGCCGGAAGTCCCAGGCCAGCGTGGAGGTGGGCACAGCGCGCGTGGGGCTCCCTCCGAGACCGGGTCGCCTGGAGACCGACCAGCTGGCTGGGGGCAGGGCGTCCAGCTCTGAACAGGACTGAAATGACCCTCGGCTCTCCCTGCAGCTGGCAAAGCCACGGGCCTGGGGGCTGGGAGAGGGGGAGGCTGAGTGGGAGACCCCGGCCGGCCGATTCAAGGGAGCAGAGAAGTGGGGGGGGGGTAGGACCGGGCGGGCCTGGGAGCCCACCCCACCTGGGCCGGATCCACCCACAGGCTGGAGTGACCAATGTGCAGCCTGTCCCCGTCCTCCCCACCTTCCTGCGGCCTCCGTCTGCCGGCCTGCCCTGGCCACCCCCTAGCCCGCCACCCCCCAGCCCGCCACCCCCCAGCCCGCCACCTGCTCTAGTTCTGGCCACACCCGAGCCCACAGGCCACACACCCTCCTTCTGCCTGGACACTCACTGCTTGTGCCTCCCCCTTTCCTTCTGTAGCCCTCAGCCTCTCCTGACCCCTGCCGGGGGGGTCTCTCCCTTCTAACCCCCACCGCACTGTGTGCGTCTTGAAGGCCGCTCGCACACACGCAGACATGGATAAAGCGTCGGCTGTGTGTAGGGCCCTGTGCCAAGCATTCTTGCTGCTTTGTCCTGTCGGGTCCCGTCAGCAGCTGGGGGGTGGGAGTGGGGGGTCGCCGTCTCTGCTCTCCCCGTTTTACGGGGCGGCAGACCGAGGCCCAGAGAGTAGCAGGTTAGTGGCGCAATGCTGGGGGGGTCTCAGGATGGCCTGGCCTCCCCGCCCAGCCCGAGACGGCATCCGCCCTCCGCCCAGCAGATGGCGCTGGCCCCGGTGGGACCCCACAGGCGGGGAATGGGGGGGCAGCCGCAGAGGGAGAGGGAGCCCACCGCCCCGCGCCCCCTCCCCTCGCCCCCAGGCCGGGTTTTATAGAGGTGCTGAAATGCCTGGAATGCCACCCAGCTCCCGCCTCCCGGACAGCTGTCTGTCTGCTAGGCAGGCCCGAGAGCCAAGCCAGCTGCTGCGCCTGCGTCCTCCAAGTTTTGAACACCCAACCCACGGCCCTCGGTCACCCCAGAGCTCAGCAGCCCTCGTGCCCTGGCTCTCCGTATAGGGGCCTGCTGGGGTGCCCCTGCACCTGGCCGGAGGGGTCTGGGCTTTGATGCTTTCCGGCTTGTTCCTTGGCCCCCCCCATCACCCCCCGCCCCCGGACTGCCAGGCAGGGGGTCTGCTCCGTGCACGTGTGCGGGTCCGCAGCCGAGCTTGGGGTAGCAATCGTGCCTTGCCTGCAGCCGCGGGCTGAGGATTAGCGGCTCAAGCCACTCCCAGCCTCTGAGCGCCCGCCGGGGTGAGTCAGGCCGAGGGCTCCATCCCTGCCCCACAGGGTCCCCGGGACGCTGACGAGAGTGTGGCACCCGTCGGGCCTCGGGGCTGCGCTTCCCGGGAGCTCCCGCGGCGGGCTCACTTCTCAGCCACGCCAGGCTTCTCACGCCACCGTCCTGGTGCCACATTTGGGTGGAAAGGAGCCTCTTGTGGCATCTGAGAATCAGAGAGGCCTACACTCTTCCTGGGCGCCCGTGCTGGAAGGTCAAGCCTCGGCCCGACGGAGCACGCTTAGGGCGTCTGGCTGAGACAGAGGACGAGGAAACAAAGGACCCCGTTTTGGGGTCCAGCTTCCCACCTGCTGACCCCCCAGTGTTGGCAGGAGGACGTTTTCCCTGAACGTCCAGCCCCTGGACCTGGGGCAGAGAAAGCTGTCGTCTGCCCTGGGCTGGGCAGGAAGCTTATGACAAGAGGCTGGCTGCTGCTGGGGCCGCTCTCTGGGGTCTGGTCCTCTTCTGGGTCTGGCCAACGACCGCCAAGCTGGCCAGATGACCCCTCGGGCTGAGGTCCCCGAGCTTCTGAGCTCTGCTGCAGACTCTCTCCTGGACGGGACAGCGCCCGGCTGCCAGCGTGACCGTTCAACTGCCCGCACCCCCCACCTGGTCACCCCACGGCCCCCCAGTGTCCCTCCCCGGCCCTGGGTCTCTTCTTTCCCCTGAGCCTGCTACCTGCTCTTCTGCCTGTGTTCCCCCGCCCCTCCTCGGCATCTGGTAGAAACGTGCCTGTTTTCCTGTTTCCGAGCTTCTCCCCAGACATCCAGGCGGCTCTGGTAGAAAGACCGTCTACCGAAACACAGGTGTCTACAGCACCTCTCCCCCAGCCGGGGCCCCGGGGGCAGTGCGTGTGGGTGGGGCCCCCTGGAGGCATCAGCATGCCCGCAGGGAGCTCTGCCTCCGGAGAGTGCAGGACCCCTTGGCTCCAGGAGCGGCCGCACAAGTCCAGCCCTTTGTTTACTGAGCCCCCGGTACGTCTAGAACATGCTGGGCCTCAGAGGGGCCGTGTGAGCCAGGAGCAGCCCCGGCTCTGTGGGGTCCCAGCCGAGAGTCCGGGAAGAGCATTCTGAAGCCTCAACGAAGCGCTGGGACACCTGGGGGCTTCCTGGAGGAGGTGGCCCCAGCAGATCCTCTGGGGTGCTGAGTATGTCCAGAAGGGTGCAAAGAGTGGGGGGCAGGACCCGAGATGGGGGCCTAGAGTCCTCTCTTACAGTGACTCTCCAGGGAGTCCAGACAGTTTGGATCCCAGGAGGGACGGAGCCAGGAGGGAGTGACCCCACTAGGTGATCTGTGGGGCTCAGTGCAAAATGGGGGACCTTTGTTCAAAAAGCAGGATGAAACTTCATGCATTCACCGGACTGATAGTGTCATTTTTTTAATTTGAAGTTTGTCGTGTTCCTTTGGGCACGAGGATACTTTGGGGATGAGTGGTCACCCTCCCAAGTACCCAGGACCCCACCCAGAGACACTCAGTCCTGCTCCGGCCCCTTGGGGGCAGAGGGCAGCTGTGGGTGCTGGGTCCGGGCTGGGGGGGTGGGGTCAAGAACCCCGGAGGTGGAGGGAGGCGGGCCGGGTGCGCACCGAGGCGCTAAGGCCCAGTGTATACTCCATCGCCCCATCCCATGCCACTTCCAGAACACGGATTCAAAGATAGCATCACTCCGACCGCCAACAAGGTCACGGCAGAGCCTCAGCCCCGAGCGTAGGTCCCTTCCGAGCACGGGTCGAGCCGCGGAGCGGGTCCTGTGTGTGGCCGCTGGGCGGGAGGCTCCTTGGGCGTCTTGGGTTCCTGCCCGTGAGCTGGGCCCTAAGGGCACCAGGAGGCCCAGCCTCTGCAGCGGCCTCTGCCCTCGGAGCACAGTGAGGCCTTCGGGGAGGTGCTCCCTGCTTATCCTTTATTCTTCACCCCCCCAATTCCTAGGGTCTTTGGGGGCCCCAGGAGACTTCCCTGGCTACGGGGTCTCCCCCAACATTTCTGGGGCCACTAGCAGGTAAAGCAGCAGCTGTGGGTCCCCGTGGGCCCGGAGTGGGGGGCTTCCTGCGTTGCACGGGGGGAGGGCGGGGGGAGGGCCTGGATGGGCTCCTTCAGGTGGAGGGTGGTGGGGGGGGAGGACACCGGGGCCCAGGGTCACGCACCTGCGGGCGGTGGCGAAGCGGAGGGGTGGCAGGCGTGTCTCCCAGGCACTGTCCCGCCGGGCTGAGAGGAGGCGCTGGGGGTGTTTGTGTCGGCTGGCTGTGGGGTCCCTCCCAAGGGAAACCATTAGTCACCCTGGCGCTGGCTAGACGTGGAGCCAGAAACGCTGGGAGTTTCGGGACCACGCCAGGGGGGTGTAGGGCCCTGGCGCTTGGCTGGAGGGGAGGGGACGGCGGCTGAGGCTCCGAGGGCGCCCTGGCCCTGTCTGTCGTGTGTCTGTGGGGCGGGGAGGGGGTGCAGGCGTGGGTGTGTGTACTCCAGACTGCCCCGGGGACCGGCTCTGTCCTGTCTGTGCTTCAGTACGCGGACCGCAGGGGGCAGCGTGGACCTGGGTTCAAGTCTCCATCGCAGCCACTAGCCCAGCAGCCCCTGGGGGGTGGGGGGGGCTGAGATGAACAAGACCTGCCTTGCCACTGTTCTTGGGGGGGGCGGGGGGTAGCATGAATGCATGTAAGAACCCCTGCAGACAGAGAGGATAGGGTCAGTGACAGTGGTGGGGTCCCTGCTGTGCCACCAATCAGATGTGTGACCCGGGGCGTCATTCAACAGTCTCGTAGCCTCAGTCCCTCCACCTGCAAAATGGGGATGGTTAGGATGCTGTTCTCAGAGCCCTCGGTGAACAGGAAGGTCCCCGTGCAGCACGGGAGGCGGTGTGGCCTTACTCTGACTCCTCCACTGTTCCTGTCGGTGGCCAGACACCGGGCAGAACTTCCCCAGGGCTGGAATAACCCTCAGCCACCCAGGACACAGCCGAAGGAGGAGTTCACCGCACAGTTCCTCCGGCAAGGGAGGGGGAGGGAGGAGGAGGGTTCTGCAGGGGCCGCTGGGGGCCTAGGCCACCTGTACAACTGAGGCAGGGGCTGGATGACAGGCTCGGGAGACCTTACATGCCGCTTCCCCCACGACCTTGTGTTTCCAGGAAGGTGGGCTGGTTGGGGAGGGGGGTGGGGGGTCCGGGCCTGGCTGTGGGTATACAGTTTGCAGAATCTGGGGTCCGCCTGGGTTCCTGGGGGCTGGAGCTCCCGCCGTGTGCTCCTGTGCTCCGTCCTCCGCTCCACACTCTGACTCAGGAAGAACACAGGCCTGGAGCCCCACGTCTGGCCTGCCAGGGGCTGCCCGACTGGCCTGGGCCCAGCCAGGCCGCTGTGCCCTGCCAAGCCGGTGCTGCGCATCTGCACAGAGTTCCCCCCACGCCTCCCCCCCCACTGGCCCTGGCCATTTCAGCTGTCTGGTCGGCAGGCCACCGGCACCCCTGCCCCTTCCCTGGAGCCCTTGGCTGAGGCCTCACTGGGTCTCCCTTCGTCCCTCCACCTGCAGAGGCCTCTGCCTCTCAGGAAAACCTTTCCAAGGCCGGCTGGGCGATCCGGACCTCACCTTTCCCATCTGTAGAATGGAGCTAGGTGACTGGACACCTCCTACCACCCAGGGACCATGGTGGGGAGAGCCAGAGACTGGGCCCCTCCCGAGGCAGCAGTCAGACAGGCCTAGGCTGGGCTCTGTCTCCACCAGCCTTCCCGTGACCCCAGGCCGGCGGCTGCTCTGTCTGGACACCCCAACACACGGTTCCCAGTGCTGGACCCGGGAAGGCGGCCTCCCTGCTTGCTGCTCTGGGCCGCTGCCGAGGCAGCAGTCAGCAGGCAGCTGGGCCGGCCTGGCCGGGCTCCAGAGGCGCGGAGCGGGTTAAAGTGTGCGCCAGGCCGGCCGGCGGCGGGCGGGGGAGCAGCCTGGTGGGAAGTGTGAGTTCCTCCCTGTCTGCCTGACAGCTATAAAGGCAGACCGGCCGCAGAGCCGCCACTGGGCTGCGCGCCTCCCTGGGAACCCCCTCTCCTGGGTGCTCTTTGAAGTGGCGGAGGGAGGCGGCAAGGGGGAGGAGGAGGAAGGGAGCAAGGCCGAGCCCACAGCTCTCTGCACTCTGAGCCTCCCCCTGCTCGGAGCACCTGGCGCCGCCTGCCCGCGGCGGCTCTGCCCCTTTCCCCAGGAGGACAACCTGCTGACCCCGGGCCAGGTAGGCCACCTCTGCGTTCCCTCTTCCCCACGCAGCCCTCCCAGGGCCTGGGTGCACTCCGAGCGGGCTGGGGGTGCCGAGCATCCCCTAACCCCCTCAGGGAGCCGTTATGTAACCAGAGGAAGGCTCACGGGGAGGGGTCGAGACCCTCAGAGCGCAGTGAGGGCGGCCCCTCAGCGCCCAGCCTCGGATGCCTGAAGCTCTTGGCGAGGCAAGCCTCTGCTGCCGGCCGGTGGCTGGTTTTGGACCCCAGGGAGGGATGGATCCCGCGTGAGCCGGACCTGGCCTGTGGCCAGCGGTGTCTGGGAGCCTTAATGAAAACCAAGTGTGGGGCCGGCTCAGCACCTGTCTTCAGCCCGGCAGGCAGGAGCTGGGGCACCAGTGAGCCGATGGGACCGCCGTGGGGGGGGTGGGGGCTGCAGATGGAGGCCTGCGGGGGAGGGGTGGCAGCCGGGGTGGGGAGGTGGCAAGCAGGCAGCGGGGAAGTGGGGGTCGCTAGGACTTGGGCTCCGAACTCCAGGGTCTCCTGCTGCCTGGTCCCGGCACAGTCATTCCGAGGATGCATGGGGCTTGGCGGGCATAGCTGGGGATCCGCAGGTGCTTGACCCTCATGGCTGATGGAGGGGAGAGGGGACAGATCTGGAGGGGGCTTTGGGGCCGGTAGGGATGGGGGCGGCTTTCATACCTTCCGCCTTGGAATCAGCGGGCGCAGGGCGTCCCTGTGTTTGCTCTGCTCTGTGGCTTCGGGCAAGTTGACTTCTTTCTCTTGGGTCCAGGCTCTAGGAGGATAGGTTTGCTGGTTTCTGAAACCCCTACTCTGCCTTGCTGGCAAGGGACACTTAGGACCAGAGACAAATCTTAGACAGAAGCCGCAGAGGCCCCCATGCTTCCCGGGAGGCAGGCGTCCACACAGAGAAACCAGATAGGGGAGCCAGAGAGCCCAGGAGGCCAGAGGCCTTGATTTGACCCCTGGAAGGAAGGTCAAGTGGTGTTTGGGGCTGACAGCGCTGCCTTGTCAGGAAACAGACGGTCCCGTAGCCCTGGGCTGCCCTCACTCCATATTCCGGGGGCAGAAGCGTCCATCTTGGTTGGGGCAATAGGGGCACAGATGCCCCGATTCTGCCCAGCCTGAGATCCCTGAGGGTCCTGGGCCCAGCCCCCTCGAGGGCAGGGGCAGGGGTGGCCAGGGAGGGGAAGGGCTGGCAGAGCAGGTGGCCTCTGTGGGCCCCTCCAGCGGCCCCACATGGCTGGCGGGGGGGGGTTCACTCTCCCACGTGGGCAGCCAGCCCCGAGTGGATGAAAATCCCCAGGTGTTCTCGCTCAGGCCGGTTCTGCCAGGCAGCGAGCTCTGGTGCTTGGCTCCTTCAGACAGTGGCTGTGGCCTGGGCCTATGGCCTCCTCAGCTGTCCGTGGGGTTCTCCACAGGCACTACCTGCAGAGCTCAGGTAGTCCCAGGCGAAGCATGGAACACGTCCCTGCCTGCCCTTCGAGGGAGGCGGGTGGGGGAGGACAGGGTCGGTAAGCACACCTCGACCTATGACTCCTGTGCCTGTGCAGACATCCTTAATCACTCACCGACCTCTCCCAACAGGCCACCAGGCAGCCACTAGCAATTGATCCCAGATAGCCTCCCCGCCTCCATGCTGGGTGGGCCCCAAGGACTCTCCCCTCTTCCTGGTCAGCCGTCAGAAGATCCGGGCCGGGCCCGGCGGTGACTGTGGTCTTGCTTCCTAGGATGGACGGCAGACGGCAGCCTTCACTCTGGGTCTGGTCCCTGCTGGCTGGGGCATTGCTGGCGGGGGACGTGGCATCCACTGGGGCCACGGTGAGTGGGGAACAGCGTCCCTCACCCAGAGGGGCTGAGCTTGGAGGGGGTGTGGCTGGTGTGGGGCCGGCGTCCAGGGATCCCTGCACGCACTCCCAGAGCCCCACGCAGCTCCCGGGACAACGCCTTACAAGCCAGGCCCCGGCCACTCAGATCCCTCTCTGATTTGGCAGGATGAGGTTGGAGGGAGCCGAGGGCTCCTTTCCAAGAGGGGCCTGGAGCAAGGCGTGTAGAGGGGCCTGCAGAACCCAGGCTGGGGCCCAGGCGCTCGGGACAGAGAAAGCAAGGACGGTCCCACCAAGCCCCTGGGATGTTTCAGACTCAAGAATGGGAGGACCCGTGGCCCACAGCTTCCAGGGTCTCCGCTCCGAGACCGCCCTGGAGACGTGGGCCTGGGGACCGAGTGATCCAGCCGGCAGGCGTCTGGGGGCTGTGTACTCCTGACCAGGGCACGGGGATGGCAGGCCCGTCCTGCCCGGGGCCACAGCCTTCTAACCGTCTGTGGGGACTGCCGCCCAGGACAACAGTCCAACGTCCAACAGCCTGGAGGGGGGCACTGACGCCACCGCCTACTGGTGGGGAGAGTGGACCAAGTGGACGGCGTGCTCCCGCAGCTGTGGGGCCGGGGTGACGTCCCAGGAGCGACACTGCCTGCAGCAGAGGTAGCGGCTTGGTGTGGGAGTGGGGCAGCAGGTGCCGGGGGAGTTGGGGTGGCTGGTGGGGGGTGTCTCAGGCTGGGAGGGGCTCTTCTGTTTGAGGCCGCACAGGCCAGGTGAGCCACAGGCTTTTCATCGGCCTGTCAGGCTGAGGCTCCTGGGCGACCGTGTCCCGGGCTTCCTCTTGCTCTGGGGTCCTGGGGACAGCGCTTTCATGAGAGCAGGGTCCATTTCTTGGGATTTTCCCCCTCTCTTTCTTTCTCTTTCTCTCTTTCTCCCTCCCTCCCTCCCTCCTTCCTTCCTTCCTTCCTTCCTTCCTTTCTTTCTTTCTTTCTCTTTCTTTTTTTAAAAATGAGATCTAGACCTAACGTGGGTTTGAACTCATGACCCCGAGATCAAGAGTGGGTGCTCTAGCAACTGACCCAGCTGGGCGCCCCTTCTTGGGATTTTTCAGTGAAGGGTGAGGTCCTCCCGGGCCTTCTCTTCTGAAGACATGAGTTGAATGAACGTGGGGAACAATGTAGGGTCCAGTGGTTACCATCAGACAGACCTGGGTTCAAACCTTGCCTCTGTTGCTTCCTAACTGGGTGACCTTGGCCAAGTGACTTAACCCCTCTGAACATCAGTTTCCTCATCTGTGGTGTGGACATCACTAGGGCCCTCCTACCTACCAGCCCAGGGCTGGGGCACAGTAAACGTTCTTGGTTTTACTCTTAGTTCCACGTACAGAGACCCTGGGCTCTGTGCCCAGGGTACAGGGGTGAATTGTACAGCATCCCTCCCCTGGGCTGTGGTGGAGCCGTGGGGGTCAGAAAAATTAGGGGGCTTCTGGGGTCCGGCCCAGAGGCCATCTGGAGTAGGAGCAAGGTCGGTGCCTGTAGCTCGCGGCTCCCAACCCTAGCTCAGCCCGTCTTCCCACCAGGAGAACATCTGTCCTGGGCGCCGGGAACAGGACCTGCACGGGGACATCCAAGCGGTACCAGCTGTGCAGAGTGCAGGTGAGGCCCCTGCCCGGTGTGATTTCAACCCCCTCCCCCACCAAGCTCTGTCCTGGGCCTGCCCCCTATTTCCTGCCCAAGAGAAGGATGGTGGCGGGTCCTGGGCTCTGAGCCCCCTTCCTGACTCCGATCGAATCTGTCCTATGCCCCCGTGTGCTCCATACTCACAGAGATGAGGCTTTGCTTCAGTAGGGGGGCTCAGAGTGGAGCCTCACGGTTTGAGATCTCTGGCCACGGCCCCCGCTCTGCTCAAAAGTCCTGTGCCAGGTGCTCACCAGGAGACAGGCAGTCACCAGGCGTCCCCGTCCCCACCTGTGAAAAGTCCCACGGCAGCCCACCCCAGCTCCCCCAGGCGCTGGTGTTGTAACCCCCCCAGGAGGGAAGGGGGGGGGTCAGAGGCACTGACACTGGCTTAGCCTCCAGGTGGCTTTCAATGGGTCCGAGCCGGTCTGCACCCGAACTCCAGGGCATGGGCCAGAGAGACAGCAAGCCTTTGGAGTCTCTGTGCCCATGACCCGGTGTCCCTGTGGCTGTGTCTCTGCCTATGCCCATGAGCAGGGAGTTAGGGCCTGTGTTGTCATCTCTGGTCTGTTCCCCTCCTGGCTGCTCATGAGCTCCGGAGGGAGACCCACCGAAGCCCGGAGTGACCAGCCGCCCCCCACTCCCAGGCCTCTCCCTTTCAGTCCCGGGGGTTCTTCTTCTATGAACGCAAGCCCTCCCCCTCAGTCAGTGAGCCACGTTCCAGCACCGTGGCCATAGCCACGGACACCCGGGTGGACCTCTGCCCAGGGACGCAGGGCGAGCAGGTGCAAGCCACGCCAGGTGCGCCTTGCCCGCCCCAGCGCATCCCGGGAGGAGGCCAGGCTGGCGGGACACGAAAGGACCCTGCCCAGTGCACGAGGAGGGCTGGCGCATGGGCGTGCTTCAGGGACGGCAGCTGCCTTTTGCTTGTCCACGCTCCTTCCAGAGAGCGAGCGACACTGAGGGAGAACCGGAGGCCACCACGTGGGCCTCGGCTCTGGCCCGGCCATCCCGGCTGCAGCCGCTTCCTGCTCAGCTCGGACAAGAATGCCTTTGTCGGGCTGAGTTCCTCCTGGAGCCTCCCGTCTGTCGCCCTGCAGGAGTGCCCGCCGGACGGGAGGAGCTTCCGGGAGGAGCAGTGCATCTCCTTCAACTCCCGTGTGTACGACGGGCGGACGCACCAGTGGAAACCCCTGTACCCCGGTACCGGGCCTGGGGCTGCCTAGCGGGGGGCAGAAGGCAGGGGCGTCCCCCAGCCCCACCCGATGGCTCCCTAATGCGGACGGGTGGGCAGGCGGGAAGGTGACACCAGAGGGAGGGGGCTTGTCCAAGGTCACAGGCGACAGTGAGCATGAGTCGGTCTCTCTCATTCGTGGGGTAAGTGCCGGGGTGCCCAGGGCCCACAGCCCAGGGCCCGCAGTTGGTTCAGACCTGCTGAGGAGGGGGGCCTGCCCTCCACTTGCAAGGAGGCAGAGGCTGGAACTCGTGGACCCCGGGCTGGGCCAGAGCCCCGGCATCTTGGTCTGATTCTGCCACTGAGACCCCGGGCAAACCCCTTGCACGCTCCAGGCCCCAGTTTTTCCATCTGTGCAATGGGCGGGGGGAGCTCGGTCTCCGTGGAGGGAGAGGGGAAGGCCCCAATCCCACCGCGCCCCCCACCCCCCGCCCCTGAGAGCCGCCGTCTCCCCGTCAGACGACTACGTCCACATCTCCAGCAAGCCCTGCGACCTGCACTGCACCACCGTGGACGGCCAGCGGCAGCTCATGGTCCCCGCCCGTGACGGCACGTCCTGCAAGCTCACCGACCTGCGGGGGGTTTGCGTGTCTGGAAAATGTGAGGTTGTTAAACATTGTAGCAAAAGTCCTGCTGGTCTCGTTGCACTGAGCGCCCCGCCTGTCTGCCTGTGGCCGTCGCGGCCCCCGGGGCCCGGGTCTCGGCGCCCTCCCAGCGGCCCTCTCCGCCTCCCTTCCTGCAGCCCATCGGCTGTGACGGGGTGCTCTTCTCCACCCACGCGCTGGACAAGTGTGGCGTCTGCCAGGGGGACGGAAGCAGCTGCACCCACGTGACCGGCAACTACCGCAAAGGGAACGCCCACCTCGGTAAGAGCCCCTCACCCAGGGCCCCGCGGTGAGCCCGACCCCGAGCTGCTGAGCGCCTCTGCGCAAGTTCCCTTCCCTCTCGGGTCCCCTGGTCCTCCCCACTGGGCCCGGGTGGGCCGGCCAGGTGCTCAGGGAGACCCCGCTTTGGCTAGGAATCCTGGGCCGCTCTTTATTGAGTACCTACCGAGTACCAGGCGCCTCAGGGCACCCTTGGATGGGGGATCATGTCTGACCATTGCAGCAGCCCCAAAAGGGGGAAACTGAGGCACATCTCCCCTCTTCACAGCTGATGTGAGATTTGAGTCTGGGTATGAGGATTCTGGGGCCTGAGCCCCTGAACCTGAGTTTCGGGGGGCTGAAGAGGTGCGGAGGCCGATTCCGGCACCGAGCCAGCCTCGCCCTTCCCCAGGCAGCGGCACGTCCATCCCTCCGCCCGGTGTGCCGGTTTGGTGTGGCTCGGCTGGGGCCGGTGGGGCGTGGTGGGCAGCTAGGGGGTCTGAGCGCGTGACAGGACTTTGTGGTTTGGAACAATGCACTTTAGCCCTCGGTGTGGAACTGACTGCATTTCTGGGTCTCGGTGAATACTTGTGGGGTCAGACTGGGGAAGGCAGGGCACGTGAAACCCAGCCGGCGCACAGGGAAACCGAGGCCCACCGTGGGAACGCCGGCTCAAGGTTCCGGAGGGAAGCTGGGCAAGTCTGGACTCGGAGCCACCTCGGCCCCGGGGCCGTGGGGACCCCAGCCGTGTCCTGGAAGTCCCACTCCCCGCAGGAGGGGTAATTTCGGAGTTAATGATAGGGTGTGGATATGGGATCCCGGGATGGGCAGGCCGGACTGAGGAGGGACAGGATAAGGGTAGGAGGGAGGGTCTGACATGGGGGACCCAGGGCCAAGCAGCCAGTTGGGGGTCTGAAGAACACACAGCCAGCGAGGGCAGGGGCCCTTTCTGCCAAATCCCGGGGCGTGGAGACAGCAGCGCGTCCCCCTCTGAGCGCCCAGGGCCACGTTCTGGGGGCTACACGGAGGCCTGGGAGACACTGTCCATGTCCCATGGAACTCCCCCCTTGGGGGGCTAGAGGCTGACACTTCCAATCCCGCCGACATCTGCCGGGTCCTTCCTGGGTGCCGGGCCGGGGCTCTCCCACCTCAGAACATTGCCAGAAAGGGATGGGCACGCGGCAGGTGTGAACACAGGCAGAGAGCAGCGAAGAAAGCAGCATGAGGTCACACGGCCAGAGGTGGCAGAGTGGGGTCCAAGCCCAGACAGCCCGGCTCTGGGGTCCGGGGTCCTAAGAGCCACCCCGCACGCTTCCTGATAAATGCGGGCGCGCTCACTGTGGCGCCAGCCCTGCCGGTGCAAAGGCCGTTATTAAAGGCGTAGGAACCTTGTGGGCCGGCTGCTAATTTAAGAAGGAATTCTCTGAACCCTACAGTTAGAGAAATGACCATTAACCCAAGCCCTCCTCTCCAGCTCTTTTTCCCACTCTCTGCATTACCGGTGTGCAGCGGAAACACCGTCAGGGCGAGTGGGCTAGTGCCGCCTCCCCACCCCGTTCTCTCCACGCCTAGCCCAGCACACAGGGAGCCCGAGCTCTGCCACCATGGTGGGGGCAAACACCGCGGGAATGGGCCTAAGCTGCAGACCATGGCACCCCCTGTCCCCCGTGCCCCGGCCCAGAGCCACTTAGCACCCTCTGGCTGGGAGGGGCCAGCTCAGGGCTGGGGGAGGGGGCAGGCCTGCAGGAGGCGTAGGCAGATGCCTGGGGACTCTCCTGTGACACAGATGTCACCCCCCGCAAACCTGATTTCTGAAAACACGATTACCAGTCTTTCTTTCCTGGGAAACGTTTCGATCTCCAGGCTTTTAAAATCTTTCCTCCTTCTCCTCAGACCACCCTCTACTCCCTGCTGGGAGCACCTCTCTCTTCCTCAAACCCCTGTCCCCCAAGACCCTAGGTCCCGTCATTGGGCATCTCTGTGGAGGGTCCCCACGGCTGCCTCCCATCCTCTGCAACAGGCCCTCAGCTGGGTGCTCTCAACCCATCTTTGAAGGCAGCAAGTGTTTGAAATCCCTGTCACACTGGGACAGCATGGGTTTTTAAAATAATAGTAGTGACAGGACCCTCAGGGTGAGGCTCAGTGCCCTGCAGAAACCACCCCAAGGGCCTCGAGTGGGAGCCAGTGTCCCCGTGCATGGATGAGGAGACGGAAGCCCAGGGGCTCAGGGCCATCTCGGCGGCACGGGGCAGGGTAGGACCTAAGTCTGCCGGCCCCTAGCAGATTTTAGGGTATCTGTGGCCTGTGGGGTCTGTCCAGAGGGGCTAGGGCAGGGACTGAGGAGTGTGGTCACCCACGACCTTGATAGGAGAGGTTCAAGGAACCTGGGTGGCAAGCCAGCCCTCCAGTGGCACAGGGCTTTCCGAGGGCCTTGGAGTTGGGTCTTAGGTTTGGGTGTAGCCGTTCATGGAGGGCTGACTCAGCCCCTCACCCCCCAGGAGCACGGGAGGGTGGGGACTTTCCAGCCAAGAGGTGGTGGCCATGGCTGACCCACTGCTCACTATCATCCCGTTTCCCCAGGTTACTCTCTGGTGACCCACATCCCAGCCGGTGCCCGAGACATCCAGATTGTGGAGCGGAAGAAGTCTGCTGATGTCCTGGGTACGTGTGTGGGGCCTGGTGCTGCCTCGCGTGGGCTTCGGGTTTTGTAGGCCGCGGAAACGTATGCATGCAGGAGGGGTGCTTGACCCTGGATCTGTCCGGCAGGAGAGGGTCAGGCCCCAGGAGCCAGAACTTGACCTGGGTGTGTGTCTATGTGTGTCGAGGAGTGCTAGGGAAACTGACCTCACCCCCAAGCGTGGAAGGGCCTATACTCAGAGCCGCTCGACAAAAGAGGGGCCGGTGAGGACAGGTAGCAAGTTCCCTGTCCCTGGAGGGCCTGGCACAGGCAAAAGCTGGGGGCGCTGGAGGTGGGGTTCTCCAGCTGCCCCCCACCCCAGGGCATGAGAGTGAGCTCAGGAAATGAGTAGGTTGAGAAGGAAAAAGAGCAGGTCGGTGGCCAGCAGGAGGGGGCAGGCCGGGGACCCTGGCCGGGAAGCCTGCCCCGACGCCTGGCTCACTTCCCCGCATCTCAGGGTAGTGCGTGAGAGCCAGGACGGGCGGGGGGACGCCCACCCTTCTCAGGGGATGCTGTGGGTGGGGACTCTGCCAACGGTCCCCCAGGAGGGACCTGGCCTGGGCTCTCCGCCCTTGAGGCCCCCCGAGCCCCAGTCCCCTTGCCAGCAGCTTTGCACACTCCGGGCCCCCGGCCCCGCCACCCCAGCTCAGGAGCCAGGCCTCTGCCAGGCCGGTGGCTCTGTCCCCCGCTGGGAGGGTGGCGAGGCCAGGAAACACTGTGTTCTCGGAGCTGGCTGCAGAGTATCGCTTTTGAACCAGACGCGTGGAAACAGCGAGGACAGCCTCCGAGCAGCGGGAGAGCCGCAGGAAGGAAGGTCATTACTGTCAGGAAACAGGCTTTGGAGGCCAGCCGGTGATTTAACCCTGTGCACATACCTGGCTGCAGGGCCCAGCCCGCCGGGCCCAGCACGCGCCCCAGGGCGCAAAGCCTGGGTGGTCATTGGCGCTCTTTTCTGATGTTGCTACCTCGAGGGTGTTTTTCCAGCAGATGTGTCTTGCTCGTTGCGTCTGCCCGATAATAAATGAGCGGCCAGGCTCCTCTGCCCGGATTGCATCAGGGGCTCTGGAAACGGAGCTCTTCCCCGCCCTCAGGCCAGTTTCCGGAACGGGCTCTAAGGAAAGCCTCTGAAAGGCACTTGGTCCCCCAGCACGCAGCCCCCCTCTTCACTCCCGTCCCCTAGGCCCGAGGCCCCCACCCCCTCTGCTAGCCCTCCACAGCTCCAGGCCACCCAGCGGCCCCAGACAATCAGCCCAGCTCTGGGCAGTGGCTCCGGCCTCCGGGGCTGGCAGGAGACGGGCGCTGAGGGTTGCACGCACGTTCCTGCTGTCTGGGCGTCATCAGGCCCGGGTCAGGCCCTGGGAGTGGCCATCTTTCGGAGGTCCTCTGTGCCAAGTGTCCACCCACACCCCGTCTCAATGAGAGGGTGACTAAGCCTGTGCCCAGGCTGTCCTCCGCCACACTGGGGAGAACGGACTGATTGTGTAAATGGTCAGCCTGGTCACAGCAGCTCTGGCCACAGAATGTCAAGGCTCCCAGGGACAGCAGGGAGCTGGTCGGCTTGCAGTAGTCCGGCAGGGCCCTCTGGGGGCGCTGGGACAGCGTTCCGGGCCAGTCAGGCCAGGGCTGCAGTGTCACCCCTGGGGTCCCCTCCCCATGCGTGGTCCCTTTTCCAAGGTGGGAAGCTCGGTGGGCGGCAACTCACCCAGGGTCCCAGAGTGAGTTTTCAGCAGGGCCGTGCCGATGGCCCAGCCCCGAGCCAGCCAACACCTGATGCCCGCTGTGTGCCTTCCCCAGTCTCTGAGCCCTTCCGGTCCGCCTGGTCCCTTAGCCCTGATGCCGCCCATCACGCCTCTTTAGAGGCGGCTGGACGGGACCCCCGGGCTCCAGGCCAGCCCGATCCATCTCCCGGACAATTTAGGCTGATGGGAAAGTACGTTCACGCCTCCTCACTCTTCCCAGGGCAGGGCCCCGTGCCAGACGCGGTCGGAGCCCCTGGCGCCCTCGCAGCAGGGAGTGTCCCGGGGCGGGTCTCAGGGCTGGGCTGGCCGTGGTCGCCCGGGTGGGTGGTGCAGGCTACCCCACGTCCCTCCCCCTCCTCCGGCCCGGCCAGCTCGGGGACGGGGTGTCTTTGCCCTTCCAGCCCTTGCAGATGAAGCCGGCTACTACTTCTTCAACGGCAACTTCAAGGTGGACAGCCCCAAGAACTTCAACATCGCGGGCACCGTGGTCAAGTACCGGCGGCCCATGGACGTCTACGAGACCGGCATTGAGTACATCGTGGCGCAGGGGCCCACCAACCAGGGCCTGAACGTCATGGTGGGTGAGCAGGGCCGGGGCCGGTGGCATCGTGGGGCTCGCCCGGTGCCTGCGCACGGACGGCACCTCCGGCCCGCGAGAGGGGGTCTCCCGGTCGCTCCCTCGCTCATCGGCCGCCTGGGGTCCGTCCTTCACATCGTCTCCAACAACCCGTTAGTGCATCACCTCCTTTACCCGGTCACTGCCCCAGCCGCTGCCCGCCTTCTCAGCCCCCACCCCAGGGGTCGGCGGCGCGGTCCTTCACTCGCTCACTCGTCCGTCCATTCAATCATTCATTCCCACTCGTTCATTCATTCATTCACTCTTTCATTCATTTCACTCATTCATTCTTTCATTTATCATCCACTCACTCATTCGTCAACTCCCTCCTTCCCTCCTTCTCCACTGCTGTTAGTGATCCTGGCGGGTCTGCATAGCCGGGAACGGCAGTCATCGGGATCGGTGGGAGTTACTGAGGACGGGAAACTAGTCGGGGCTGCGGGGATAAGTGCCCCCTCCCCACTCCACAGTGGGGAGTTTATACCCCCCCCCGCCCCCTGTCTAGTTCCCTGCCCCGGCTCCACTGACGCGGGCATTCTTGCCGGGTCCGCGATGTTGATGTTGCAGGACCAGGGCAGTGCTGGTGGCCCCTGCCCCGCCCCCCACTGCCCCTGCAGGACGCTCCTGGCTTCTGGGGGCAGGGCAGGGAGGGAGCCGAGGGCGGGAGAGAGTTTGCGCCAGCTCCGCTCGGCTTGCCGCGAGCTTTTCCATGGCTACTGTCTAGAAACGAGTGCCGTGGCCGCTTGGTGCCCCAGCACCAAGAAAACGGGAGAGGACTTGTCACTGAAATCAGGTGACATCCGGTTGGGCAGTTCTGACACTTTTCAAAGTCTGATGGCTTTTGTAGAAGCCGAGGGATACGCTGGGGCACAACCCACCCACCTGACCCGTGTGATTTCCAGATCTCACCAGGACGGGCACCCATATCCTCCCTCGAGAGGAGAAGCCTGGGCACGTGGAGCCAGTGACCGGCGCAGGCCCAGGCTGGTCCACGCCGCCGCTGTGCTCCGAGCCGGGTCAGCCCGGCTGCCCCAACCGGTTGCTCCTTTAACGGCTGTGCCGGAGCCGTCTGGAATTGGGGGTGCTGGCCCCCTGGCCACACGGCTTCTTGGCTGAAGAGCTTCCCTGGATGGCCCCAGAGCCCCCCGGGGGCCACAGACCTCTTCACCTTCCGTGGGAGCGGCCCCGGAGGCAGGCTGGCTGCCTGGCTTCACCCCAGCTGGGGGAGCCGTGTTGCAGGTCAGGGTCCCAGGACGCAGCCGTTGGGACAGAGGTCTATGGAGAGGGGTTGGGGGTGTTCTCAGGAGACGAGGTGTGGCGTCTCAGCTGACCCCCCGGGGGGCCCTGGGGTTGCAGGGGCCCCTCAGAGCCGCGTCGAGTTGAGGCAGAAAGGCCGGAAGCCACGGGGGGAAAGGGCGTGACCTTGGGAGAGGCAGGTCTCTTTGGCGGAGGTTAGTTCCTGGGCCAGGTCTCGCCGTGAACTGTCCAGAGGCGCTCCGGGCATCTCCCTGAACGGCAGGGCCTGGGGACACGGCGCCACACCTGCTCCTACCCATTTGCTCTGTAGAACGGGCTTACCTCGGCTCTAGAACTGTGGTCGGTCTCTTCCCAGGGAGCCTCCCAGGAAGGCTGGTAGGACGGACTGCGGCTCTTCACGGGGGCGGCCACCGATCCTAGAACCTGCCTCCTCCCCTAGCCACTCTAGATGCCCTCTGCTAGTCCAGGTGGCTCACCTGTCTGCGTCCCTCTTACCGGAAGGGTCTGGGCTCCCTGTCTCCAGGCCTCTTTCCATCCCCGCTCTTATCCAGTTACCATCCGAAATGGGCAGGGGGAGAGCCGGAGGGGCCCCAGCAGGGAACCCGATACATTCTCTGCCCCTAGGGTTGAAGCATCCGTACAAGCACCCTTGGCGGTCAGGGTTAACTCCCTGCCAGGGCGGCCGCTCCTTTCCCAATGCGGTCCTGACACAAGGCACCCAAGTGGACCAGACGGCAGTCAGAGCTGACAGTCGAGTGACATTCTTGCTGTATCTCCTGCTGACAGTAACCCTCCCTCCCGCCCACCGGCAAGCACAACCTATAGACCTGCAGACCCTCGAGCCCCAGAGCCCGGGAACCCCAGATCCCCGCGGGGTCCCAGGGAGTGAGGACCACTGCGATGCCCGTTCTGTGCTTCCCAGACCCACGCAGTCTGCCCATTGGGGACCCAGGACATTGCATAACAGAGTGTCCCCCGCCACCCCCCTCCTTGGCGCCTCGTTCTCAGGCGGGCAGCATCTGCGTGACGCAGCCCAGGGTGGGCCCAGTGGATCTCAGGGTCATGTGCCCGCTGTGGCGCCTCCTTTGTTATAAAGTGTGTCCCTTTGTCCCATGCAGCGTCCCTGGTAGCCTGTCTCAGCGGATCAAAGCTCTGTGAGCCCGCAGGTTTGGGGGCGAGGCCCTGTGGGCAGGAAAGGCAACCTCAGCGTCAGAAAATCAGTCAGTTCCCCTGCTGGGATAGAACGCGGTCTCCCGTGCTTGCCTTGTCCCCAGAAAGCCGACGGGCCCTCAGGGCTGCGAGCTAGCCGGAGGGTCAGTGCCAGATGGCCAGGGCCGGACGGCGGGACCTCCCATCTCGGAAGTAGCTAGAGCAGCCGTGGCGGGTGAGCACCCTTGCCCTTGGGGCTACGCCGAGTCTGCCCCTTGCCATCGTGGCTGTTCCCATCACACACCTGCCATCCGTGGGCAGCCTGATGGCAGAGGCTGGCCTGGGTCAACCGGCACGGCCGTCCACCTATCACTTGGTGGCTCAGTCCCCTCCCATGGGGACGCTCCCCGGTGTGCGCAGGAACAAGTGAGAGAAGCCAGCGGCATCTTATGCCCACGGATCCAGCCCCGGTGTCTACTCCAGACCTCCTCCTCCCCAGTTTTACACCTTTGCCACCAGGACCCCGACCCACCACCCAAGCCACAGGCCACCCTGCCACGCGTCAGTACACATTCTCACCTCGGGCTGCTCTGCGTTTGCTACAGAGCAGGGCTCACACCACACGCACAGCAGGAAGCCCGCTGGGAGGATTTCCCTTCGCGGCAATTTTGCGAAGCCGCCCCTGAATGGGGCCCTGGTGAAGCAGGTCCCGTTTTCAGCTCGTACCCCCACACGGAGCTGACCCATCGCAGGCTTAAGTTTGGCCATTTTTCTCCTCCCTGACTTCGTCCTCATGGTACCTCGTGCAGCCGCCGCTGTGAGTGGTAGGTGCTGGGTAGGGGTCTCGGAGGCTGAGGGTTGCCATCAGCCGTTGATCCAGCCTTCCAGCCCTCTGCCCTGATTATGCCTAGTCCTGGATGTGATGATCCCGGCTTACTGTGGATCGCTGCCGGGCCCTCCCGACTGAGTAACTTGGTGGAGTTCCGCTCTGGCTGCATGGGTCCCTTGATGTCCTAGGGTCACACGGGTCCAATCTCTAGTAGGGCCCGGTAGTGTGTCAGAAGCTCTTTTCCAAACAACGCATATTGATTTGCCATGGGCAGCATGGCCTTGCTCCAGAACGCTAGGGGACTCCGTTGTCACTGTCTTATCGAGGCTGGCCGGTGCGGTCCACATGACGTCTTTCCCCAGGTGTCTCCGTTACTGTTTACTCCACTGCCTAGACCTGCCACAGAGCCCCTTCTCCCCAGGACCCCACCGAGACCTGGCAGCTTCCTAAGGCATCCAGGATATGGGTTGGACCGGCATTCCCGGATGCAGAATACGCTATGTCCCAAATTCGTCGTAAGGGAGGAAGTGAGATGCAATGATGTGACCTTTACTTTCAAGGAGATGTCCTGGTGTGCCCAAGGCCACTGAGTCCTGGGGTGTTCGCTGGTGGGGGCTGGGCACTGAATCTTTATAGGGTTTAATGTTTGATCCTCCGGAATACAGATGCTTTACCGAGGCCTCCTGCACCATTTCCTGGTCCTCTGGTCCGGTAGACACGATGTTAGCTGTGAAGAGGACCCATGTGAGGTTCTGTAGAATGGTCCAGACCCACTTGCACTGTAGGAAGTCGGGGAGCGGGATTTAGTGGACACAGCCCTGGGGCAAAACCGCCAACGTGTACTGTTGGCCGTCCCAGGGGAACGAAAACCACTCCTCCCCGCTCAGGCTCGAAAAGAAGGCATTTGCCCCATGAGCGGCCACATGCAATCAGCTTGAGGTCGTGTTAATCTGCTCCAGGAAAAGCACCGTCTCTGTCTCAGGGCTGCCACTGGGGCCCCAGCTTGGGCGGGTATGGGGGGCTCTCCTTCACCCTCCTGGACCTGTCTTGTTTCCATAGGGGCCAAACTGTTGAGTTCGGTGGGGAAGGTGGGGGTCCCTGCCTCGTCTTCTTCAGGCTGCCAGGAGTGGCACTAATGTCTGTAATCTCCCCAGGATGCAATATCGTTTTTGATTTGCTTTCTCGGATGGGGATGGGGAGGGGGCTGGGCACATGAGCTCCCGCTTAGCCCTCCCCGATACAGTAGCTCTTACCTGACGGGCTGAGGAGCCGACTACCAGCCATGAACTTGGGAACAGGGGAAGCCTTGCTTCCAGCAGACATACCGTGAGCCAGACCTGGGCCATAGTTGGGCCACTAGTCCCCCATACGCCCCCACACTAACAGGGGCAGGGATGATGGCTTGGGTCCCTGATTAACTGTGACAACCGGCCTTGTTCCGACGATTGTGGGGATTCTGGTTATACGACGGCGTGTCCTGCCGTCTGCTGTGGTCTGTGGACACTGAACGGCGTCCCTCCTTGTCCCTCCAAATGATGCCAGCGCCTCCTCACAGGCACAGTTCCTTTCGCTCCGATGAACAGAAGGTTCCCCGGGTGCTCCTGCGGGAAACGGCCGCTCGGTGGGATTTGCCGCCTTCCCTTGGCGCTCCCATCATCCGCCGGGGTCTTACCCTTTGCCTAGCGGGCTTTATGACTTGTAGACCATCCTCCGGGCACCCGCCATGGCCTGTACCTGGGGAGGACAGCCCCCTCCGCCCCTCCCAGGGTGTGCCCCTGCTCCCCAGGCTTTGCGCGTGGGCTGCCCGAGGGGCGAGGGGCAACCTGGGGGGAGGCCCCCTTCTTTGGTCCAGGGCGAGTCCCTGGGAAGGACTTAGCTGCGGGCCACGGCCGCTCGGGACAAAAGTGCATCTTTGCCCTCGGGGCTGGTGGGTGCTGAACCTTGAACCTTCCAAGCTCGTGTGGAAGGGGCGGGGTCCCACTTCCTCTCCCCCCCAGGTGTGGAACCAGAACGGCAAAAGCCCCTCCATCACCTTCGAGTACACGCTGCTCCAGCCGCCGCACGCCCACCGCCTACAGCCCGTCTACTACAGCTTCTCCGAGCCCGCGTCGGAGAGCGCCGAGAGCCAGGAGCTGGACGGTGCCGCGCTGCTGGGCTTCCTGCGGCACAACGGCTCCTTCTACGGCCAGACCTCCTCCGAGCGCCTGGGCCTGGACAACCGGCTGTTCGGCCACCTGGGCCCGGGGATCGAGCTGGGTCTGAGCAAGGGCCAGGAGACCAACGAGGTGTGCGAGCAGGCTGGCGGCGGGGCCTGTGAGGGACCTCCCAGAGGCAAGGGCTTCCGAGGTAACCAGGAGGGACAGGATGGGGCAGGGGCTTCCTAGGGAGAAGGGGGTCTTCTGTCCCCAGCGGCCCGCAGATGGGAGGCTTGCTCTGTGCGTCCACCTGGGGCAGGCAGGCCCGTTTCAGATAAGCTCACGTGCTGAGGTCCAGGCCAGTGGGAGTTCTGGGGGGACCCTATTTAATCCACGGTGGAATCAAGCAGATTTCCCTGCCGGAGGGTACCCAGGCCGGCTTGCACACGCACCTCTACTTGGAGGCCTGCACCCCTCCCTGGGCAAAGACCTGCCTCTGGGGGGCTCCCGGTTCGGTTCTTTGCTGCCGGCCACACCAGCTCCCCTCCCACCCCTGCCCCCATGGGCAGCCCTCGCGCCCACACGAGGGAGCACTCGAGAGTGAGCTACCTGTCTCCCTCGCAGACGGCAATGCCACTGGGACGGCTCTCGCGGGGGACAAAGATGACCAGGAGGTGGACGCACGCCTCGCCTCTCAGCGGCTCCTCTCTGCCAATGTCATCTCCGACCAGCTCTTGGGCGCAGGGTCTGACTCCAGGGAGCTCCCCTTCAACGAGACTGGCAACAGCATCTTTGCGCCGGGCGCGCCGAGGAGCTCCGCAGCCGAGAACCTGTACGTGGACTACGAGGAGAACGAGGGGGCCGGTGCTTATCTGCTCAATGGGTCCTACCTGGAGCTGCACAGCGACGGCATGACCAACATGTCCTCCGAGGCCCCGTTCCCGAACGCCAGTGCCAGCCTCCCCACTTTGGCCGGGAACCGGACGCACAAGGCCAGGTAGGGGCTGGAGCTGCCGGGCAGGGCTTGGTGGGTGAGGCCAGACCCTGGGGCGGGGGCGGAGAGCCCTTCCTGCGCAGGCTCCCTGCCCCTGGGATCTGAGTAGGCAGCAGAAGCCTGGCTTTTAGGGAGCCCCTCCCGCCAGTTTGGCCTGTGAGTCAGAGGGGGTGCCAACCGCCCATGTGTGACCCCAGCAGTGGTTCGGGAGAACCATTCTGAGGGGTCATCGTGAGCCAAGCTCGCGCCAAGCATCCATGTGTGTGGAAACACCTGCCACAACTACCCGTAGTGTTAGGACAGTGATAGGGACTCAGACGGGGTCGTGTCGTGGAGCCCGAAGGCCTGGGATCTGGCAGATGCTCCGGGCTGCTCACTGCCTGTGGAGTGGCTCGGCCCGACCCTCCCTGCAGGCCAGAGAGGAGATGGGGAAGGGTCCAGTGGGGCCTCGGCGAGCGGCCAGACCCCAGAATCGGGCATTGGGAATAAGTCCTTCTGCTTCAGGGGCTGGAGGTACCCCTAGGATATGTCAAGTAAGGGTCTACCTGGGGCCAGGGCCCCAGAGCTAGGGACACACCTGGAGACACCTGGACAGTCACGGCTGGCCCCAGGTTGGAGGCTGTTGGGAGCAGTGTGGCCCCAGGCCTGCTGCTATCCCGGCCAGGAGACAATCCCTGGTGACAAGTCCCTTGTGCTGTCGATGGCCACCATGGAGGGTCTCTTGCTGTTCCCCAGAAGCTCGGGGGTGGCTCCGGCTGTTTCAAGCAGAGGGAGTCAGGCTCGGCAGTCGCTGGTGGTGGCGGCGGGGGTGGGGGTACTGCAGGTGGGAAGGACTCGGTGGTTTTTGTTTTGTCTTCTGGAGACCCACCCAAACCCCTGACTTTGGACACCAAACATGAATGGGGCTGAGGGTGTGGAGGCGGGCATCTTTGGGACCCTGGAGGACTGGGTTTAATAAAAGGTTTGGGCTTCACTCACAAGGGGACATGGTGGGGGTGACCCTCTCACCCGTGAGCCTGGGAACAAGAGCAGCAAAGTGGCCCCCCTTAGCCGACGAGGGTGCCTGCGCCTTCTCCCCCCCCCCCCCCGTCACAGGGAGCAGCTGGGGCGCATCTGGGATGCCTCTTACAGGCTCTGGGTGGAATTCTTTGCAAATGTGAACAGTGAAGCTTCTGAGGCTGCCCTTCTTCCCGCAGGGCCCGCCGGGGCTGTCTGCTCTACTGCCCAGGGACCCGCAAGCTTGCAGGGAATGGGGCCTGGGGGCACGTGGGACCCAGCGGCGGGAGGGGCGGCAAGCTTTGCTTCCAGGTGCACGTCAAGGGTGAGAGCGGGGTTCACAGGCAAAGGCTGGTGTTCACCGCGAGCCAGCACTTGGGGGTACCCAGCCGGTTCCTGAAGCCTCCGAGCCTGGTCTCCACGTCTTTGACTGTCCTCTTGTCAGCTCCAGGCCTGCCCGGGGGGTGACAGTCTATCCCCAGGGGAAGCCCCGGAGGAGGACTCGGGGAACAGAACCAGCAGTAGCCCGCGGAGCCTCCGGGATGGGGCCAGGGTCCTTGCAGGCGCCCGAGAAGGTCAGCGTCCCGCTCTGAATGGCCTTATCGGGGTGGCACGGAGGCCCGGCTGCCTCGTGTGGCTTACGGCGTGGAGAAAGCTCAAGACGGAGCATCGGGGCCCCCGGCCACCATCCCAACCTCCTGCGTGACTCAGGCATGTCTCCCATCCACTCCCGGCTTCAGTTTCCGCATCCCGGAGTGCGGGGCTAGGAGGATGCCCCAGGGCCTGCCAGTCGGGAAGCCCGGGATTCCCAGGCCAGATCACGAACACATGAGCTTTTGGGCCCTTAAGCCATGTAGACAGTGTCTCCCCTGCCCCAAACCCAGACGACTGTTTCCCATTCCCCCGCCCTGGGGGCCTCCTGGGCCATGGGGATCGATGCAATCGATTGTGGCCACTCGGACAGCCTGGGCCAGTCCCAGTCGGGCCTGGGGAGATGGGGTGGCGCCAGCCCCAGCCGTTGCCCATCAAAGGATGCTGCCGCTTGGAGACCAAAGATGGTTTTTGGAGATAAAGGGCCCAGGGAGGCCGTGGGGAAACCAGCAGGCCAAAATAGCGCAGGCGGCGCGCTGTCCAAACACAGGAAGTCGCGTCTGCTCCGAGAGGCCGAAATCAAAGGGGCAGCTCCGAAAGGAAAGGTTATTTTCATCTCTGCAGAGCGGCCGCAAACAATCAAGGGAGGCCCCCCTGGTCACCAGGAGCAGACGCTGGGAACCAGCACACGGGGACATAGGTCCGCCCCCCCGCCCCCTCCCGCAGCCCCTAAGCGAACCGTTTGTAAACAAGAGACTGGGGCTGTCTGAGTCTGGCTGAGGGGCACTCTCTTCCTTCCAAAAGGAGGCAGGAGAGGCGTGGGTGGTGCAGAGATCCTGGGGGTGTTTTCCTCCTGGGCGCTCGCTCCTTCCAAGAACAGAAGCTGGCAGGCGGCGCTGTGGCGTTGGGCACGGGCGGACCGGGTTTTCTAGAGGGGCTCTGGCGGCCTGATGTGGGCCGTGGGAGAGAGAAGCGTGGGCAGCCCCTCCAGAAATACGATTTGTGTTTCAGCCCCGAGGGGTTATTTTGAACCCGGCTGCTCTCTCTCTCTCTCTCTCTCTCTCAAGAATGAGTCACGCAGCCTGCTGGCTAAGGAGTGTGTAATTAGTTGAAGATGGTACAGCTTCCCCATGGGTGGGGTGGTGGGCACGGGTGGGACCTTTTCATCTCTTTTGTTCTCGGGGAGAATTTAAAGTCACGGAAAGGAGGCGGGGGGACCCGGGGCGCCAGGTGCCAGTCCTCCCAGCCAAGCATTGGGGGGGTTCCCTGGGCCTTCCTTCCCCGGAGGCCTAGTGCAGGGCAGCTGCGGCTCTCTTCCAGGTTTCTGTGGGTCCCTTGCTCTGAGATGACAAGGTCTTAGGTGGGTGGGGGGCCCAAAGCATTTCTTCTCACTCTTAAGGAGGAGGGAGGGGAACCTTCCTCCCCACCCCACCCCGAGATCTCTGAGAGGGAAGGGCTGGCTGTTGGTTGTGAAGCCACCAGGTGAGGGGCTCGGTGGCTTTAGTGACCCTCAAACCGGCCACCAGGTCACGGTCTGCCCTGGCTTTCTCCTCCTCAGCCCCCCACCCCTCTCCCCCTCCCTGGGTTACGAGGCAGCAGTCGCCTCTGTCCTTAAGGTCGTGGGGGATTATTTCCTGGTTCTCGGCGCTGGATGTGCCTTCAGGGCCACGTTCCCCGAGAGCGGACCGTGGGCTGGTCCACACGGCCAACCCCGGAAGCAGAGCGAGCTCCCAGTTGAATCCAAACCGATGTCTCGATCACAGAAGCGAAGGGCAAGCCCTTCAGAGCGTGCGCCCCGGAGCCTGTACTAAGCCCGGCCACCGAGGGGGCCACAGGTCTCCAGGAAGGGACCTGGAAACGTGCCCACGTGGACGCCTCGTGGAAGGGTGGCAGCTCGGGGCGGTCGTCAGCCGGCCCCTCGGGCGTGAAGGGCAGTGGCGCGGGGCACCAGAGCAGTGTCCGGTGTGCGCGTGGCGCCCCACGTCCCCTTCTGGGGGCCGCCTTCCAGCTCCAGCGCCCACACTTCGGAGCCGAGGCTGGGGCGCCGCTTCCCTCCTCCCCCGCTGAGTCCAAACCCGGCCTGCACGTCGGATACGGAGGCTGGGCCCCAGCACACCAACTGGTTCAAAGAAGCAAACAGTCCTAACAATAGTTGGCTTCAGCCGCCCGGGCTCTGGCCAAGAATCGTAGCTGGTCGCCGGCGCGGCCCCAGCTTGCTTTCCCCTGCGCAACAGCCATCGCAGACCTGGGCAGAGGCGTCTGGAGGGGACCGGCCACTCCCCTGTCTGCCGCTGGGCTTTGCTGTTTTGATCCTTGGAGGCCGAGTGGCTAGTGTCCCCGTTCAAGCTGCATCCTGGCTGACAGAATTCCGGCACGTTCTCAGCGTAGAAGGGGCCTTCCGCGTCCCTTGCAGGGGAGTGGCGGAAAGCAGCCCACTTGCCCGTGCTGGGAGGCGACAGTGGGAAGCCGGCGCGTGTCCGGGGAGCCGCGGCCACGCGGGTGAGCCCCGAACGCGCCCCCAGCCTGGAGCCCGGGCCGCTGCTGTGCCGTGGGCCTGGACGGCCCCCGGGCAAGGACAGAGAGAGGCGAACGTCCACTCCGTCCCAAAACGTGCCTCCCTGCGGTGCTCCCTCCTGCCCCCCGTTCTGGACAGCAGATAGGCTGACTCTGACAGTGTAGACTCTGCCGGGGCCCGGGCAGGCTCGCTATTCCCTGAGGGCACGGCCTGGGGGCCCAGAGCCCCTCGGGGAACCCCCATGCCCTTCTCTGCATCTCCCTTTCAGGACCAGGCCCAAGGCGCGCAAGCAGGGCGTGAGCCCAGCGGACATGTACCGGTGGAAGCTCTCGTCGCACGAGCCCTGCAGTGCCACCTGTGCCACAGGTACGGGCCGCCGGACGACACGACCACGGGCTGCACTCGCTCAGCCCGCCTGCACGGGGGAGGGGGGGGAAGCTGTGGCCCCCCCGCCCCAGGGAGCTTGTCTCCTGATTTCCCGATGGGATGGCATTGTGAGGGGACAGGAGTCGGCGTCCTGTTTCCGGGGGCCACACCGGACCACAGTCTGGCCCGGCCTCCTGGGGGTCGCGCGGGCTGCCCCCCCCCCAAGTCTGCCGTTGTTTGTATGGCATTTTGTCAGGGCGGGCGTCCTTTTGGTTCGAAGTTAGACCGCCCAAGTGGTAAGGATTTTACTTCTGTTCACAGCAATTTAGGAAGGGGAGCTCGACCCACAAGGGACTGGGGCAGAGTCTAGGACCTTGTCAGGGGAGCAGGTGGGAGGGGAACAGAGACCCCCCCCACCCCCCCACCCCCGCCCCCGCCTTGGTCGCTCCTAGACAGACAGACACGTGGTTAGTTAGGAGGTGTTGAGCTGAGGTTCAGACCTGCGTCTGTCTGCCCACACGGCTGGCCACCTCCGCGTTCCGATGCTGACGGCAGCCACCAGGGACCGGGGCTCCCCTCCCCTGGGGCTGCTGCATGTTCAGAGTCAGACTCAGGGCCTGCGCCCGTGGGAAGCATTGCAGGGAGACCCCGAGGGCCGCCCCGCCCGCACCTGTGACTTTGTGTTTGGTCAACACCCAGGGCTGCTGCTCAAAGTGTGTGATGCCCCCAACCCTGTCCCACACCCCCACATTGACCCCGGCCATCTCTGGCCTGCGGGGGGGATAAGGCAGGCCGCTGGTGGACCCCGGGCAGCGGGTGGTCGGGGAGGGCTCACATGCGCCTCCTGCAGCCCCCAGTTGGCATAGGAGATGCCCGGGGGAGGAGCTCTGCATATGGGCACCGCCTCCTCGAAGGCCACCTTCTTCTCCCCTCCGCCGGGAGAGCCTCCTCAGCGGGCTGGCCCAAGGGGGCTGGGCACGCGGGGGCGGGGAGTCTGGTTTGCCAGAGGCTGTCTCGGCAGGGCACAGACTGGGTTGGGCAGAGCCCCCCAGTCTCCCTGGGACGCTGCTGGTGTTGGAATTGTCCTGACACTCTGTGTCTGGGAGCCTCTTGTTTCCCTCCCGGATGCAGGGCTCCCTGGGGAGCTGACAGCACTTGAGATATGGTGGGGGGTCCAGTGCCCAGCCCTGGGCGGAAGACAGTCCCCAGCAAGGACACAGAGCCACTTTTCCTGGGCCACAGAGCGGCCAGGCAGGGGGACGGGCTGGCTCTGCCTCTTGTGAACCAAGGGACACAGGAGGATGAGAGAAGAGAGGAAGCGAGACAGACCGACTGGGCTCCGCTCTAGGAAGCGCTCTCCTTTACCCGAGGCTGGCCAGGAGTGAAATAAACGGCCCTGCTAGGGGCTGAGTTCCCCATCACCACGGAGGCACCCAGCTTGGCCCAGGTGGCACGAGGCAGAAATGGCCGAGTTGGGTTCCTGCCGAACAGCCCCCCGGCCACCACCTCTTGCACACGCTACCGAATTCGAAGCTTGTGATTCTGGCCAGCTACTCTGGAAATCCCATTCTGTAGGGTGCCAAGGCCAGGCCAGGTGGTAGTGGGGTCACACGCCTTCTGGGGCGCATGGAGTCTGTGCGGTATCACAGGCACACAGCAGGGGCCCCTTGGCACCTCCGGGGTGAGGGCTGGGGGTAGTGGGGCCGGTGGGCCCTGAGCCCCGTCCCCTGCCCGTGCAGCACGCCCGTCTGTGTTTCGTGCGCTCAGGCTCCCTGCTTGCTTTTGCTTAAAGGGAAGGCCCCGTGCATGAGGAGGCTTGAAAAGCACGGCGCTCAAGCCTGATGTGACGAAGAAAATTGGTAGCTCGACTCTCCCAGCCTCTCCGGGAGGTTCCCAACCTGGGGATGACCAAGCCGAGGCCTGGAGAGTCTGATAGTGTTCCTGTGACCCCACCGTGATGAAGGGGACAAGGAGCTGGGTCTTGAACCCAAGTCCCTTTTGCTCTTGACCTGCCGTGTTCCCGGTCGATGGTGAGGTCTGAATGGATAATTAGGCACTTGGCAAGGGTGTGCAAGTCCCCAGCCCTGGACCTCCCTGGGCCCCAGAGCTGGTGTCTCCAAGACCTGGAACGTTATCAAGCAGACTTGGCCAGGAAGGGCCCCCCCCACCCCCCCGCCGGCCCCAAGAGAGGGCAAAAGACAACGCAGCCCAGTGCTGGCCCCGAGGAGCGAGTGATTGTAACCTGGCTCGTCCTTTACGGAAAAAAGAAAAAAAAAAATCCCCTTGTAGGCTGCTGCCCAGGCAGTTTCGTTCCATCCAGGCCTGGGGCTTGGAGAGACGGCGGCTTTCAGACACGCGCCGCCGGGAGGGGAGGGCCGGGGCTCTCCATCAATGGGGAAATTGATTTCCTCCTGGGGGCCCCATTGAGGAGGACTCCGTCATCTCCATTATTCAGGGAGGCTGGGTCTCCCCATCTTTCTCTCTCTCTCACACACACACACCAGCAGCAACAAACCCCAACCCCACCTGGCCTTCACCGACCCTCTCAAATCTCCCCGCATCATCCTGCTTCCTTCGCAGGGACGCAGCCGCTGCTCAGGGAGTGCGGCCCGTGTGTCCGCTCAGTGCCCGCGGCAGGGCTGCGGGGGCAAGAGGACCAGAGGGTGCATGGGGGTGGGGGAGGGTCAAAGAACTAAGAGTATCGGGCGAGAGCTGGCCCTTCACACATTGTCCCCCGATGGGACTTACGGAGTACTGGGGAGCCAAGGAGGGTGAACACACATAGAAGTGACTAGAGAAAGTTCCAGAGAGTTGGCTAAGGATTCCGATGTGCCACAGGAGGGCAGGGGGAGTGTGAAGATTGACTAGAACACCTGGGGGGCAGCTAGAAGGGGCTGTCCACAGCTGTCCACCCACCCACCCACCCATCCTTGCATTTCCTCAGCAAAGTGTCTGTCCGTCCACCCACATCCGTCCATATCCATCATTCATCTACCCACCACCTGTCCGTCCGTCCCTCCACCCAGCCATCCACCTACCCGTCTACCCACCCACCCTCCCGCTTGCCCACCCGCAGATGGGGAGCTGCTGAATGAGTGAAAATCAGTCACACCTGGCTGCATTTGCCTCTGTACCCCTAAAGGGCCGGTTTGAGCCCAGGGTTTGTGACAAACGAAGTGGATGCCCACTCTGAGCTGGATGGCGCAGGGGTGGGGCGGGTGAGACGAGGAGTCAGACCTTGAGGCGTGGGCGTGGAGAGTTCAGATCCACGAAGCCGAAGCCGTCGTCACTGGGCTCTGCCGCTGTTCTAGAAGCCAGTTATCCCCACTTCGAGCCAGGGAACCTCTGCGAGGTCAGATGACCTGTCTGTGCTCGCATGGCCCACCCGCTGGTCTCCAAGGGACTCGCCCGGGCCTCACGGGCCCTTCCTGTGTCCTGAATCAGGGGTCATGTCGACCTATGCCATGTGTGTGCGCTATGACGGCATAGAGGTGGACGACAGCTACTGTGACGCCCTCACCCGTCCTGAGCCCGTCCAGGAGTTCTGCGCCGGGAGGGAGTGCCAGCCCAGGTACCTGACGCCCAGCGCCCTGGGCGGGGGTGTGGGGCAACTGGGGGGCGGCTTTACCTCGCGCCGAGGAGCAGCAGGAACTAGCTAGCATCCCGCCCCCACCACGGGCTTTGTGGGCGGGGGACTGTGGGGTGGGCGTGTGAAGCTGGTCTGCCCTGTCCCACTCTGCAGCACAAAGGGTCAGAGACCTGGCCCTAAGCACGTCCTCTTCCCAGTCGCGACCATGATGGGGTCCCCAGAGGAGCCCAAGGCTGCGCACCTCTCCTCCTCCAGCTTGCCCCATCTGGGCCCTCTGCCCCTGCATATTTGCTCCCTTCCGAGAAGCTGGTCATGTGGCCGGGGCCTGCCCTTGCCCCCGGGAGCCCCCATGGGGGGCAGCACAGGGCTCGGGGACACTGAAGCACGACCTCGCGTAGGAGAGGGAGGGAGGGCACTTTGGGAGGAAGGAACAGCAGGAGCCATGGAACGATGCCGGGACACGGGCCCTGAAGTGGCTGGAAAGCCAGGGACTGGGGTGGGGGGGGGCAGGGAGGCAGGTGGAGGCCACGGGGGCTGCTAGGCAGACTGGGGGAGCGCAGGCTCCTGGCACGGGCCCCCACGCCGGACCTTGGGTGACCTCCGGGGGGGCTCAGGGTTGTCGGGGCAGCAGGTCCACCCTGGGGCCTCACCAGCTCCCGGGGGGCTCAGCCCCGTGTGACTGTGGACGCGGTCGGGGGTGCATTCTCCCCGGGCGAGGGGTTGCACGGGGTTCCCGCCGCAGGGAGGGAGGGGGGTCTCTGAAGGCGGCCCCTCCCGAGGCAGGTGGGAGACCAGCAGCTGGAGCGAGTGCTCGCGCACCTGCGGCGAGGGCTACCAGTTCCGCATCGTGCGCTGCTGGAAGATGCTGTCCCCCGGCTTCGACAGCTCCGTGTACAGCGACCTGTGCGAGGCGGCCGAGGCCGTGCGGCCCGAGGAGCGCAAGACGTGCCGTAACCCCGCGTGCGGGCCGCAGTGGGAGATGTCCGAGTGGTCCGAGGTGAGCGCGTGCGTGGCTGAGCGGGTCCGCGCGCCCAGGGACCCCGCACGGGCCGCCCTGACCCCGCGCTCCCGCGCCTGCTCGCAGTGCACCGCCAAGTGTGGGGAGCACAGCGTGGTGACCAGGGATATCCGCTGCTCAGAGGACGAGAAGCTGTGTGACCCCAACACCAGGCCCGTGGGGGAGAAGGACTGCACGGGCCCCCCCTGCGACCGCCAGTGGACTGTCTCCGACTGGGGCCCGGTGAGGACAGGGCCCCGTTGGGGTGCCGGGGGTGGGGAGGGGGGCCGCCACCCCTGCCCGGGGACAGTGGGTCCCCGCCCCTCGCCCTGCGGCCCCTCAGTCTCCCTGTTTGTCTTGAGTAAGGACGTGGGGTTAGAACACCTAACCAGCCACTCTCCCTGTTATTATGAGGGCTCTAACCCTTTCTCGTGACCTCCCCGTCTGTGTGTCTGTTCTCTGGGTCTCTTGTCTGTCACAGACGCTCAGCTGCTCACCGGGGTCCCCTGTGGGTGCTGGGTACACAGATGACCTTTTTAGGTATTTTAGGTGTGCTTTTCTGTGTCTGTTTTTCACCGAGCATGGAATATTTCTGTAATTAGAACAGAAAATGTTATTTAAAAAGTGGTTGCCATGGCAGCTGCTCCCTCCCCCACGCTGCTGCCCGGGGAGCCGGTCCTCTCTGGGAACGCAGCAGGTGGGGGGACTTGGAGAGGGCCCCGCCCCTAACCCCAGCCTCCCCCCTGCAGTGCAGCGGGAGCTGCGGCCACGGCCGAATGATCCGGCACGTGTACTGCAAGACCGGCGACGGCCGGGTGGTGCCGGAGTCGCAGTGCCAGACGGAGACCAAGCCTCTGGCCATCCACCCCTGCGGGGACAAGAACTGCCCCGCCCACTGGCTGGCCCAGGACTGGGAGCGGGTGAGTGCCCGGGGCCAGCAGCCGTGTGTCCCCGTGACCACCTCGTCTGCCCACCAGCAGGCCGGTCACTGACTTGCCCGTCCCGGCCAGTGGTTCTCACCAGGCTGCTGCGGGCGGCCCCACTCTTAGCCATGTCTGCTTGGGGCAAACGGTCTTACGCCATTCTGTTTCCAAACTGTTGGTTTTCTGCACAATTGCTTTTGATCCAACGTGTCTGGGGCCCGATGGTTTTCGACCAAAGAGCTCACCCATCTGTCAGGGACGCCCGCGTTTCCACCCGATCCTTACGGACCAGGCCGTATCGCACAGTCGCGTGCGCGATGTTCCGGTCCTCCTGGCCTCCGGCCTCTGACCCGGCCCCATCTGTCCCCGGCCTCAGTGTAACACCACCTGTGGCCGAGGCGTGAAGAAGAGGCTGGTCTTGTGCATGGAGCTGGCCGACGGGAAGCCGCAGACCCGCAGCGGCCCCGAGTGCGGGCTCGCCAAGAAGCCCCCCGAGGAGAGCACCTGCTTCGAGAGACCTTGCTTCAAGTGGTACACCAGCCCGTGGTCCGAGGTGAGCGCGCTGCCGGCCCCTCTGCACTCTCGGGCCGGCCCTGAGTTCCGGTCCTGCCGTAAGTGGCCCTCACTCGCCCCCGCTGTGGTCTCCTCATGTGTCCTTAGCAACAATGCCCCTCCCGGGCCCCCAGACCTCTCTCTACCTAGGGATCCCCTCCGCTTTCAAGGGGTGGCAGGAAGGGAGGCCCGCGTGGTCTTTGAATGTCACTGGGGAGGGGGGAGAGAACGGGGGCCCCGGGGCCAGCGCCGCTGTGGCTAGGCCACGTGACCTGGGGTCTCCAGAGCCTCCGGCCTCAGCGTCCCCACGGGCACTCATACTGGGGGGAGCAAGAGGGACGCGAGATGGACACTATGGGGTGTCGCGTGGGATGGGGAGCCCCGGACACTCGGCCGTGACATTCTGCTGTGTGCCTCGGACACACGCACCCCAGGCTTCCATGGTCTTGGTCGCTAGGACGGTGGAGGCCAAATGCCCAAACCTTAGGGTTCAAGGTGAAGATTTTGGGAGTCTGTAAGACAGGGTGAGTCTGGGGGTTCCATGAGGGCTGCTCCCCCACATGGGCTCAGGGTTCCCAGCAGGAAGACTTAAGGTGACGCCAGTCTTGCCCCACATGGGTCCTCTGCGTCCTACAGCACGCGCGCTCGTTCAAGAGCAAAACCGCGCCATTCATCCACTCTGCGTTGCCCACGGAAGGACCCGCCTGGGGAGAAGGAAAGGGGCTGAGGGTGGGGGTCAAGGTCCCCCCGAGGGGCAGCACCTGGCTGGGAGGGGAGGGTGGGGTGGGCATCAGGTGGGGCTGAGGGGCTGGTGAGGGAAGAGCCAACTTCAGAAGACGGGGTGGTTGTGGAGGTGGGCTGGGGCCTCCCAGGGGGGGGTGCTGTGCTGGGGGTTGGATGCCACAAAGGGGGAGCGGGTCCCCCCAAAACGGCCCGAGAGCTCGGGGGAGGACATTCCCATATTGCCCTGTTGACGATGGGTGGGTGCGGGGTGATGACGCAGATGGACCGCGGTGGGCGTGTGGACCTCTGGCGTCTTGTCCCTGCGGCCGCCCCTCCCTGGGATGCGGGCTCCGTAAGCGTTCACTCCTCGCAGCGGTCCTCTCCATTCCCCGCCGGGCAGAGGGTGCCCTCCGGGGGCACAGTCAGAGGCTCCTCAGGGTCCCCACCCACAGCGGGCGGTCCTCTGTGCCAGTGCCAATCTGACCTCCTCTTGCCCCCAGCCTGGGCCAGCCCCCAACGCTGGGAGTGGGCGGGTGGTCCTCCTTGCTAAGTCTAAATCAGTTAAATGGGGTGGGTCCAGGGCTGGGGCCTCCCACACTTGGACCCCTTGGGAAACGGAAGGCTCAGGTCCCAGATGCGCCTGGGTGACGCGGGGTCACCCATAGCGGGGGAGCAAGAGGGAGCCACCGCCTGTCGGATCCTGGCAGGAGGCCGGCGGGGCATCCTGGGTCAGCAGATGTCCCTGGTGTTCTGGGTAGCTCGGCGGGGTTTTCCAAGGGGAACATCTGGACGGGGAGCCGCGGGTGGGAGTGGCGACTTTGGAAGACGGGTTTAATTGGCCCGCGACAAACCCAGTTTTTTCACTGGAGTGGAAACCAGTGTTCTCCCTCAGTCATGGCCCCGTGAGTCTGGAGTGCTCTGTTCCACGGGCCCTGGGAAAGCTGGAACCGAAGGACCCACCCAGGGATAGCGAGGAGGGGGGCCACGACGTCATGGTGCAAATGGTGAAGCTGAGCGGCCCTGGGTGGGGACGAGTGTCAGGCTTTGTGACCAACCCCCCCAACGCCGGCCCGCTGCGACTCAGCAGCCTGGGGGGAGGGGTGGGCTCCCTCTTTGGCGGGAAGCCCTGTCTTGCGAGGTAGGGAGGGGGGCTTAGGTCATGCTGTCCCTCTCGTCAGTGCACCAAGACCTGTGGTGTGGGCGTGCGGATGCGAGACGTGAAGTGCTACCAGGGGACAGACATCGTCCGGGGCTGCGACCCGCTGGTGAAGCCCGTCGGCAGGCAGACCTGTGACCTGCAGCCTTGCCCCACGGAGCCCCCAGGTGAGAAGGGGGAGGCCGACAAAGGTGGGCAGAGCCAGAGGCCGAGGGGCGAGCTGGTGTCAGCCAAGGTGCCAGGAGGATTTAGTGGTTTAGTGGCTGTGACGTCAAGTCCTACGGAGAAGCAAGGCTCCACCCACCCCGCCCCCCCGCAGAATGGCTGAGCCTGGCTGGGAGGTGAGGGTGAGCAGGGCAGCAAGTGAGACCGAACTGGGCTCAGGGTCCCCAGGAGCCACTCGAGGACGGGCATCTGGCTTCAGAAGACGGGGCCGACTGTGGGCGAGGTCCCCCAATCCAGGATGACTCGGCCTGAACAGGGCACACAGCTCAGGGGCCGGGCGCAGGAGGCTGGCCGGTGCGGTCCGACGTGGGGCTTGAGTGCCTGGAAGAGGGGCAGGGTGCTGGGCTCCGTGGGGGCACCCGGGAAGGTGATGAGTGGCTTCGTGCCCGCTCAGCAGAGGGGATGCCTGTGTGCCTGTGGGCCTCCTGGGAAGTGAGGTCAAGGAGTCCTCCCAGCCTGGCTCTGGGCATTGCCCTTCCCGTGCACAGATCAAACCCCTGGGGGGATACTGGGCCATCCTGGGGAGCTGGGAGCAGGGGCAGGAGAGGGCCGGCAGAGGAGTGGTGCTCAAGGGCCCGAAGCGGGCTGGGGGGCCACTGCCCCTGTACCTGGGATAATGGGCAGGCAGGGGCCACCTGCCCCTGGGTGCTCTGCTGCCTGGACCACCTGCGAGGAGCCCCAGCTCCCGTAGATGGAGAGAGGAGGGGGGAGTCTGGTCCTGTTGAGTTCTCACCCCTCTGCTGCTTCTGATGCCCTCCTCCCCTCCCCGACACTGTGTCCCTCCCCCAGATGACAGCTGCCAGGACCAGCCAGGCACCAACTGTGCCCTGGCCATCAAGGTGAACCTCTGCGGCCACTGGTACTACAGCAAGGCGTGCTGCCGCTCCTGCAGACCCCCGCACTCCTAGGCCCTGGGCCGTCCTCGGACACCCGAGCGCCCCGCCCCTGGGGGCCCCCCACGGACACCCTTCCTGAGGGCGCCCGGGCTGTGAAGACCAGCCACTGAGCCTCTGCTCTCCCCCCGGGGACGGAGAGCACCCCACAGAGCCGCCCCTGCCTGGGAAGGCGTTCTTGGAGCAACGAGGACGGTGTGTTTGTGGTTCCCACCCCCCAGCACCCGGCCCGGCGCCCAGCCCCACCCGAGGAACCTGGCAACGTCCTCTCCCCCCACGGGGCTACAGGGTCGAGGAGGGCTGGGGCGGTCAGGGGGTCCAGAGGCCACCTCGGACCCGGATCCCGTCTAGGCGAGCTCCTTCCAGAGGAATTGTATCTCGCAACTAGCATCCACTTGCCTCGTTACACGAAGCTGTCGCGCACGAGGGACTCGCTGCACTTTATGCCCCGGGAGGAGGCACTGTTTCTCACGCTAGGGTATGGTCGTCCGTCAGTACTCCTGTATGTCAATAAAGTGGTCGTATTTATGGCGGCATCGCGGGCTCCTGGTGGCTCCGGCAGGAGGGGTGGGGTGGAGTCGGGCTCGGAGAGCCGGGCCGTGCAGCCCGTCCAGCTCGCGAGTTCTGGAAGATTTGCTGAGGCCGCGGGGAGAGCTGCAGCGTCTCCCTGGAGAGGGGCCCGTCAGGGGCAAGCAGACAGAGGTGGGGCCCCTGTGGGGGTGAGGGGGACAGGGGGGGGCATCAGGACTCTGATGTGCTCAGAACTGAGCCAGTCTCATGCCCACTCGCTGGTGTGGAAGCTGGGGACGGGGCTCGGGGGGCTGGAGGGATTGCGTGTCCTGAACCTCCGGAGAAAAGCCCCCACCTCTAGGTGTGTAGGGGAAATCAGGCAGGTGGGGCGCTCAGGAATGCCATCCATTGTTACCATTTCCGGACCTCGGACCTCGTAGAAGGGCTACTTAATCTGGACTTGGGGGGGAGGAGGGGCCCCAGGAGGGCTTCCCGGAGGAGGTGATATTTAGGCCAGTCCAGCAACAGGAGTCCTTCCCTGGATGAAGGGCTGGGGAAGGGCTGCAGAAGAGGAAGCAGTGAGCACAAAGCCTCCAGGGGAAGGGAGGCCATGGGGAAGATGCTGAAAGCAACTTGCTCTGGCTTCGGTGGAGGGAAGGAGGACCTGGGTGTCCGCCCACCTCTGGAGGTGAGAGGGCCACAGGGCCCAGGAGGCTACAGGAATTGTCTCCTTCAGGGACAGGTGGCTTCCCTGGGATGCACGGCCTGCCGCTCCCCAAACCGGGGCCAGAGCAGGGTCACCGCACGGTGTTCAGGACGGCATTAGGGGGGCTTTTATGCGGGTGGTTGTTGAACCCCACTGAGGCCGTGGGGTCCCCAGCTCAGTTCCAGGAGACGTGGGTCACCTCAATCCAGGGGTCTGGGCCCCCTGATGCACCCTGCTGTGCCCCGTTGTCACCCTCTCCTCTCCCTCCCCCCACCTGGCCCCCCCCCCTCCGCTTTCCAGCAACACGTGCACTCACTGTGGGCCAGGCTCTGTGTCACACGCACCCTAAGAGCCCCGTGGAGCGGGCATCGATCTCACCCCACCGTGTTGCTGCCAGCACAGGCCCAGAGACCATCCAGCCCTCGTCCCAGGTGACCCAGCCCGTCTCCTCCACCCCGTGCTCCAGGACCTCAGAGTCTAGGCCAGTGGCTTGCAGCCCTGGCCCGTAGACACGACTGCCCTGGGAAACACCCTGAGACGCGGCGTGCTGTGGCCGACCTCCTGGATGGGAGAGGACAGGCCAACTCCGCCCTGCACGGGGCTGCACGACACCCCTTCCCAGGAAGCGCCGGGGAGGGCTCTGGGCTGGCCGGGAGTCCCAGGGGGACCGAAGGTGGCGGCAGCGCGGTGGTGCTGGAGATGACTTTTATTGGTTTTCGCTTTTCTCAGGGAGCACCGGCTCCCCGAAGGTCCCCGCAGTGTGGCTGCGTGAGCTCACACGGAGGGGTGCTTATCTCATTTCAAGAGGATCTAGGAATCTACACAGAGACTAGAGACCAGAGAAGGAAAGAGGAACCCGGGACAGGACCGCCGCAGGGAGTGCCACCTCCCGGGGCTCGCCCCCCACCCCAGCCCACCCCCCAAGCAAATGCACAAAACAAACTCATGGGGCCCCACGAAGGAGGGGAGCTCGGGCTGCGGGAAAGTCGGGGACGGATTCCACTGGTGTGTCCAGACTGAGGCAGGAGGAGAAAGGAAGAAGGAGAAATAATCCAGAAAGCTAAAAACAGTGATGACTTCGCCAGCTCTGCTCACGCCCGAACACGCCACCCTTTGGAGCTTCCGGCAAGAAGCAGGTGCTCAGGCTGCCCTCGGCTCAGGGACCCTCAAAGATCAGTTTGTTTTTTAGGAAGGGGGCTTAACTGGGGAGCTTGGCTTGTCTCCCTGGCAGACAGGGGCAACCCAACCCTGGGGGCTCTGTGGTGGGCGCCGAGAGGGCAGTGGCCTCTGGGGCCCTACCGCAGAGCGGGAAAGGCTGCCTCTGGCTGGGTGGGGGAGCTGTGTTCCCCATGCCCCGGGCCCCTAGGTTTGGAGCATTTCCCTGGGGTGTCCCCAGCTGGAGGGAGGGAGCTAGAGGGTAGGCTCCCAGGGAGACCCCGGCCCTGCTGGGAGGTTGGTGGACAGTGGGCTCAGAGGTCCTCCACGGACCGAGGGCAGGATCACGGGCCTTGCTTCCAGATGCCCCGCTGAGACACAGGGGCTGGGTGGGAGAGCTTGGGGTGTCTCCCCTGGGGACCAGAGCTTGAAGGGCTCTCGGAGGCTGAGGCCCAGTGGGTGGGAGGGTCTGCCCCAGGCCTCACGGGGAGATAGGGGGTCTTTCAGGTCGTGATCCTCGCTCTGTCCGCCCACCCCCCGGAGCTTCGGACCTGGGCGCGTCCCGAAGCATGGATGCTCCCGAAGGAGGTGGTCGGCACGTGGCTTCCTCCTCCCTCGGTGCCTCCCCCTTCCACCAGCAAGCCGGCTGGGGCTGTGAGTGGCCTCTCCAGCTCCTCGAGGGCATCTGCGGAGGGCCCGGCCCAGAGAGGGTCTCAGCAGCCTGGCACTGGAAGCCAGGGGCGCGTGCGTGCGGGGGAGGGAGGGGAGGCGGCGGCCCCTCCCAGGACAGGACACTTGGTCTGTTCCCGCTTCCCGGCCAGTGGCACGGCTGCCACCTCCTTGTTGAACAGGTGGGAAGGCGGAGGCCCGGGGATCGGGGGACGGGGTCAGGTTCCCAGGCAGGGATGGCCACATTCCCGGGCAGGGCGGCCTCATTGTCGGGAGCCTGATGTCTCCGCCCTGGAGCCCTGCCCTGTCCTGCAACCTGCCACCTGGGAGCCTCGGCTCACCTGTGCCCGCCTGCCTTCCAGCCCCGGGCTCCGCAGCCCCTGCCTCTGGTGGCCACGCGGGTGCTCACTGCGCCTTACCCCTGCCGTGAGCCACCGAGCTCCCCCGCGGGCCCCCGTGGTGACAGGGAGGCGAGGAGGGCTGGCCCAAGCCCTGGTCCCAGCCTGGGGCCAGGCCGGCGTGCCCCGGACACCCCACCATGGTCTGGGGAGCTGTGGGGTGGGCGGGGCGGCTCAGACGTCGGTGCTGACGCTGCGGCTGCGGGAGAAGGCCTCCCGCATGGCCGACAGGCGGTTGGGGTTGAGCGCCTGCAGCCCCCCAAAGCCCCCGGGGGACAGCTCCGCGTCCTCCTGGCCGATGCTCTGGTAGGCCACGCGCTCCCCGCCGTTGCGCACGCCCTCGTCCTCGGGCTCCTGCAGGAAGAAGGTGGGCGGCTCGTAGTGGGAGCAGCTGCGGCAGAGGGCGCGGGCCTGCGGGGTCTTCTGGCTGAAGGAGGTGGAGGCGGCCGGGTAGAGCGCCGGCCCGTTGGTCAGCACGAGGTTGTGGCTGCCGGGCAGCGGGGGCAGGTGCGAGTGCACGGCGAAGTCAGGCTCCTCCTCGTCCTCCTCCGACTCGTCCTTCTTGCAGCAATAATACTGCAGGCAGAGGGCTGGTGAGCCCCGGCTCCCGCCCACCACCCATACGGGGCGGCCACGTTGTGGGGAGCACGCTCTGGCCAGGCCCCCCCACCCCCACCCCTGCTGAACACTGCCGGGAGGACCTGGCTGGTTTCGTCCCTGCAGGAGGCAGGCGCGAGGATCATCGCCACTTTGCAGGTGGGGAAACTGAGGCACAGAGGGCTCAGGCAGCCTGAAGGTGGGTACTGGGCTGGGCCGCCTTGCCCTGCACTTAGGGTTTCCCCTCCCCTTGGGGAGATGTGGAGGGCCCTACAGGGTACCCTGGGAAGGAAGAGCTCAGGGGCCGGGTGGGGCGAGTAGCACGGCCCAGGGGCTCACCCGCGCTCCCCTGCTTGGCAGCTGCGTGCCCCTGGCTAAGTGCCTCACTTTCCCTAAGCCTCCATGGCCTCTCCTAGGTGAGGTGCCCCCAGTAGCCCCCATCCTGAGCCCCCACATCTGGGTCCCAGGCCAGGGCCGTCTGCCAGGGCCTCTTCCCGGGCCCCAGCCCTCATGGGTAGGGTGGGGGGCTCCCTCCTCGCACCCCCCTCAACGCCCGGGGGCAGTACCTGGAGCCGACAGTAGCACAGAACGGCAATGATGCAGAGCAGAATCACAGTCGCCAAGATGCCCCCAGTGATGACCACTGTCCCGGCTGTCATCCGCCCCCTTCTCCATCAACAGCCTGCAACACATGCCACCAGCGTCCCTGGAGCACCCTCGCTTCCTCACCGCTGAAGCAGCCCTCCCCGCTGGGGGAGTCGGGGAGATGCCGAAAGGGGGACATCGAACCCCCAGGCGCGCGCGCAGGAGGGAGGGGCAGGAGGAGACCCAGGCCGGCTCCGCCCCTCCCTCCCCGGGCCTGGCCTCCACACCTGGAAGGGCTGATGCTAGCGGCACGCCCCGGCCTGGCTCTCGGGGCTCCCGGAAGATTCCGAGAGGGCGCCCTTCAGCGCTCGGCGTAGCACGCTCTCAGGGAATGGCGCCCTTCCAGCACGGCTCTCCCGAGCTCACGCATTTTTAAATTCACCCAAACACAGTCAAGCTGAACATATGGTTCTGTAACCTAACAGGATCTTCCTTATTTTTCCATATCATTACATTTTCTCCCGCGACATGATTTCTAGGCATATCCCATCGTATGACATAACCGATCTGGTTTCTTGTAAAAATTTTTTGTTGGGGTAAAACGTGTATAGCGGTGTTCTGAAAAAAGATATTCCAAGTGGATGTGTTTCGGTAAACGCTATTGTAGCTACATTCTTAGAAGTGGGCTTTCTAGGCCAAAGGACAAGGCCCTTTGCAAACTCTCCATCACGGCGCAAGTCACAGACACCGAAACAGGACGGACGTGCCTCCTTGGCCGCGCTCCCGTTAGCTGTTCCCACCGTCCAGCCGGGCGCCGGTGAACCCGGTCTAGAATGAAAGGTCTCCCTGCCGGGGAGCAGTCGCTGACGCCGGTTCTCACCAGGGCCTGGTCCGAGGTACAAAGGTTCGACGACTGGCTTGCAACGTTCCGGGATGGCTAGCAAGCCTCTCCCACGAGCCAGTCCTACACACCCTGCTCTAAATAGCCGTCCCTCTTCTGCAGGGGTATGGTGTGGGGTGGGGGGCAAATTTAAGGATAGTACAGGAAATCCCAGAGCATATCAGTTTAGTGCAAAATCGGACAGATACAGACTTAAAAAAACAAAAATACCCGGTCTGTGTTCAGCTTCCTTCCATCAGCTCCAAAATGTCTTTTTACAGTTGGTTTGTTCAAATCAGGACCCAGTTGCATTTGGCTTTTTCGACTCTAGAACATGTCAGTTCCCTTCCCTCTCCTCGCCCACTCCCCGCCCCAGGTTGTTTATCGAAGAAACTGGGTCATTTCTCTGACAGAATTTTCCCTGTGCTGGAGCTGGCTGGGTCTCCTCGAGTGGCCGTGGCCGTGATCCTCTATTGCTGTTTTGTCCCCTACACTGGCTTCCGGTCACATCATTTCCAGGGACTGAGACTCCGTCCCTCTCGTCGTCATGTCGAGAATAACCAGTGGGGCTCAGCTGCTCTGGGCCCAGTTCCTCCACCGGAAAGTTCCGCATTGATCCTCCACCTGGTCGAATTAACAGCCTGTGGGGTTGTCCCCGAGACCCATTATTTCATCAGGCGCCACAAAGAGTGACCTTTCGAACACTATAATCCCTTCTGCTTTTCTTAACTCTGGTCCTTCTCTAAGGAACTCTCCCTAATACCTACATGGTTATCCTGAAACACAGTCTGCAAGGGAAAGGCCCGGACGTTCAGTTCTGTATCAATTTTCACAACACGTTGGGTCCCCAAGAGCCGTGTGGTAGTTCCCTAATATCACTGTGATCTCATGGATTTTTATATATTGAATATACTTTTTGGGTGTTCAAAGGATCCCACTGGGATTGTGGGTTTGGAGGCCCTTCCACGTTCACTCCTGTGTCATTTGGATGGGACCCCACTCCCCATCCTTGATAATAGTTGACTTTTAGGCTTGTAGGTCCCAGCTCATCTTAACCTTGGGACCTACTGTTCCTCTGCCACAGCTGGGTCTCTTAGCGGGAAGGGGTTTGTAGAGAACATAGTCTGAGCACTCGGGGTGTTAGCTGTCCCTGGGTTTTTATTGGTTCTAGGCTTTTTCAGATACCAGAACCAGGGAAGGAATATATATATATATATATATATGTTTTAGGAAGAGGAAAATAAAACATGAGTCTATGTTGACTTTATTCCTTATTTATTTTTGCCTACTATATATAATAATTTAAAAATAACATCACCAATATTTTTACTAACACATCTACTGAATGGAACATGGTACTTACTGTGTTTCTCTTTTTTGTTCTTACCCCCTAGGGGTGGATGGTAAAAAGACTGTCTCAAAGTCACTTGAAATAACTCCTAGGATGGCTTTTCCAACTCGATACTCAGACTCATTTATTCCAGTGAGTTCTTACGTTTTTTTTCCCCTTAATTGATATAGTCTCTGTCTTGTAATGGTAGAGAACATTTGGGTCCAAAGTCAAAAGCATAAAGCCAGGTGCATTCAGAGAGGTCACCTTTCCTGGCTCCCCCCGATCTGTCCCAGAAGGAACAATTTTACTTAGTTCTAGGTTTACTGCCCATGGCTTCTTTCTAAAAATACAAGTGACTATATCCTTCCTTCCTTCTCTTAAGCCAGAATGGCATTCTGCATCTACGTCCTGCCCCTTCGCCGCCTCCCCAGGCCGCCTATCCCTGCATGGACCACATGCGCCCTGGTCACACGGAGCACCCCCAGGGACCCCTCCTGAGCCTGGCTGCTTTTCTGGGCTCCGTCGTCCTCCGTAGCGTGGGGAAGCCGAGCTTCCTCAGCCAGGCTCTACGGGGCAGCGTTTCCATTATTTCCTCCTTTTTACGATTACAGGAACGTGCAACGAAGAGCTTTATGGCATGCACGTTTCTAAAGTTTTTGGGTAAACCTTGCCAAAGACTTGCTGGAATCTGGGCCCATTTTTCCCCTTCCAGGAATGTGTGAGATTTGACATGGGATTTTCATTCGGAGACTCAAGATCTGAGCAGTTGGTGCATGGGAAGGGAGGGGCTGGGCCCCTGCACCGGGGCAACGGCGGAGGAAGGGGTGCGGCAAGGGGGAAAGGGCAGGGGTCTCCCCGCAGACTCTCCGGTTAGCCGGGGAGGGGGCCGGCACCCCATGCACAGATGGCGGGGAGCACAGCCCTGCGCTGACACGGAGAGTCTAGGCTGGGGTGGGAACCCAGACTCTGGACAGACAGATATACAGACAGTACGGCAGATCTGGGCAGACGCAAAGTGATGAGACAACGAGACCCAGACTCACAGACGGCTCCAAACTCAGACAGAGGTGCAGACAGGGCCCAAGTCGGGAAGACAGACTGCAGGCCACAACAGACAAAGCAGGAGCCCCGGGGACCCCCGCATTCCTGGGCACCCTGCCGGGCAGCTCCCACCCGCCTCGGCCCCCCAGCCGGCTGAGGCCAGCTGGCCCGCTGGCCCGGCCAAGGGTGCAGGCCGACCCGGGGCCGGATCCAGGGAGCTGGTGTGCAGGCGAGGCGGCTGGCGGGGGGTGCTGGGTGGGGGCCAGGCCTGCTGTCCAGATGCATTTCACGCTTTTCCCTGAGGTGAGGCAAAGCACAGCCGACAGCTGCTGGCCCAACTCCCCTGCACCCTGCCCTCCTGTGGGGCTCCCAGGACACCGCAGCCCTCCTCATCCTTGCCCGGAAGTGGCCAGGAAGCAGCAGGGGAATGGACCCCAGGTGGCCCCCCTAGTGTCCATGGCGCCGTAGGAAGGCCGAGCGGGCCCTGGGACCCTGACTTTGCAGACGCGAGGTCAGGTTCGGAGATGAGCAGGGCCATTTCCGGCGATCCAGCCAAACCCCAGCACCCCGTCCAGGTGGGCTGGTGTGCACCATTCTGGCCCACCACCCAGAATCCAGGGCCTCCCGGAGGGCACTGGCCTCTGCACTGTCCTGCCCAGCACTTGCCAGGTGGGACCCCCCCGGGAGACCCCACGGGTGTGGTGGTTCCCACGTTTGAAGATGAGTAAACCAGGGCTGGCAGGGGTCCCAGCACTAGTAGTTCCAGGGCCTGGGTGGAGGTTAGACCTGCCATATCATCACATTTTGGGGCTGAGCTGGGCCCCCATTGCCCCCCACCATGCAAAGCCCTGCAGCCCACGGGTTTCCGGGCACTACCCAGACCCTGCTCTCCTCTCCAAGCCTAGTCCTTGGCAGTGTGTTTGTATCCCGTCTGCCAGCCCTCTGGCCGTAACTTGCTGGGGTCGCCGTGGACTTGTGTCCCAGGCTGAGCCAGTCCTTCTCTCTCTCCCAAGAAACGGGCCCGGGACCCAGCCCTGGCCTGTCCCTGCCGGTCATCCAACCCAAGGCGGAGAGACAGGTGCCCTCAGCCACGCATGCGGGCCACCCGAGGAGCTGGCCCTGGCTGGGGGGAGCGGAAGCATGCCGGTGCCCAGAGACGGCCAGGCTGCGGCCCCGACCGGCGGAAGTGCGTTTCCCTCCCCACATGCACACAGTGACTGACTGTGTGACTGTGTCACCTTGCCTGAGTTTCTGTTCTTTATGCCCCAGAAGATAATTTCGCTCCTGCTTGGTCACTGAGGGCACTTACTCAGCTCGCAAGAGTCAAGAGACGTTGTGCAGGGATTGAAGCTCTGCTGGGCAGTCCAGCGTCCCCAGGCCCCAGCACCCTGCAGACGCCCTAAAGCCAGCCTGGTTCCCCCTCCTGCTAGTTGTGCTCAGTTCTCTCCTGGGTCCGGCAATGACATCAAGGGTCCCGCTGGCCAGCCGGCATACCGTGCTCAAATTGCTACTGTTGACGCACGTGTCCCTCCCCAGCTCTAACTGCTCTGTCAGGACTGGGAGGACGTTGGGGGCGTGGCCGTGGTGGCCACAGGGCCCCTCTCCCACATCTGAGATCCCCGAGGCCCCTTGCTCGGCCTGGCTCTCGGGGTCCCTCCAGCGGCAAGCAGCCTGGTGGCGTGATGGGAAGGGTGCCGGCACAGGCCAGGCGCCCAGGGCTGTCAGCAGCCATGGCTCCAACACCCGGCCACGTCCAGCTGGAGCGTCTCCGTCCCGCTCTGCAGATACACGCATGCCGAGGGCAGCAACACCCGCGGCGGGCGCCAGTCCCAGGGCCAGGCCCGGCCAGCAGACGCGCACGCGGCTGGCGGGTCTGCTTCAGCCCGCGCCTGACATCAGTCCACAGTTAACGCCAAACACCCCCTCTGAGGGACATGGCCTCCCTCGGCCCCACCCTCCTGCCACCCTCTATCCTGGTGGTGTCCATCCCCAGGACGCCCTTCCAGGACCCAGAGCACGCTGCCACCTCCCCCAGGACGTCTTCTTGAATTTCTCTATCCTGGGAATGCCAGGCCTGGGATGTCCCACTCCTCTACGTAGTAGTGGAGGCTGGGGACAGGGAGGCCGGGGCCGGTGAGGGAGAGTGGACGTGGCTCATCCATGACCTCACACGGTGCGCTAGTGCAAGAAGGGCTGTCAGACGCATGCTTCTCCGACGCTCACACCTGCCATTCTGGCGGGACCATCGCCTTTCAGACTTCCGTCCCGTGCCTGGGGAACTGCCCAGCCAGACACCACGGTGACGCGCCCGAGAGGCCCTCATCCTGCCCAACACGGCGGGGGGGAGGGCAAGTGAGGAAAGTCCTGCCATGTACTTGCTGGTCATCCCGGGTCAGAGGCCTCTCTCTGGGCCTCAGTTTCCTTATCCTGTAATATGGGTATGCCCGGGTTTAGATGCCAATTTCTGCAGCTCTGGACATGAAACATCTAGGTTCGTGTCTTTATCCGCCCAGCCTGCCGGGGGCTGGGGCGAGGGAGACGCAGGACGGACTCTGAGCATTGCAAAGGTAAAACAGTGTCAGCCACTGGTCTGGGCCGTACAGCAAGATGGCATCCCCCAGGGCGGGCAGAGCAGAGAGCTGTGGGCTCGTCGGGTGACGCTTCTCCAGGAGCCTGGAGGAGACTGGGCCGCCCCGGTGGCCCCTAGGCAGCTGTGTCCCGATCATGGCAATGCAGAGCACCCGAGAGACCGATGGAGGGCTCTGGGGGTCGGGGCTGCAGACAGGTGACCTGCCCTGGGGCAGGTGCCCCAGGGGGCTCCCTGGAAGGAGGGACTGGCCGGGCTGCCGGAGGAAGGGGATGGCTGTGGGAGGAGGGATAGCAGAGCGAAGGCGGAGCAGAGAGGCGCTGGCAGACCCAGGGACAGCCTGGTGGAGGTTCCTCCCTAAAGTCTTCCCCACCCTGCCAGCCAAGACGGTTTGGCCGGGATTGTGCTGAATTGTTCATCTGCCCCCTGGGACCATAAATGGTTTTAGAGCTTTATAAACGGCTTTGCTTCCCTGTCCCCACCCTCGGTTTTTACAGGGACAGGCTGTGAGATGGGGCCCGACTGTGTGCCCCCGCCCCCAGCCCTGGCGTCTGGGGAGGGGGCTGGGCGGCGGAGCCACTTTAGGAGCAGGAAGACCCGATGGGCTGGTGTCGGGGCTGGGTTGCAGGAAACACCTGGTGGCCCGGCCAGACGCCAGCCTCCACCTGCCTCCCCCCACGAAACCCCCTCCCCACACCACCTTCCTCTGGCAGAAGACCCCCGTGCGGCTGCCATCTGGACCACACGTCCTGCACCAAGTTTCCGACTCCTGTCTTCCTCTGTTCCTCTTGCGCCGTCCCCCTGCCAATGCCCCCCACCCCCCGAGCCCCGACCCATGCAGGGCGCAGGGCACAGGGCAACGCCTCATGAAGGCTTCTGTCCACTGCATTCACCCGAGATGCCCGGTGCTCCTTTAGGAGCCAAAGAGAAGCCGAGCCTGGCACCCTTGAGCCCCAGCCGGGCCTCTGGCTCTTCTCCACCAGCGACTTCCAAACCCACCAGGCACCAGAACGCGGGGGCGCCCGGGACGCACGTGGATGCCCGGGTCTCCCTGAGTCTGTAGGGGGCCCTTGGCATCGGCTTGTGGGACCAGCAGCCCTTCCAGCCAAGCGATGAGGTCGCCGCTCGCTGCCAGATGGGGAAACCGAGGCTGGGGGAGCCCAGCAGAGGGTCCTGCCTCCCTGCACGCCTCCCCCTGTCCTGCTGTCTCGTCAAGGGCTTATGGAGCGCCAGCCCGCCTTCTCCTGCACAAACACGTCTGTCTGGTTGCAGCAGCGCTCCTGCTACCTGGAAGCCCAGGGGCCCCGTGGTCCTCAAGCGAGAGCTGCCGCGGAGTTCCTGTCTAGACCTCCTCCACATTTGTTCCTAATTTCACGCTCCGCGGGCTCCCAGATTCCTGTGTTTGGTAATGAACAGACAGGGCAGTTCTCAGCAGCTCTGCGGCTGGTCTCAGAGATACTCTCCAGAGCCTGGCTGGGCTGGGCCGGGTCGGGCTGGCGGCGGGGCCTGGAAGCCTGCAGGCCTGGAGGGGCGCTTCCCAGCGGCCCCTGGAGATCTCCTCTCCAAGCTCCCCAGACCGCAGCCCACCTGGTGCGGGGCCCAGAGAATATCCATGTGGTGGTGGGGCGGGGCACGGGGTGGGGGTCGCCCAGAGCCGCCACGTGCGGCTGGGGAGTGGGTGCCCTGGGCAGGCCTGCCGCACGCCATGGGCTCCTTGAAGGACTGCCGGGAAGAGCACAAGGTACTGGCCATATCTGGGGTCCGCAGGCTTCCAGAAGTTCTCCCCGCTGGAGAGCCCCCCCACCAGGGTCAGCACTGGGGAGCGGGACCTTGCCTGGGGTTCCTGGTCTGTTCCCGCCACCCAGCCCAGAGCGCACAGCAGGTGCTCAATGCTCAGAGGAAATTCGATGAGTGAGCGCGGGGGTGGGGGTGGGGGGGCTGGGAGCTCTCGGAGAACGAAGGGGAACTTCCAGGACAGAGCCAGGCAGAGTCAGGAGCCTTGGGCAGTGGGGCGAGCCAGGCAACTCATCCAGCTCCTTCTTCCCCTCGACATCCCCCGGCTTGGCTGCCCCACTCCCCGGGCCACGTGGGAAGCGGGGAGCATATGCATCGCTTTGCAAAGGGACCCCACGCGCACAGTCCGGGGTGGAGAAACGAAGCATCCCCCGAACAAGCAGGGTCATCTGGTCTTTGTGTCCCTTCCGGGCGTCCCCTGGATGCTGCTGAGGCTGCAGAGGGGAGGCCGTGCGCTGTAGGGAGAGGACTCGGCGAACACCCCAGGCCCTGGGTGGCTGCGGGGCCTGAGCCACGGCCAGGAAACTGGAGGGAGTCGCTCTGGCTGCCGCACGGGCACTGGCCTGGGGCTCAGCCTCCCCACTGCCTGGGAAGGAGCCCCCCCACCCCCGGGTGGCCTTCCTGCCCCCTCTGGCATGGTCCCCAGGCAGTCGCTATCTCCTTCCTCAGGAACCTTTGGGAAGGCCCTCCTGGCCTCTGTCACGGAGCCCTGCCAAAGCCACCCGGATCCTCCCGGTCCTTTGGGGCACCGGGCGGCATGCAGACCTGCCGGTGGAAGGGCCAGCCTGGGGGCCCTTTTATGAGGCAGGCGACTGTGCTCAGTGCCCTCAGAGCCTGCTCCAAGATTAACAAGTCCGCGCTGTCCCTGTTCCTGTCGGTCCCAGAGCCCCCACCTTAGCACAGTGTCCTGCCGGGCCAGAGTAGGGGACATTCGGGGTGCATGGGAGGTCTATGGGGATCAGGCTCAGGGACCTGTGTTGCCGTCCCCTCTCTGTGCAGAGGAGGCTTACCCAGAGTCACCCTGGACGTCTGGTGCAGAACCAGGGCTGGGCACAGGCCAGTGGCCCTGAACTGCCTCCTTGGGCCCCAGGGTGGTGGGGGGTGGTGGGGGGAGGAGGCAAGGCACCCACTGTCTGATGTTGAGCTCAGCCGTGTCCGGCCCTGGGGCCCCAGCCACCCCCAGACCTCTCCCGCCTGACCTCCGTGATCTGGAAGACGTACACGCGTCTGTGCCGATCGATGCTCACGGTCCAGGCCCAAGTGACTCCAGCACAGCAAAGACATTGGCCCGTCAGCAGAGAGGCTGCCCAGGGGTCCCCCCCGCCCATGCTGCCCTGCTGGGCTTCCTCAACCTGTCTGGACAGGCCACTGCTTCCCTCACACACCCCGGGTGGCTCCCAGGTACCCACATTAGAAAGAAGCACATTGTCCTGTCCTGTGCCTGGCGGGGCGTGACATCCTTCACCAACATCCTCAGTCCCTCGGCGTCTGGGCAGGTTCACCATCACCCCATTTTACAGACCAGGACACAGAGCCAGAGCCGCGCACAGGGGGTCACGTGGTTCGGAGTGGGGGAGCAGGGGTAAACCTGGGTGTGCCACCCCAAAGCTGGTGTCTTGTCCTTCCCTCCTCCTGGCTGCCCCCTCCGGCTCGCCTAAAGGTGGGAGGGACAGGACAGGGTGCCTTCCCCTCCTTGTCCCATTGGACTCCAAGCACCATGAAGGCAAGACCCCGGTTGGCCACGTTTCCGTCGCCCTCTGTCACCAGGGGTCAGCACAGGGCAAGGATACAGCGAGGGCTCTGAAATAAGGGGGACTGGAATGGGGTTGGGCCCAGGGGCCAGCCCCCACTGACCAGGCTCTGAACTTGGGAAGGCAGGGGTGGGGTCTCACACGGTGGGCCTCGCCTCCGGCACCTGCCCGCCCCCCACCCCTGTGTCTCCGGGCAGGCGGGAAGTGTGAGCCCCTGCTCGGCTGGGCTGTCGCTGGGCCGCCTTTTTCTGTCCTTTAACGGTAACAATGGGTAGAACCTGGGTTTGCAAAACCCTTTCTGCTGGTTGGCTTAAATTTCGCTTTCTGCTTTCAGCTTCCTCTTCCAAGAAGGGAGTGCGGCTCCTGGGCCAGGTCGGGGTGGGGGGGTGCACAGGACGGAGCATGGCCGGAACTCCCGTTTCTTAAACACACGCCGCATCCCGGCGCTGGGCTGGAGGCGCTATCCTTGATATGTCGCGCAGCCCTCACAGGCACTCACCGCCCAGGCCCCGTGCGTGTCCCCATGCGAAGACAGGGACACGGAGACACAGAGAGCATGGTGCGCCAGGGTCTCACTCGAGGATGAAGCACAGGCAGGGTCTGATTCCAGGCCTTGGCCCATCCCTACGGCCCCGCTCCTGCAGTCTGATGAAACCCTAGTGACATTCAAGAAAACCCTTGGGGCCTCAGCCTGGCAGAACGGAGCAAACGGGGCTCAGGGATGCTCAGCTGGGCTCTCCTGTCCCACGGGATCCCTGCAGGGCCCGCCAGCTAGTACCCCTGGGAGGCACAGCTGCCCAGAGCAAGGAAGCAGGCATCCGGGCAAGGCCTGACCATGGGTCCCCAGTGGGTGGGCCTTTCTGCTGGAGGCCCACTGGCTCCACACCCCGCCGGCCGCTGCTCTGACCCAGGGGGAGGACAGTGACGTGTGGGACCACCCCAGACATCGGGGATCACTAAGGACCTGGGGGGGGCGGTTAACCACACCTAAGGAAGTGGTCATTGTTTCCTTGACACCGGTGTCATCTAGTATGTGTCCGAGGCTGACCCCGACTGCTGAGGACTCCTGTCTGCATAGGGCTGCTGGAGCAGCACCTGTGGGTTTGGGTGAAGAGAGGACCCTGGACCTTTCGGTCACCTTGCACACCTGCCGGGATCCAGAGAGAGGTCCCAGCTCTGAGCTTCTCTTGCCCCATCTCCTGCCACGTGGCAGAGGCTCAGCCTGGTCCCCCAGTGGCAAGGGGTCCGAGAAGGGCAGAGCTCAGTCCCTGGGGGTCCTGGCTGGTCCTCCAAGGACGAGTGCAAGTGCCTCGGCCCTGCCAGGGCTGCGGGGTCTCCCTGCTCGGTGAGGGAGGGTGTGGTGGGGCGGGACAGCATCTCCCACGGCTCCCAGCACCGGACAGTCTCGGCTCTGGCCCCTGGCCCCCTCCATTCCTCGTTTAGGATGGGATGCCCGGCCTTCTGCCACTGCCACATGCACCCCCTTCAGCCCAGCTCCCCGCCAAGCGCCAGCCCCTCGGGGGCCCCCAACAAATTGGAGATCCTCACCTGGGCCGCACCTACTGTCACTGGGGGGCTCAGCACCACTGGGCTCCCCCTGGAAGGTACGGCTCAGAGGCCCCAGGTATGTCAGGGGATGCTGATGCTACCGGGACAGAGAGCACAGGTGGGAGCAACTGTCCTCCATGATGTCCCCCCGCCCACCTCAGAGAGCAAGTCTGGACCAGATGTTCCCAGTTCCTCTGAATAAAGCCCACACTCGGCTGGGCCAGCCCCCGCCCACACCTTGGCCTCAAGATGGGGACCGCGCCATGGATCCATATGCTGGTCCCAGGTCTGTCCCTACCCTATGGTCCCTAGGCTTGGGACGCCCCCGGGACCACTGCTCACTGCCTCCCAGATGGCTAACACCTTCTGGTCCCTTGGGACCGTGCTCGGGTCCTGCCTTGTGCAGGGAGCTTTTACTCCTCTTCCATAGGCCTGGCCCGTCTTCAGCATCGAGCTCGGTGAGGGATACGCCACTGGCCTCCCCTTGACACACGGGCCCTGGCGAGCAGCAGGAACTCCGTATGTGCCGGTGGAGTGAGTCACCAGCCAAGACAGCGCTCCTGGGAGCTGAACGCCAGGGCAGCGGGGGAGGGGACTTTGGGGCCGTGGATGAATTTCGGGGGAGAAGCCCAACCTAGCTACAGAGGGGCTCCTGTGTAAGGACAAGGGGAGCCTGGAGACTGAGGAGACCCTGACCCCATTAGTCCCTGCTCCCTGCCCTGGCTGTGTGCCCGGGGGGAAGCCCGCGGCTCCTGGAGAGCCGAGAACGCTGGGACACGCTGACACCTGCATTCGCAGCACTGGGTAGGGGGAAGGCGCGCCTCACCCCATTCAGGCCTCCTCATCATCCTTGGGGTTCACAGATGAGAAAACGGGGGAGTAATGGAAATGGTGTCCCCTGCCCAAGGGCGCACGGCTGGTGGGAGGCAGAACTGGGGGCTGGGTCTGGGCGTGGGGGGCTTTTTCAGAAAGGCTGGTTGCCTTGGGCATCTCAGAGGGTCGGACAAGCACCTGGTCCGTCACTGGCAGCCAGCAGGGGTCCTGCAGCGCTCAGCCCCCTGTCCCCTGCAGGGGAGGTGGGTATCTGCGAGCAGTTCAGGGCGGAGCATCAGCAATCAGGCGGGCTTCCAGGAGGAGGCAGGGTGTGGGGTGGGGAGCCGGCTCCCTGTCACAGAGAGCCCAGCTCTCGTAGAACAGAAAACCAACTTCTCTGACCCCAGGGCCGGCTTCTGCCCTCCAACCAGGCAGCCTTGCGGACCATTAGCTCCTGAACCTGCACCGGGCCTGTAACTCCTTCCCTCAGAGCACTCCCAGGGTCACCCGGGAAGCTGGTGAGCCCAGAACCCCGGCCCCAGCCAGACCTACTGATCAGGAATCCGGGCTTTAATGAGGCCCTCAGGGGAGCGACAGATCGGCCCCAGGCTGTGCATCAGGGCCACCCGGGCAGCCCACCGCCCAGCCCCACCCGAGCCCAAATATGGGAGTGTTCCCCGGGGGTGGGCCCAGGACCAGGTCTGTTGGGTCGGGAAGGCAGACACCTGTGAATGCCCTGAGCCACCTGCCACAGGGAACGCTGCCCCCTGGGGGCCCGGGCAGCCCTGGCATTGCCCCCTCCCTGGGAGCCCAGGAGGGGCTGGGCCCTGATGCAGGCTCCACCGCGTGGCCCTCGCTGGTCCAGGAGCTCTGGGTAGCTGTCTCCATTCTGTAGGGCTGGACATCCCCATCACAGCGAAGCCCTGCTCTGCGGCTCAGGTGAGACCCCCAGCTCCGCTTGATTTCCTCCTCTACAGCCAACCTCCCTCAAATCCTGCCCCTTAGCTCCCAAGACACCTGCCGCCTCCATCGTGCCCTTTGGCGTCCCCTCGCCCAGGCCGCCCTCCACATCTCATCTGAGCCCCCGTGGTTGATGCCATCTGTTCTGTTAGGGAGCCCTCGCCACTGCCACCCAAGGCCCGGCTCGGATGCCCCCTCCTCCAGGCAGCCTGCACTCATGCCAGCGGGGGCGGGCCTCTCCCCCTACTCCTGGTGCGCCTGGGAGCCAGAAAGACCTGGGTGTGAATCCGGACTCTCCTCCTTCGTGGCAGGGTCTCTCATCTTTAAAACAGGATGTTCACGCTGGTCTCCAGCCCCCCACCCTCCTTCCTCTCCCCGCCTCCTTCCTACAAGCATCCATGGAGTGCCGGCTCTGTGCCAAGCATGGCAATGACTGGGACCAGGGAGCAGGACTGTCAGGACACACGTGCACACTCGACCCAGAGTGTGCTGCCGAGGTCTGCAGGTGACGGCGGCTTCGATGGAGCCTGCACTGACCTGCCGTCCTTTTCTCTGGGTTCGGAAGCCCGTGGCTTCTCTCTTCTCAGGCTGCGGGCTCTGGAACCCAGGCGCCTCAGCACCCAGCTCAGGGTCTGGAGAGCCCGGAGCACTTTGAAAAGTCTACTAACAGGTATTATCTTGATGATTTTTTAACTAGACAAGGCCCCACACACAGACGGCGCTGGGTTATTTTCCTGCTGTGTCTCATGTCTGTGCATTCGGAGCCGTGGTTTTCCTTCATAGGCACCCCCACGCTCCAGCCCCCCATGGAACCCAGGCGCATGACTCTCCTGGTCCAGGCCCCAAACATCTGGGTGTTCCCGGCCCACTGAGCTTGTCCCTGATTTCCTTCCTCACCGTGGCATTTGCTGTCCCTGCCATGCTTCTTAAACCCGTCCGGCTAGAGGTTTGTTCCCTGGGCCTCCCAACCACAGGCTACATGGTCTTGCTTCTGGGACTCTGGTGGTATTCCATGGTCCCTGAACTTCCTTCCAGTTCTGCTTATTAAAATCTCTGGCTATCGGTTGGCATGCTCCTTGAGCAAGCCTTTCCTGCCCTCCAGATCCTGGGTATGGCCCTCTCTTCTGGGATCTACTAGCATTCACTGTCTATACTATGTCCTTGGCATTTATAGCTTATCAACAATTCAGCAGCAAATATTTATTAAGCTCCTGTCGCATCCTGGTTTCTGCTCTGGGTCCCTGCATTTGAAACAGTAAGTGCAAAGGCCCAGAGGCAGAAAAGGCAAGACGGGCTCCGAGAGCCGGTGCATCAGAATGACATGGGGCCAGGGTGGGTGGTCGGCGGGGTCTGCTTGCCCCTGAACAGCCTTCACGGAGCCCTGGGGCTCACCGTTCTGCCTGCTGCAGTGTGGCGTCTTTTCCTTCCTGAAATGCTCTCTCGGTTGTTCATCCTCACCGTGGGAGACGCACCACGTCTACCTGAGGCCAGAGGGAGAGCTGCGGGAAGGGATTCTAGAGAACACTGCTCGCGGCCACACGGGTCCAGGAATAGCTCCTGCTCCCAGCTCGCGGAGGAGAAGTTCGTAACATAGAGGGGCCGGACTGAGTGATGCTGAGAAAAAAAAAAAAAAAAAAAAAGCCAGAGCTGGAAGAATCAAACCATTTCCAAATGACAGCCACAGTCCAAAACAAGGCTGGCAGAGAGGCGTAGGGTGACATCGGCCATGTGTGGCATCCAGTGGAAAGTTACCTGGCGTGCAAGGAAGCCCACAGAACAGTCCATAATGAGGAGAAAAGTCAGTCCCTCGGGACTAACCCGGAAATGGCACAGACGATGGGCTTAGGAGGCAAGGACGTTAAAATAGCTCTGATGGCTGTCACTGCCGCGGTCCGAACGCGGGAGGAGGAATTGGGTGCATCAGGTAGAAACATAGATGACACTGGAAAGAACCAAACCAAATTTCCAGAGATTATAAAAAGCTTTGTCCCCCATGACAAACACACCAGATGGGATTAACGTCGGATTAGATGCCGCGGAGGACGCGGGCTTGGGGACGCGGGGAGAAACCGCCAAAGTGAAACCGCACAGGGACAGACCCTGAGCGAGGGAGCAGGGCTGCGGGAGGAGCAGGGGCGCACCTGTGGGACCCGCACCCCCACGGGGAGGTGCGCGGACAGACGGCCCGTGAGCAGAAACGCCGGCTGGAACTCAGGTCCGAAACCCTCCCACGCACCAGAAACACCGGGGCCACGGAGGAGCCACTCTGAGCAAATTGTTCAGAACTGGCGATGACGTGGACATTGAAGGAAGAGACTAGGACCCCTTGAGCAACAGAACGGGAGCACCGCGCAGACGTCGCGGCGAGGGCGGTGGGGCCAGGAGACAGCAGGCGTCAGCGGTAAAGTAGGGAAAACGTACCGAACCAGAATCTTCGATACAGCAAAGATCTTTCCGAAATTAAGGCGAAATAAAGAGCAGCATGAGAACCTCTCCTCTTCCTGGCTCCCAAGTCCCGGGGCCAGGGTCACAGCCCGGCTCCCGGCCAAGGCACGCCCTCTGGGTCTATTGCTGGAAGATTCTTAATTTCTCATTGTGTCTGGGTCTCTCGTGGTCCAACCTGAGCGGGGGCTGGGGAGTCCTGGGGGAGAGACTCTGTTCATCGGGGACTGGGTGGGATCTGGCTTGTTTCTGGTAAGCCCAGGTGGAGGAAGCGGCAGCCCTTTGAGGGCTCCCCCCACAGGGGACCGCAACGCCCCGGCCCCGCAGAGTGGGCACAGGAGGCGCGAGGCACGTTCTGTGGGACGACCTGTGCCTTGTATTCACCTCCTCTATCCCCGCAGGAGCGTAAGAGCCAAAGGGACACCCGCATAAGGTCTTTGAAAACAATAAACCAACCCTCCCCTCCCCCCCACGCGTGCTCTTGCGGCTCACAAGGTTCCCGCGGGTCCCACGGGCGCCGTTGTAAGCTGTGTGCACTGAGGGAAGGAGGGGAGCTCTGCTTAGCCCAACAGGCTGGGGGGCCTGCACCTGGCTGCTGCACGGGAGAGAGGGGGCGAGCTGGAGCGGTCGGCTCTCTCCTGTGCTCCCCGTGATCCCTGCCCCCTGTGTCTTGACGGCTGCCTGCTGTTTAAGACGAATTTTCAGGTGCAGCGTCAACCCCAAACACAGCCCTGTGAGTTAGGAAGACAGAAGTCCTCATCCTTATTCACGGGGGGGGTCCCCCAGGGAAGGGGGTCGGTGGGGCGAGCGGCTGGGCTGTGGCCGCCCCTGTCCAGCTCCCGGGGCTCCCTCCTGTGTCACCACCGCAGCGCCCCTGTGCCTGTTAGCCCTGACATTCCTGCCGCAGCCAGGCCGGCCCAGAGCCGATGGTGGGGGACACGGCCACCTCCTCCTCCCAGGGCTGTGTGCACGCGTGCGTATATATCGCTAACCTTAAAAACACGAGAGCCAGTGACTGTCCCAGCAAAGCGTGTGTTCCAGAACATATGTATGCAGCACGGAATGGCCATTCGGACTTACCGACGTTGGTGCGGTCGCCGGCACATGTTGAATTGCTGTTCTCACTGTGCTTGGGTAAATGCACGCGTGTGTACGTGTGTACATGGCACATGTGCATAGGCACGTGTGTGTGAACAACAGAGGAGGCCAGGCAAAGGGGAGCTGAGCGACCTGGTGGTCCCAGAGGGACTGGCTGGACGGTGCGGCAGCTGGGCGGGTGCGCTGTGGGCTCCCACTGCCCCGTGGGCTCCCACTGCCCCCTGGGCACTCCCCTGGGAGTTCAGATGCCATCCAGGGGACCCGGAGCCTACCAGGGAGACCCCTGGATCCCTGCCTCTGTCTGAGGTCAGCGCAGCTCATTCAAGGCAGCCCCATCCCCCCGCGGTCCTGAGGCTCCAGGCAGGGTCTCGAGCCAGGTGCGGTCTCGAGCCGGGTGTGGAGCCAAAGGCCTCCTGGAGCCTGGGAGGAGAGGTCAAGCGGAGGAGGCGGCAGGGCAGGGTCCCAGAAACGGAGAGCCAGGCAGCTCGGAGAATCAGAACATCTGAATGATGACGCTTGCAATCTAAGGGTCCCCCCACTTTCCCCCTTAGACTGGGACTTTGGACATGACCTGGTCTAATCACCTGTGCAATGAACCCCGACGGAGATCTCCCTCTGGGAATCGCAGTTCATCCAAGACGGCCGAGCTGAGCGGCTGGACACACCCTCAGGGAAGGGAGGGGGGCAGCACCACCTCTGGCTCCTGGCCACATTCCAGGCTTTTCTCTCCTCCCTGGGGGTCACCTCAAGTTCTCTCCAAGTACAAGCCACGAGGGCCCCCAGGGGGCCCACCTGCGCTCAAACCTGAACCTGCCGTCGCACCAGAGGCCTGCGGGGCGGCCGTCAATACTCCGCCCAGCACCCCGCCCCCTTGCTCTGTTCATCTGACGCAGGTGGGCCCTGGGCCCGGAGCACAGACCTGCCTCGGCCCCCTCCACCGGGCTCTGCCGCTACCAGTAATTCTGTGGCTCCGCTGGAAACTTCTGGGGGCCGCTCTGCACCGCGGCAGTCTTCGGTGGCCCGGGCTCCAGCAAAGACCCTGCCTGGAGCAATCTGTTTCATATCAACTTCCCTCCGTAAGAAAACTAGGCTCAGCCATTTCTCAGGGAGTGTAGGCGTATTGTTGAAAGATTGCGTCTCGCAGATTAAGTGGTGGGTTTTTTTTGTTGTTGTTAAACCAGTAGTTGTTGTCAGTGAAAAATGGCAGCATTAACCCCAGAGGCCTGGCCGGGAGCTGAGGCCTGACCGAGGGAGACCCGCCAGCCCCAGGATGGCCCCCGCCACGACATTCCTGCAGCTGGAAAATGCCAGGGGGTGCCCGGAGCAGACCCTGCTGATGCCCCGTGGGTCAGCTGGCCGTGCTCCCGCCACGGGGGCTTACTTCCATTTCCGGAACATTCTGAGTCCCTTCCTCCCTGAGGAGGTTCTGCGTGTTTGGAGGGCGCTCCTGATGGGAAAAGAGATGTCATCTGTGGCTGTAAAGGTGGGAGGGGGGTCTCGGTCCAGGGGGAGGCCAGGCAGAAGCCGCTCTAGTGCCTGGCAGACAAGGCTGGGCCTCAGAACAGCACAAAACTTCCAGCCGCCCAGCAATTATCTACCGAGTGCTCCTATCTCTGCACCAGGCCCTGTGCCGGGTGCACCAACAGCACCAACAGGTGTTCTCCCCTGGAGGCTCCCCGTCCCGGGTGCAGAGGGAGACCAGTCGGGAAGCCCCACAGAGCCAGTGTAACAGCGGGTCCAAGGGTGCGTGTCATGGGGCTGACCTCCGGGGAAGGTGACGAGGGGTCAGGGACTAGACCCTGAAGCATGCCAGGGCTGCTGAGACCCACACTAGCCAGGAGAGGTGGTCCAGGCCGAGAGGGCAGTAAGCAGGAGGACCCCAGGGGAGGAAGGTTCTGGGCGTGTTCCGGAGCGAGCAGAGAGCCGACAGGCAGGAGCACCGCGGGGCCGACGGCCACTGAGGAGGCTGGGGCTAGCAGGGTCCAAGGCAGGCAGGTCCCTCTGGGCCACAGCTGGGGTCTGGGCTCCACCCTCGGCTGGGACGGGATGGAAACAGGGTACTGATCCCCCGCTGCACACGACAGCGGGGAAACCTGAGATCCACCACGGGAGTCATGCAACAGGCCCTGCTGCCCACTGTGCCCAGAGACCCCAGAATCTAGCACTGGGCTCCTTCCATCACTCTCCTACGGGGTGACGAAGAACCCTCACCTCCACCCCTGCAGAAGGGGCACAACCGTTCCGTCTCTACGGACCAGGAAAGCAGGACGCAGAGCGGCTCAGCAATGCCTCTCGGCTCACCAGCTGGGGGGAGCCTGCGTTGGGAGCTGGGCTGAGCTGTGGGGTCCTAACCCCTTGCACCCGTCCGAACATCCTGTGGGTTCTGCAGCCTTGCTGCCCCCCCGAACCTGCTCCCACGCCTCGCTCTTGCCCCTGCCCCCAGTCTCACGGTCAACAGTGGGGAGAATTCTGGAGAGAAGAGACAAACAAGACGGCCCGAGACAATAAAAACCTACCACGAAAGTGATCACGTAAGACGCTGCACCGTAAACCCAAAATTTCCTTTTTGAAATAGAAATCTGTTTGGTAATTAGAGGAAACGCTCGTGTGGGAAGTTCCACGAAGGTAAAATTAAAGTTGACGGTATTTTTAATTTTGTAAATGGGTTCGCACTGAGCCAGGAACCTTCTGTATAATGAATGTTTTAACCAAACAAACTCTAAACACAGGTAAATACCAGAAGCTCGCAATTTGACAATGTTTCGAAGAAGTTGCTGTTTTTCTGCAAAACATGAGACTTTTTCGCTGTCCTCCTTCGAACCAAAATTGGTTCGTCATATCCCAGAATGAGCCCTCGCAACGCCATTGCTGGTTTCGGGGGAGTGTCCAGGGGAGACTCTGACCGCAACAGACACACAGGTCGCGGCCCTAAATGTGGGTCCTTCCGGAGCCAGGGGTCTGATGGGCTCTGGGAGCAGTGGGGGTGGGGTGGGGTGGGTGGGGAATGTCTTGCAGAGAAAGGGGGTCTGGACTAGGCACTTGCCTTGGAATCTGAAAAATGAGCATCTTTGCTTTAGGAAGGTTCCCGAAGGTAATGAGGACGGACGTGCATTTGCCAACAACAAATGGAAGAACTGGGGAAACGGAGTAAGCGTGACATTCAGACACCGCGAGGGGGGCCCCGAGGTGAGCCCCCCTAACAAGGGTCGGGGCACAGTAATGATGCTTCCCAGTCTCCGCCCACGCCCTGGGACACACACTCCTGAGCTCCCAGCAGCCCCCGTTCCTGCTCCCAGCAGTCTGGCAAAATAACCCCAGCCAACGCTAGGGGGACGCACGGGTGGGAAGCACAAGCCAAAGCCGGGCTGGCGCTTTGGGGTTGAGGCAGGGCCTTGGGGAGGGGACTCCTGCTCCGCCTTGGTCCCTCCCTCGTCTGCAGCACCGGGAAGGTGCGGAGCCCGTTCGAGCCTGGGCAGAGAGGCCAGATGACGAGAGTGGGTGATGCATGGGAAAGGCGACGTCAATCACAACAGATTTGAGGCTCAAAGCCGATGAGACCACCGGGAAGTGGCCAGCTGGTCCCCCCCACCCTCGTAGGGGGTGGATTGCTGGAGAATCTACTGTGAGTCACTGGGTATCTTCTGTGAATCACTGATTACCAGCCCAGGTCAATAGACCGGCATCCCACATCCCAGTGATGGCAGAAATGCCCCATCTCCGCAGCACGCCATACTCCTCCCTGCTGGCTTGGCTCAAGTTCCACCTCCAGGAAGTCCTCCCTGACTGCTCTGTCTAGCCCACGGGGTATCTTCCTCCGAATCTGCTGCCGCACACCCATGTTACAATCCCTCAAGAACTTCCCGGGCCCTGCTGTCTGGTTCTGTTCACAAGTACACACCCCCTCAGGCCCCTTCCGCCGCCAGATCCTCTCCTGTTGGGATCACACCCGGGAACAAGTGAATAATACCATCCAGCACACACAAAAACCCGGGTGAACCCCGGGCCGGCTCGCTAACGTGCGGCCAGGCGAACGGATGAGAAGGTGGGTGCTGACGCCGGAGAGGGTCTGGATCTGCTGCTAAAACGTCAAGGGAGAGACACACGCAGAGGAGCCCCCGGAAGACACGGGGTGGGGGGGGGCCGGCACGCACTCGACTAACCTGCGAGCGCGGGTCGGGGGCGCGGTCACCGCGGGAACCCTGCAGCTTTTCCTTCGTGAAGAAACAAGGAATGCAGGGTTTGATTTTTTCTTTTCGAGCTGGCATAAATGGATTTTATCTAAAAATCCCTTTAGTGTATTAAAATGTACTCCACATCAGCTAGAGACGTAAGTGGCTTGGAGGAGACCGTCACCTGCGGCATCTTTCTGCAGGTGGCGTCGGTTTTCTGTTTCGGTGAGCAGCGTGTTTTCCAGAACAGTGTGTCTCAAACTTCACTGAGCACAGAAATCGCCCGGGGAGCCTGCTAGGGCAGAAGGTCCGGGGGGGGCTCTGAGAGTCTGCGCCCAGCAAGCTCCCGGGGACGCCGACGCCACTGCGGATGGCCGCCACACCGGGGTAGCGCGGCTCCTATGGGACGCGCGACTAAGTGCACCGGAGGAGGACAAACAACAGAAGCGATGGTAACAAGAGGGGGGGCTGTTCTCCAAGGATCCAGGCCAGCAGAGGGCCCCACCGGCCGGCGCCAGCTCGGGGGTGCCCTGAAGGGCCACCTCTGCCATTGCTGTTGCTTTGCAGAAACTGTGGATCTGGTCAGGAAGAACCCAGAGTCAGGTGGTAGACGGGGAGCCGGGGCGGCCCCGAGGCCACTCCACGGCCCAGCCGGGAAACAAGCACCCGGCGGGGCTCCCCCAGGGGTGGACTAGGCCTGGAAGAGAGGTTTGCGCGGGCGCGCAGCATGCCCGGACCACCCTCCCCAGTCGGCCCGCTGAGTCCTGATCTGGCAAACGCTAGGCGGTAGATGTTAATATCATCACTGCAGAACCCAAGGCCCAGAGAGGCTAAGTCACTTCCCCAGGGACACACAGCTTGGGGAGAAACATAGCTCTGGCCAGCCCCAGTGGCCAGTGCTCTCACCCACTCCACCACTCTACCTACCTGTTCTCGTGGTCAGGGAACGTGGCAGACGAGGCTGCAGCCCTGGGAGCCTGGCCAGCCTCCACGTGGGCCTCCCGACCGGCCCAGGCTCCTCCCACCTCTGCCGCCTGGGAAGCCGAGTGCAGGGGTCTAGTGACAGGCTGGGCACCACCTGGGCCCCACCCCGGGAAAGCCCCCGAGGCAGGTGGCCATGCGCAGAGGACAGGCCGTACCACCGAGCCAGGCTGTGCCAGGCACTTCTGACACTGTGCTGCTGCTGGAACAGAACAGCCCCCTCGGGGGCCAGGGACCCCGCCCTGTGCAGAAGGGTGCTTGCTCTAGGGCCACTATTTGCTCAGTCCCCAGCCCCTCCCACCACCCAATGTGCATCCAAGTGCCTCTGCCTGGGTTGGATGGTTGTGGCTTCCCACTTCTCACTCTCCCGGTCGAGGCCACCATCGTTTTGCTCCCGACTGGAGGCAGTGGTCTCCTCCAGAGCCCTCCTGCCTCCAGCCTCACTCTCTCCAAGCAATCCCTCACACCGCAGCCCGTGGACGTTCTCTCGAGGCTGGATCTGGCCGTGTCCCTCCCAGGCTCACGATGCCTGCGGTTTCTGGGGACCCTCTGAAGAAAGCCACCCTCAGAGCGGGTCTTCCAAGCCTTGCCTGCTCTAATCTCCCCCTCGCTCCCCGGCTCCAGAGGCCCCAGGCCTCTCACCAGGATAATCTCTTTCATCCTTCAAGGTCCCCTGGGAAGTAGGGTCCACAGTCCCCATTTCACAGCACAGCCCAGGAAGAAGCCACGCCAGACTAGAAACGAACCCCAGTGCGAGTTCAGGGCTCTTGCCGTAGCCCAGTCTCACCCTGGGACAAGGTGGTCAGTACCCCTAGAATTCTTCCTGCGGCCCCCACCATCCGTAGACAGCCCCCAGCCAGGCGGGCTGGGCCAAGCCTGGGGGAGGAATCCCCATCTTGAGCCTGTTCAGGGAGGGGACCTCATTCCCAAAGGAACAAAGAGCTCTGAAAAGAGAAACCAGCGCGTCCGCAGCCAGGAGCCTGTGGAGGGAGAGGAGTCGGCCAACACGGGAGGGCTGGGCTTGTCAAATCCCCTTTGGAGCAAATCCAAAGGGATCGAGACACTGCAAGGAATGCCAGTGCCAGGAGGAGAGCAGAGCCAGGCTGAGAAGCCCCGGCCGCCCTGGCCTCCGCGGAGCAGACTGTGAGAAGAGGCTCGGGGCACCCAACACCTCGGGCAGGCCCAGTTTCTCCGTGGCCACCGTGCGCTGCGGGGGAACCCAGGGGACCCTCAGTTCTGCACCTGAGGAGGCTGAGCGACCTGCCCAAGATAGCCCCGAATTCGCTCTCCACCCCTCCCCAAACAAAGTGCCTCTTACTGACGGACAGACACAGACTTGCTTACTGGGGAGACAGTGGCAGGGCTGGGAGCTCCCGGGAGGACAGGACAGGGGCCCTGTGGCCACTGGGCCTTGCCTCTTGCCCGGAGTCAGACGCAATCGACAGACAGGTCATAATTCTCTCCCGCAGCCCCGCCTGCTCCCTCACCCCTCCTGAGTTATCCCTCCGTCATTATGTCTCACGGGATCTCGCTGCCTTCACTCTGTAGAGCAGGCCTGGAGGCCTCCCTGTGGGAGGAGGGTCCCTGCTGTGTAGCCTCCGGCCGGCCGGGCCATATGGCTCCCCCAGCACCAGCACCAGCACTCAGTGATTTAGAGCCGGCGCCCAAACAGGCAAGGCTGGGGGGATCACTGGAGTGGGGGCCTCGGACTCAGCTTGGCCCCGAGAGTTCAGGACCCTCTGAGCTCCCTCGATACTACAGCTCCTCCCAGCCTTACCGCTTGGTCCGGGGCTCTGAAGAACAGAGTGGTAATGGCCCATCAGGGTCATAACACAAGCCACTCCGTCATTTCACAGCTGAGACTGTGAGGGAGAGTGACTTGTCCAAGGTCATCTGGAAAGATGGATAGAACTGGGCAGATCGGTCTTGGCTCCTCCGGCTGTGCCCACCCTTTTCCCCGAGTGTCCTTACTCATGTTTGACGATTGTGCTGCCGTAAGCAATGCGTGTCTGGGAACTTGAAGCCTCGGAGGCTGGGAGGGGCTCTGTGGTAGGCGCCCTCCTCTCTCCCCTGGAAAGGCCAGGCTGGAGAAGCTGCGACACTTCTGCAGGCCAGGCTCTCGGCAGAGAGTGACAGTGAGCTCTAGAAAGACCAGCCGATGCTCCCCAGAGCTCCCCACGCACCCATCCCCCTGCACCCCTGGGCACGGAGGCTGAGAGGGCCTGCAGGTCCCTTCCAGACCCCCAAACCATTCAGGAGGCCAATTCCAAGCCTTCCAAGTAAGTCCCGACCAGTGAGCCCCACTGGAAACTCAAGTGGCAGGCAGACCAGAAGTCAGGAGGACCCAGGGCGCAAGGATCACCCTGTTTTTTTTCACCCTGTCATGCAGGCGCCCCACAGCCACTGCCAAATGGAAAAATGAACAAACCCCACGTTGCCTGAGCCCCAGCCTCGGCAGCAAGACGAATTCGTCACAAGTTCCCGGCGCCCGAGCTCCCGAGGAAGCTTGTGGTAAGTGCACAAAAGGCTAAAGTCAGCCCCTCCCCTGGGCCCAGGGAGGGCCGGCACCACCTGCTTTGGGAAGAAGAGCTCTGGTCACCTGGGTTCTATCCTCAGTGCCGCTGGCAGAGGGGGATGGAGGCTGTCCTAGCAAGTGGGAAATTTCTGGGGTTGGAGGTTCTCATGATGTCTGGAAACGCCCTCCTCCCCCCGCCCCAACTGAGAGCCTGTCCTGGTGTGAGCTGAGAGGAATGCTGGGGGAAGGCTGGCAGATCGTCCCCTTGGGCTCTCCAGAGGTCCAGCGTCCTGAGGAATGTGAAAACAGGGCACGCGGGGGCTAAGGCCTCTGGAACACTCCCTTATCCTCGAGAAGGGTCAGTGAACTTGACCTTTGAGGTTCTTGTCACCGAGTCATGGGCGCTGGCACGAGATGTACCCTGGCAGGACCATTAGTGGCCACGTGGCCCTTGGCTTTGGGAGCACTGGACACTGGGTGCGAAGAGGTGGCAGAGCCGGGAGGGTGGACAGGCAATCTCTCTTGGGTCTTTGGGGTTTGGAAGGTCTTTTTATTCCTGGCTAGGAAAACGCAAACGCCAGTCTGAGACTCCTCTCCCCCATGCAGCTGAGATTTCAAACAGGCAAAGGTGCGTGTGAGGCCAGTGGCAGTGACAGACGATGGGGGTTTCAGGTCAGCTCTACCATTTACTGGCTGTGTGACCTTGGACAAGGGACCAGATTTCCCTGAGCCTCAGTTTTCCCATCTGTCAAATAGGGCCAATGCCCCTTTCTCACGGGTGTTGGGTGAATTGCATGAACGATTACTCGCAGGTCGGGTGCCCAGCAGGTGTCTGGTAGAAGGCAAAGCCTCAGCAAATGAAAGGTCTTAGTTCCCGGCAACAGAGAGAATGGAGGCCAGGCTCCTCTCGGAAACTTTCTCTCCCCGATTTCCTTTGTGGCCAGGCCAAGACAGAGCCCAGGCGTCCCTTGGCACAGTGGGTCCCCCGCCTCCCTCGGGCCCTCGCTGCCCACCTGGGTCCCCGCTCATGGTCCACAGCCACCTCCCCGGGGGCGCGCCGCCAGGGCGGAGGGAGACGGGACAGGTGGTGTGGCGGGGCTGCTGCGTGGGGCAGGGGCCTGGCTCCAGGCTGCGGGCAGGCTGCGGGGGGTGTTCCAGCCGAGGTGGGCACCCAGTCGGGGCTTCCCTGCCTGCGTCCTTGGCGTCCTGGGCCCCCGCGCCCCGCGACCGCTCGGCCCTTACCTTGAACCATGGGAACGGCGCTGCCCCGGCCGGCCGAGGACTTGGGCGCACGTGACGGGGCGGTCCGGCGTCCGTCCCGGGCAGGGCGCAGCTACCGGCGGCCGCTCCTGCCCAGGCCACGGGCTGCGGCGCCTGCCGGGGCCGGGCGGGCGAGACTGGCGCTGGGGAGGCCCGGAGGCCCGCGGGAGACGACTGCGTGCCGGGGCGGGAGCCCCCTGCCAGCTCCGGCGGCGGCCGCGGCTCGGGACGCGCAGGCTGGCTCCCTGCGAGCGGCACGCGCGGCTCCCTCCCAGTCCCCGGCGCGGGGCGCGTGCTGGCGCGAGGGCGCGCGCCCGAGCCGGCGGGGAGCGCGCCGCCGGCCCCGCGCGCGCCGCCGTCGGGGGCGGCGGGGAGCCGTTCGGGAGCTGTCCCCGGTGCTGACGGCTCATCTGCCTGGGGCCCGAGGCCGGCCGAGGCCCTGAGACCTCCCGCCGGCCCGGGGGGCACCCCGGCCCCCGCCCCGCGCCCTGCGGGGGCTCCCGTTGCTCTTCGCCCGCTTTCCGGCACTCCCCGTTTCCACAGCGCTGGGGTTGGGAGTCAGGCTGAAGCTGCTGCTGCTTACCCCACAGTGCGACCTTGGGGCAAGTTCTTCCCCGGGGAGGGAGAGTCTCTTTCTGGTTCTCATCTTTGAAACGAGCCATGCAGGTGCCTGTAAGGGTGGTCTGAGAATGCAGCGCAGGGACGTCCAGGGGCCTGACACACAGTGAGTGCGCAGCAAACGCTGGCCTTTACCATGGTTTGTTTCCGATTCCTGGTGAACAACCACCCGGCCAGGGGGAGAAAGGACAGTGCTTGTCCCACTCTGGGCTGGTGCGGTTAGGGTCTGCTAGCTGCCTTTGGACCTCTCAGGGCGTCCGTAGAGAAAGGGAGCAGATGCCTTCCTTGGGACCACAAAGCACAGAGTTGGGAGCAATGGCTGCACGTTGACGGAGAACAGACAGGGCCGGTTCCTTCCTGACACGAGGTCCCCCCCACCCAAAAGAAGTCTCCAAGAGGCAGTGAGTGACCTCGGCCCCTGCAGGTAGATACTCAAGGGGAGGCTGAAGCCACAGGGCCCTGAGCTGGACGAGGTCTGGAATGAAATATTAGAGTATGTGAAGCTTTAAGAACCATGCCTGGCACATTGAAAACAGAGTAGAATATTTGCTTTTTTGACTCTGAAGTTCTTTGTAAGAAGCTGTATCCTGGTAGGAAGAACTTGTGACTTCACTCCCATTCTCGAGATGAGAATAGTGAAGACATGTAGAGGGGATCAAGTGACCAGCCTGGAGTTCATTCCCACCTTATAGATGGGCTCAGGAGAGAAGGGGAAGCAACTTGCTCAGAGTCACACCCCAGGACCGAAAGGGTGAGTCCTTACAGACCAACACATGTCCGGCCTGCCTCCTCACCCTGTCAGGTCCCCTGGGCGTGGTGACTGCTCAGCTTCCCAAAGCTGTTCAAGCCATCCTGACTCTGGAGAGTTTCCTTATAGCAAAGCGGGCAGGACCTCATTCCACTTAACTAATGGAAAGAGCTGGCGTCTACCCGCGTGAGTACCTCTGTCCCTACCAAGCGGGATAATTAAACGTCACCTGCCTCATTTCCTAAGGGATCAGTGGCTGTGCTTGATTCACTAATTAACTGTGTGCAGTACCTGCTTCCACCAGGCACTAATTTCATGATAAACATCCCTCATCATGGGCTCAGTACGTCCCAGACACAAGGCTGAACGCGTTGCCTGCACTGTCTCATTTAAATCTTCTCAACAATCCAGTGAGACAGACACTGGTAGTGCCCTCACTCTGCGGCGAAGATCGGAGGCTGGAGAGCTGCAGACCAGAGCGGGGCTAGACTAAATCTCAAACACGTGCTCCTTACACCCTCCTTCCGGATTTTTGATGTTCTCCCCAACCTAGGAAAAAATATGGGAACATTAATGGAAATCCCATATAAGGAGGCTGGGAGGGGGGGAGAATGTGAGAGATGCAAACCAGCCAGCCAATCGATGCCCTAGGAGTCAGCTTAGAAATCCTTTAAATTGACATTTTCTGTCAAAATCCCGATTATGACAACCGAGCCACTTTTTTTTTTTTTTTTTGATTTCAGGACTGCTTAGATCCTGGCAAACGTGTGTCAAGAATTTTAAAAGGAGCATCACTGCCAAATCCTCTTTACCAACCAGCTCCAGTGCCCCTCTTCCCACGTCTGCTTTCCATGCACACGCCGCAGAATTCCCCAGCTGTGGTCTGGGTGGCTAGAGACCTCCGGAGCTCCTGACCCCATGAGGCACTGATTTCTTTCCCATGCTCTGCAGAGGTGGGCTCCGGGGGCTTGTGATGATGCCATTGGAGCCCGTTTTACTTAATCCAGGATGGAAAACACAACATATAAATTAGGTAGCCTTCTTACCCTCACTTTACCGGTGGTCACCGAGGCATGAAGTAGCTAACCACTCGTCCCACGGGCGACAAGGGGGTGGCTGCATTGAACGGATTTCCTTTGGAGAACGATGTTCCAAGGTCACCACCAAACTCACTCTTCGTGTGACTGAACCATGGCCTGGTTTAAGGAAAAACCCTGTTTCCAAAAATAAAAATGGGGGGAAAGTGAGGAGTCACTGGTCTGACTTGATGGAAACAATCCACTGTCAGGATTCCTTAAACAGCCAGTTCTCCTGGTGCTGGCAACAATAGGATTTGAGCTACACATAGTTCTTTCAGGTTGGCCAAAAACAGTCCTGGGGGTGGGAGGAAGGGCTCCGTGCCACCCCGCCCCCTCCCCGGTGCTCCTTCCACTACCATATGCTTTCTGTTGCATGGCAACTTCTGTCGATGGCGGCTACCATGGCCCCATCACCAGAATCTTTCCCCAGCACAGAGCTCCATGGACAACACTCAGATCCAACAGATGGCCGAGTTGGTTAAAAAGCCCCGACCCATTTGAACACGTGTGGCTGTTTACAAGGGTTCATTTTCCATTGGGGCCAAATGGGGCTTTGTATGATCATCCCTGTGCTCTAAAGACAAGACCTTTGTGTCCATCCACTTTCTTGGGGGGCCAGGGTGGATAGCTTGTAGGGGAGGGGCCGTGAGGGCCAATGCCCGTTTCTCTCCGGGGCTCCGCACTCCCTGACTTGACGTCTAGGAGTAAATCATGCCGGTGACTGCAGGTGCGGGGGCTTCTCATCATAGCCGCACACGGAAGATGGTCACGTGTCAACTCAGACGGAGGAAATTACGTTCTTGGAGGAAAAGGGTATGCATGCAGCTGCTGCTTCTGACCTGAGTCTCATCTGGTGGAGACTCAGGGGAGCCAAGTTCTTGAGGCGTCATGATTCGGCCCGGATATGAAGAATGGCCCAGAGCTGTTCCAATTCCCTTTCTGGGAATCCTCACGAGGGAGTGAGTTCACCATCGCTAGACGTGTCCAAGCAGCAGCTGGCTGTCCGCTCATAGCAGACGAGCTGGCTGAGCTGGCCCCCAGGGGACCCCTCCGGTCTAGGAAGTCCCTGAGGTTTCAGAAGGGTGGCTGATGGCAGCTCAGCGGGGGCGCCCCACTGCCCGGCCCCCATTTCATCTGCCCAGCGGCTCTCAGGCCACCAAAGGGGGCCCCATGTGGAGTCTTCCAAGTTCTTCTGTCCCCAAATAGGCACTGGGCCAAATGACCCAAGTGGCTGCTGTTTCCACCAGCACGTAGTTCTGGAAATTGCTGGTGCCTTTGGGCAATTACTAAATGAACCTTTGTTTGGTCTTTGAATTGTTTTCTTTTCCCCGTCCGCACTCCTGGCCCTCCTGAGGGGTTATGCCGTTGATCGAATGGGCTCTGTGTCACTTATGTCACTGAACCTGTGTCCACCCAATTCCAAAATATCCATCCAGGCCAAGCCCATTTAGAGAGTAGATTTTTGGGGGGAGGCGGTGAGGGGAGCTGAGCAACGCCATGACATTGTGATTATTTGGTGATGTTGGCGAGGCAAGGTACACGCAGGGTCCGGATCAAGGGCTTTGGGCTGGGCGTCTCTTGGGTGTGACGGGGAGGATAACAAGGCAAGCAGGAGAGGGCAAGAGGGTGAGGGTTAGACACCGGGCCTGCAGGGGGACGGGAACGGGCCGGCTGGGGGTGCCAGTGGGGGCTCGGGCGCACACGGCGTGCGCGGTGTTTCCATTGCTTTGGTTTGAAAAGACAGCCTGTCTGTTTGAACAGAAATTACTGGTGGTTTTCAATTACTGCAACATTGTACAACGTTGTGACAGCGAGCTTGATAGCTCATTCTTTAGGAATCTGCGAGGATGATGGATGCAGGCGAGGGGGCGCCAGCAGTCAGAGGTCCCCCGGGGCTCCTTGGGTGAATCACAGTTCATCGTGACACGTCCTGCCGAGGGTGGGGCGTGAGGCAGGGGCTACGGGAGAGTCTTCCGTCTCCTCCATTTCTGGGAATGTTTCTCCCGAGGAGCGTTCCCAAGAGCTCTGCTGATCTCATCTTCGCTTCCCAGCCCACTCGCCACAGCTTGAGCAAATCCAGGCAGCGCGTGCCCGGACTCGTTCATTCATTCACGTGCGGCGCACTGTGGGTGCGGAGACGGAGCTGGAGGCCCCGCAGCGGGGAGCTCGGAGTGGGCGAGGTTTCCGAGGGCTGAGGAGACGGGGCTCCCTGGGTCGGGTGGCATGGGCCCCGGGACAGTACTACACACGGTTGACATGTGGGGTGCCATGCAGCCCTGAGTCTCTCCTGCTGAAAAACAGGAGATAAAAATAAGACATTGCCTATTTGGACTGTGGGATCCTAAAATTAAAGCGATCTCCCCATAACCTGTCTGCTTCTGTTAGCACAGGCTTCTGGAGGAGGCAGAATGCTGCTCATTTGAACAGAAGGGCGAAGGTGATGTGACGTGGGCAGACGTCACACGTGCCGATACAGTGTCATGGGAGGTGGGGAGAGCAGGGCCTTCCCGTGGGACAGTCTCTGAGGGGCCACGGCAGTCATGCCACCCAGGGCCCTAGAGCACTTGACTGTCTCTGGGGCACAAAGATCGAAAACAAGGGCTTGGCCATCGCTGTCTTATCAGACCCATCCCTGCCACCAGTCCCTGCTGCCATGACTGACAGTGACAGGTTTGGACTGGGGGCCAGGAGGAGGGAGGCTGTGGGAGCAGAGGAAGAGGGGGGAGCCATCGGGTTAAGGTGGGGAAGCAGAATGAGCACAACAGACCAAGGGCAGGGACTAAGCCGGTGCTCTGCAGTCAAAAGGGGCAGGGTGAGGTGTGGGATGCCGAGGCGCCCTCCTGCCCACGCCTGGCTGCCCCCCACCCCCGTGTCTGGGTGGCCTGGGGAGGCTCAGGAGCCTCACATAGGGTCCCTACACAGTAACATGCCCTGGAGATGCCCACGGCCCTCTCGTAACCTCCCAGAGGAGCGCGGAGGATGAATTCATCCTCAGGAGCCCCCGCCTCGCCCCTCTCCATCCAGCCCCTGTGCACACTGTTCGTGGTCCTGATTCCAGGCACGGTCTCAGCCGTGGGCTGCCTCGTCCCCTGTCCATCTGCTCCGGGCTGGAAGAGCCATGAGGACAGAGTTTTGCCTTTTCAGTTCTCCACTGTCTCCCAGCGCCAGCCTCGGTGGGAAGGCAGGAGCCGGAGGCTCCGCGCTGGTCCTGGATTTTCTGCACCCCTGACACAGGGTGACCAGAAGCACACTGTCCCTCCGCTCCTCACACCCCCGCTGGGGACCACTGGCCCCTGAGACTGTTCACGCTGGACTGATGAGGAAGTGCAAGTGACCAGCCAGGCTACAGAGGTCCTGAGCAACTCAGGGATGACTCGTGCCCAGAGCCCCCTGTCCCCGTCCCGGGGCCTCCCAGGAAGAAGGGGCAGAGCCCGTCTGAGTCCATTAGCTCTGGGGACTCTTGGCCCAGCATGAGACCCCTCAGCAGAGCTTCTGTGCCCCTGAATCTGTCCTACACACGTCCCAGGGCCCCGGCGCATCAGGAAGCAGCCAGACTGCTCCCCGTGGTTCCCCAGACGGGGGGCAACCTCAGCTCTCCGCGCTGGCCCGGCCCACCATCCCTCCCCAGGCCCAGCCCTGCCCTCTCGGAACCAATGTTCTAATGCGTCTGCTGCCGCCTCCTCCAGGCCCGCTCCCAGGCTCAGCCCTCAGTCTGGGCTGGTCCCAAACTTGGACCTAAGGATGCAAATCTGGTGGTGGTCATACCGCCAAGCTCTGCACTGCAGTGGGGCAGGGCCACGGAGAGACAAGGGCTTAGAGGCGGGAGGGACCGGGCCAGATCCTGGCCCTGCTCCTGGGGTGGGTGAGTGCCCCCCCTCCACTCAGCTGCCTTTGAGGCTCAGTTTCTCCGGGCGTGGCTCTGAGCTGCACAGATCCGCGAACCACCCCGGGTGAGGGCGAGGGGAGCCTCGGCTTGCCTAGGCTGGGCTGGGCCCTACCAGCACGGATGCGGCCATCCTCGCAGCAAACGCTGTGCCGAGCACCAAATCCCCCGTCTCTTCTGGACTGGAGCCTCGGTGCTGGTGTCCGGGGTCCTGGTCCTGGGGGCTTCCTCCTTCCCGGGGCGGGGGGTGGATGGGGGCCTCGGCGAGATGGCCTCCTTAGCTCTGATGGAGCCGGGGGTGGGGTGCTGGCATGTTCCTGTGGCCCCTGCTCGTGGCCGCTTCCCACTGGCCGCCCCGGGGACGCCACAGCCCTGCCTGGCGGGCCTCCCTCACCCCCGGGCTCCGGAGAGGGCGCGGCATTCTTGTCTTTCCCTTGGCAACACTCTGCTGCGCTCGAGGCTCTGGGGAGAACATCTGGAGACACGTCAGCGTGGGCCTCCGAACCGGGCCGGTGGAGGCTCTGCCCCAGACCTGGCCAGTCGCCAGGCCACTGATCGGCTCTGCGAATCGCAGCCGGAACCGTGGCAGGAAGGGGAGGCCCCGGCCGCAAACCCCGCCCTCCACGCGCCCTCCACCACCGTCCCTGGTCTTGTCGTTGACCCCTGGCACCCCAAACCGGACCCCTCCCCACAGCTGAGGGTGCAGTGTGGCTCCTGGGTGGGGAAAGGGCCTGGACCACTGTCCTCATTATGAAACTGTCATCACACACGAGTGCATCTGCCCTTCTCCGGAGCCGGCCTGGCCTCTCCCGCTGCACCATTTTCCTTTTGCTCTGTTTTTTGTTTTGTTTTAAGATTTTACTTATTTATTTGAGAGAGAGAGAGAGACAGAGATAGAGGAGAGGGAGAAGCAGGCTCCCCACTGAGCAGGAGCCCGACACAGGACTCGGTCCCAGGACCCTGAGAGCATGGCCCGAGCGGAAGGCAGACGCTTAACTGACTGAGCCACCCAGGCATACCTTGCTCTGGTTTGTTTTGGTGAGAAGCTGGGGTATTCACACCGCCAAGAGACCAGGAGACCCATGGCTAGCGTTCCCCATAGGCAACTTTTCGAGAGACTCATGTTTGAGAGATTTACATTTCCCGTCCCTCCACAGGGAGCCTTCTCCGGGGCTGCTCGGGCGAACTGTGCTTTCTTCCCCTGAAACGTGGGGTTGAGGACCCCCTGCCCCCGCATGTGGTGACGCGTGGCTCTTACAAGGGGCTTGAGCCGGGCACCTGGGTGGCTCAGTCCTTACGCGTCTGCCTTCGGCTCAGGTCATGATCCCAGGGTCCTGGGATCAAATCCTACCTGGGTTCTCTGCTCGGTGGGAAGCCTGCTTCTCCCTCTCCCACTCCCTCTGCTTGTGTTCCCTCTCTTACTGTCTCTCTCCGTCAAAACAATAAATAAAATCTTTTTTTTTTTTTAAGGGGGGCCCGAGGGCTGTGTGTCAGAGGCGGGTGGTGGGGGCTTTTCATGGGGCACTGCTTTGCCGCTTCCCGGCTGGCGCGGCCCAGATGGGGAGAGAGGTGGGGCGTCCTCAGGGCTGTGGCTCCTTCACTCTAGGGCCAGTGCCAGGCGGCGTTGTGTCTGTCCGTGCCACACACCAGCTCCTCTACCCCTTTCTCACTGCCCACTTCTCACAAACTGCTTTCTGAGGCTTCCTCAAGCATTCTCGTCCCAGGGCCCCTGCCGGATGTGCCCTCCCCTCCGCCGTGCTGGACAGGGCCTGTCTCTCACATCCTCACCAATACGGGGTGTCAGTAATCCGGGCTGTTTCTTCCTACTTGTCGGCAGAAAGCGCTCTCACGCTGGCTGACTTAGCGTCAGCCTGACGGTGAGGTTGAGAACCTTCCACACGTCTGCTCCGATCACCTGCCCGCTTCTCCATTCTCGAGTCCTCGGGCCCCACGCCGATGTGCACACGCTCCTTACACGCTCAGGACAGGAATCCCGCACCTGCCTGACGGGACACAACTCTCTCCTCCCAGGCGGGTGTTCGTTTTCCCCCGGGTTCAGGGTCTGCCATGGAGGTGAGGCCGCCAGCTCTCCCGGGCGCTGTCTGCTAGGCTTGCTGGGAGGCTCGTGAAAGTAAACGGCATTTTCCTTACCGTTTGAGCCATTCTGAGCTGGTGTTTGGTTTTTAACCCACATAAGATTTTCGTGGATATGAGCTAGAAGTTTACCTGGTCTCGTTTGTGTTTTGTTTTGATGCACAAAGAGCCAGGTGTCACCGATTCCCTACTGAAGCAGAAATTGCGTCCATCCAGACACGCAGGGGTCTGGTCCCGGAGCCTCTATTGCCCTACGACCCCCGCGCCTGTGTGTTCGCCGGCACACGACACGTGCAACTTTCACAGGACCACGGAGCCACAGTTCCGTGGAGGCTTGTTGATATCCTCTTACTCTGCTTCACGGTTTTTCTCCTCTGTATAATCAACCTGTGAGGTTGGGAGCCCTGTAGGAGCCCTAATTAAGCCTGGATTGAACTGCAGATCGGCTGGAAGAAACCCTACATCCGGAGAAATGGAGCAAGAGCGGCCAGGGTGCTCGGACCAAACAGCCTCGTCCAAGCCCCAGGTCTGCTGCTGCCCGCTGTGTGCCTTTGGAGAAGTCGCTTGACTTCTCTGGGCTTCGGCTTCTTCCGCTGTAAAATGGGGTCATAATGACACCAATACTGCTCCAAGGGTTGGTATAAAAAGTAAATGAGCTATCGTACGGAAAGCATGTGTGGAAATCAGACAGCATCTCTGTTAAGGTACAGAGTTACTGCGTTCACTACTAGGAAGGGAAACAAAACGCGGCCAGTTCTGCCGTGACACGCCCTTGACTGTACAGTCTATCTCCGTTTATTAGAATCAATATGCTAGAGCTTCGTCTTTGCAACAAGACAGCTCCCACCAGGAGGACACGGTTTTATCTTCGCTTACGTAGGTTTTCCTTTTTATCCCGCAGTAAAACTTGGAAACCTATGTTCTTCATGTAGGCTGTTACGGTCTTCAGAAATTTTTAGGAGCATAAAGGGATCTCGAGGCCTGAAGGTTTGAGAAGCACAGCTCTGCCTTCTCAGAAAGGCAGGGAAAGCTTGGGATAACCTGAGTAGAGGCTGGAGGGCGGCGAACATAGTCAGAGGCTCTTGCTGATTGAAAAGGAAAGGAGAGAGTCTTGCTAACCTGCGGAAGGGTGTGGACGTGGGTCAGCAGCAGGGGTCCTACGTGCTGGGAAGCCTGGGAAAACACCGAAGCTGCCTGTCCCTGGTCTCCACACAGTTGCGTCCCCGAGGCCAGGAGGGCTGGCGAGAACGCGGGACAGAAATACAAGACACAGACACCGCGCCAGGAGATGCCGCGCTGTGACGATTCCCTGACAAGCGGAAAATTCCACTTTGTAAATTCAAGCGAATCCAGCGGAGATTTATCAAGACAATTACGAGTCTAACAAGGTGGCCGGTTACAAAATGAACACTTTAAAAAAAATCAATATTTTTGTGCCTATTACTTTAACCCAATTAGCTATGTGCTGAGAAATGGCTTTGATGTGAGGGGAGGTCAGGCGGCTTAACCGAACCTGGGATGGGTGTTAATTTTATAAAAGCAAAGCAAACGTAGCCCAACAGTCACACAGGCGGTCTGAGCGGTGGGCACACGAGTCTTTGTAATCTCACTCTCTGCATGTTTCTCGTGTTTGAACCCTGTCCTAACACAACGACAAGGAGAGGTGCTGATAACAACAAAACCACGCAGACTTCGCTCCGAGTTCTGTTCGATTTTATCTCCCCATCGATTCCTGCGTCCTGCCCTCCTCTTCCTCGGGTGAAGATGTCTGTGTTGTCAGATCGAGTCGTTGGACGTAACGCTGCCAGAAAGGGTGGTGGTAACATCCCCCAGTCCTTGAACGTCTGACTTCTTTAGTTCTCAAACCAGAACGCTGGGCTTGGGAGGCCGGGTTGGGTGACATCCTCTCTCCGAATGTGGAAGGAGGAAACTGCGTCTTCTGCCGCCTGGTGCCGCCCGTAGGAGAAGGGACAGGGACCCGCTCCCACGCCTCCCCGGGTGCGTCCCTGCCTTCCTCACCGCGGCTCGGGGCGCCTGCGCCAGGCTCTCTCCGGGAACACGGGAACCTTCGCTCCGCTCCCGCCCACCTGGAAACGGGCTGCGCGTCTGGATCGGGCCTGGTTCATTGGTCTGGGTCTGGCGGGTTCTTGGAGTGGAACGTGGGCATCTCTCTGCGGCTCTGCGTCTTTCTGTGGCCCGCTTCTCCCCTCTGTCCTCAATGTGTCACTTGGGGAACATCTATCAGATGGCCGAGGGGCGTCTGGCGCCGTCCCCAAGGTCCCGACTTCTGCCTCGTCTTTCCGTGACTTTGCCCTTTAGGACGAGTTCCTGGCGCGGCACCTGGCCTGGTCTCCAGCCCATTTGCTCCTCAGATGTCTCCTTTCCGCTTCCAGCCCATCTATTTTAAATTCCAAGATCTCTAATTAGTTCTTTTATATAAAAGCCCATGCTTGCTTCATGGATCTGATAACCCCTCTTATCTCTCTAAAGGTAGTAATTACGCGTATTTTAAATTCTCCTTCTGTTGACTCAATCGGTTTGCTCCCCTGGGCGTCAGGGGTTCTGTCTCGGAGGCGGCGGGTCTCTTCCGCGGGGCTGCTTGCCTCGCGTGCTCGGTCGCGTGGGCCACCGCCTGGTCCGGCGTTAGCTTCCCCGCGGATCTCGCTGCCGCTGCTGCGTCTGTCTTGAAGCCTCTGATGGAAGCCCGGGAGGTCCGCGCACCCAGGCAAGGCGGGCGGGGAACTGCTCCCTCGGACTGGGGGTCCCTCGCTTCACCGCGGTCTGTGGTTTCCTGGTCACTGTCCTTCTATGGTGACCACCCTCTGCTTTAATCCGGGGACTCGGGGGCTCCCTGCCGTCCACGCCGGTGGGCAGGGAGCACGCAGCCCGTCGCCCCCATCCCACCCCTGTGTCCCACCTCCCCGACTCCTGATGGGGGGCGCTCCAGCTGTGCCGGCAACTGCCCAATCTGGGCATCTTGTGGAACGTGGTTCCCTCCGATTTTTTTTTTTTTTTTTTGGTATCTTTCTGTGATTCCTACAGAATTCTGATCCCCTGAATCAAAGACTCCTTTGTTCAAACTAATTTTATCTAGATTTTTTTCTTTTATTTATTTTTCGAAATTTTTTTCTTTTAAAAACATTTTTCTGACCCTTAGTAGGGCTGGGGGGGCATGTTTAGCTCCTCGTGCGACCGAAGGCCCCCGACTACTATTAATCAGCCTGTGGAGAGCGTGTTGGCCCCGCACGCCCAGCGGGCCCCTGGCCGGAGCCGGGGAGGCGCCGCGGGTCCCGCATGCAGGCCAGCCCCCAAAGCACACGGCGTCTCTTTTCCGCAGAGGATATCGTCAGGCTGAGACTAAAATGGGGGTCTGCCCGGCATTCTTAGACGGCACAATGGAGAATAACCAAGACGCAAAAACCACACAACTCATCGGTGACTCCTGGGGCCTTCCTCCGAGCGAGGGATGTTCCTCTGCTCCCCGACGGAGATGCTGGCCTCCCCGGGGTTCCACTGCCCCTTCGTGTCAGTTGACGACTCGGTTTTTCTTTTCTTTTCTAAGATTATTTATTTATTTAATTGACACAGAGAGAGATCACAAGTAGGCAGAGAGGCAGGCAGAGAGAGAGGGGGAAGCAGGCTCCCCGCGGAGCAGAGAGCCCGATGCGGGACTCGATCCCAGGACCCTGAGATCATGACCTGAGCCGAAGGCAGAGGCTCAACCCCCTGAGCTACCCAGGCACCCTGACGACTCGGTTTTTAAAAGACCGGCCTCCGTGCTGAGATGTTGTCAGGGACAGCAAACCACCAGGAGACTGATGCAAAGGACTTGGCGAGATGTGGTCCTCCAAGGCTCTGGGATGGATCTAGAGGCCTTAGCAGTGACCACACGGTGACAGATGTCCCACTCCTGCTGTCCGGGGACGGGGGTCGCAAGCTTTCTGCAGTGTGACACTCAGACACTCAGCCCTTCCGAGACAACCTGTTGCTCCAGATGCCGACCAAGTGCCTCCAGAAAGACGCCCCACCCGCCTGTCCTCCAGCTCCCGCCACACCCTCACCTGCGTGCGGCAGATCTGTGCCGTTTTAATTCACCTCCGCGCCCCCCAGCCCCCGCCTCCGGTGCGCTACTGGACGCGTCTCTCCCTAACTTGATCAGTTGCGGGAAAATTGAATCAGGGTGGGCAGATCGCTGGGCAGATCGCTGTCCCGTTCTTACCACGTGAATGTCAGAGGCCCCCGGGCGTGGGGACCTGCTCATTTCTACAGCTTCCTCTTTGAAAAGCAGATGGCGAGCCTTGGGCTTTATTGAATTTGTGTTTATGTCTGTGATGCATTTGACCATAGCCGGAGGGCGGCTGCCTGGTCCAATAGCAAATTTGGCCCATCAACGAGGTTGAAACCTACTTACCTGTAAGCAGCGGTTTGTTCTGGGGACGCGGCTTTGTCTTTGGGGGTGGCAGGGACAAGCCAGCGGTTGGACGAGCTCCTCCATCAAGGCCTTTGCGCCTTGGAAACGATTGCGGTCAGGGAGCCCGGCTGCCTTTGCGCCCATCCCCCTCCCCACACCCCAAATTCCACTTTCAGGGATTCATCCCGAGAGAACATAGGCCCAAGCACGAAGGACAGCCGTGCACGAGCGTTCAGCGCACCACGGCCCCTGCTACTTTAATTAAAAAGCAAACCCAAATATTTGCCAGTGGGGAGCTGGGCACATCGATCGGAGCCCCGCTGTGCTGGAACCCTTGAGAACTGGCCGAGGGGACAAGGCTGGACAGGTGTGCAAACAGCTGCTGTGCATCCACACGGAGGTGGAAAGGGCCAGAGTGAGAGTGAGAAGCACTGACCCATCCCCGAGAACACTGGGTTCCTGGGGGAGCCGGCAGCCCCGTTTCCGTCAGGAGCCTCTGAGAACCCCTGGCGACCGGGACTGGAGCTGGTGTTTGCCCCTCAGGGCCCAAAGCCCCAAAGCGGCACCTTCCCGACCACCGAGTGTCCGTCCGCGGATGATGGGCCAACAAAGCCGGGTCTGTCCACAGCACGGAATGTCACTCAGCCTCCGAAAGGAAGGGCACGGTGACACCAGCTACAGCGTGGGCCAGCCTCATCACGAGGCAGAGTGAAATAAGGCAGCTACGAAAGGGCAAATCCCGTAGGATTCTGAGGACCCCAGAGTGGTCGGATCCATGGAGATGGAGAGTACAGCGAGGGGGAGGGGAGGGGTCTGCGTTCCACGGGGACGGCGGGGTTCGGTTTAGGAAGATGGAAAGTTCTGAAGACCGGCAGGGGGGACCGCTGCACAAGAGTGGGAATGTGCCTCACGTCCCCGCACTGTGCACTTGTAAATGGTCACGACGGTGAATGTTATGTCACGTAATACACATACTAGACAAATAAACAATAAATAATGAACGGAAGTTAGAAGTATATTGTGAAAAGGGATGTTGAGAAAGGATTCATGGAACTGTTAATAGTAGTTATGTTCTTTGTTTAAAGATTTTATTTATTTGACACACAGAGAGAGAGAGAGAGAGCGTGCGAGTGAGCTCAAGCGGGGCATAAGCGGGGCATGGCAGGCAGAGGGAGGGAGCCTGAAGCGGGGCTGGATCCCAGGACCCTGGGATCACGACCTGAGCCAAAGGCAGACGCTTAACCCACTGAGCCACCCAGGCGTCCACATCCAATAGTGATTATTTTTTGAGGAGGGGATTCTGGGGGCTTTTACTTGCCCTCTGACCCATTGGGGCTCCTTTGCCTTTGAAAAGGAGGCTGTCCCAGCAGCCCGGCCCCTCCTGTGACCTTGACTCCATCACCGCCATCCCCCGGCACTCCCAGCCCAAAGTGAGATAAGCAAACAGGTGCAGAGAGGTTAAGTCTTGTGTTCCTGCCTCTCTCCCTCTGTCACTCTCACTGGGGTGAAACCCCGTTCCCGCGGGTAACGCTCATCTAACTGCCAAGGGACAGCACTCCCCCACCATGTCCCCAATGTCCCCCAGACACAGATGCGGCCGCTGTGCGTCACCTTCGCCTGGGGCAGGACCTCCGATGCGGTTTGCACTGAGCCTGTGAGGGGCCACCGTGCAGCCTCCCTGAGCTGATTTCCAAATGTGCCTGAGCCCGAGTGGGCAGGGGCCAGGGGGCTGGGGGGTGGGCCGCTCCAAACCTGCGGCCGGAGCTGTGTTTGTTTGGCTGAGGCATAAGGAGTGAGCGCCAGGCCAGAGGGACCCTGGCTGGGTGCTCCAGCCGTCTCCTGCGTCACACGGGGTGTGGCAGCCCCGAGCTGCTCAGGACCAGGGAGGGGCGTGAGGGGTGTGTCCCCCAGAGGTGACACCAGCCCCCAGTCTGCCCTCCACAGCCCGGTGTCCTGCTTCTTCCCCCAGCTAGAAGGCTGGATTGTCCCTTCCCAAGCCGAAGGGGCACAGCCTGCAGCCACCCTGTGGTCCCTGCGGAGTGGCCCAACCTGACCTGGCCCACGGGGCTTACGGCCACCCCCGCCCCTGCTTCCGTTCCCCCCACTTGCTACAACCCGGGGGCCAGGGCGCTAGCCAGGGTGGGCCTCACGTGGCAGAGCCATGGGGGATTACAGGCAGAGGGTGACAGTGTCGGAGAGATGCGGAAAAGCAAAGGGCTTATTAAAACGCTGAAATTGGTTCCAAATGAGGTCAGCCATCGAAGCGCCTTGGAGGGGAGCCAGGCGCTGAGCCGTGAGCTATGTTTATTTCCTGACAGGGTGCCGGTGATGCCCTGGGTGCCACCCCCAATCCCCCCACTTCTGGAGGGCAAATGGGACCCAAACACCAGGGCTGAGCCCGGCGGGCAAGGGAGCAGGGGTCAGAGGGCACGCGGGAGGGAGCTGCGAGGCCCAGCATTTGCTGCGTCTGCCGGGCACCCGGGGAGGGCAGGTGGGTCACGGGTTGCAGACCGGGGCTGGAGGACCGCTGAGCGCGGCTTCCTCACCCCGGCTCAAATTGCTGGTTTGTAAAAATCCATTAATGCAGGGAACCGCACGTCGCGGCAGAGGCCCTGCGATTGGCCCGGGTCCCTCCCACCCCCCGTGGGGCACAGAGCCTCCCAGCTTTTCTCCCTGGTTGCATTTCTTCCTTCCTCCTGACTCCAGCGGAATGTCCCTGACCTTGGCCGCCTCCCAGGGCAGCACCCTCCCCACCCCCGCCACCCCTTGCTAGAAGTGCACTTTGGGGTCCTTGACCTGGTACTTGGTCTGGCCCGGCCCCAGGGGCAGGCTGTTAACCTCTCCGAGGCCCGGTGTCCTGATATCTGAGGGCAGTCATGGTTCCGGCCCTGAGACTGGGGCGGGGGGGTGGGGGTGACCCAGAAGGAAGCTGGCGGCAGGCTGGGCGTGGACGCGCTTTCTAGCGCTTGCTGATTCTTAGTGCTCGGTAATTATGATTTCTGCCACCGGCTGCCTCAGCCTTGTCAACTGCGAGGGGAACGCCGGCACTCCAGCCCAGCTCCGAGCTGGAGAGAGACAGTGCCTTCGGAATCCTGTTAAAAATAAACGTGCGTACATAGGACACTGCTGTTTACTAAGAGCGGCACGGGTCTTCCCTCCTTCAGGAGGAGCAGCTCCGAGCATCTGCGGATCTCCCCGTAACCAGAGAGAAACGGAGGTGTGCTTGGCGGCCCGAGGCCCTGCTCGGGGCTGACACTGCCTCCCAGGAGCTCCTGACCCCCCGCGGGGCCCTTGCTCCCAGGCCGCAGGGGTGAAGCCGGCCAGAAGGTTAATAGTTATTGTGTCCCAGTCCTCTGGTGATCGGGGTGGAGAAGGGCTTCCCCAAGGATGCCTGGCTGGGATCCGGCAGGATTCGAACCCAGAACTCTGACATCCAGGTCAGTGCACCGTGGAGGCCTTGGGGTTTCAGCGCCCCAGAGTGTGAAGCCTCTGTTCCTTCCGCCTGTCTTCCAGCTGCAGTCACCAAGGCCCCCGAGAGGCTCACTCACAGCCAGGAACCCCATACTTGGCCTGTGCTGATGCCTGGGCCCCCTGCAAGGAGCCAGCCAGCCCCGCCCACTTGCCGTGGCCACTCCCTGATCCCGGTGGGGAGTGTCTAGAGCACAACTTGACCTCGAATGACAGACTTCTGCTTACAGGGCAGTTTGGAGAAGGTGGGCTGCCCCCTCTCCGGGGAGACCTTCAGGGGGGCGCCCCTCTTCTGTGCAAGGCGGCTCTGCCCGAAGGCCTCTGGTCCTGAAGCCAGACACCCCCTGGTGCCCCCTGACCACCAGCACGTCGTCCTCCCAGGCGCCGCGTCCCTCCGAAGCCTCCAGCAGGCTTGTCTGTCGCCCCGGGCCCGGGGCCTCCCGGGCTCCAACTTCTCCCTGTGCTCGGCATCTGTGGGTGACAGATTCTCGAGACGGTGCGCCCCAGGGCCTCCAGGGCCCAGCTTCCCCCTGCCCAGGCCTGCAGGCGGACCTGCCGTAGACGGGAACGGTCCATGGCCTCCGCGTGGCTTCCTCCCGCCTGGTTTGGCTTCGTAGGGCAGCCCGGTTCCCACGAGGCAGGAAGCACCCCGCCAGGGCCCCGGGGGCCTGGGATGATCCCTTGGTTCCATCTTCAGGCAGATACACTGGTTCCTTCCTAAGGAACAGGCTTCAGAGCCGACCTGGGCCCGGCACGACCTGGTCCGGGCTGGCCTCTGCAGATACCTGCGGACTAAACGTCATGCCAGCTGGTGACACCCCCGTGCGCCTGTGGTTGGGTTCTGGGTTTCTCCAAAGAGGGGAGGAAGAGGAGGAGGAGGAAGAAGGAACGGAGAGCGGGAGAGAGGGAGCCAGGAGACTGGAGGGAGGGACCAGAAGTGAGAGCAGAGGGCAATCAGGGAGAACTTCCTGGAGGTAGCAGCATAAGTAGTCCACTCTGCAGAGGAAGATGGGTGGGGCTGGGGTGTTGCACCAGGGCTGTGAGCCCCAATGGATCTGTGCAAAGGCCCTGTGGTAGGTGTTGGAGAAACAGGGCTATAGGCCAGCTGGCCTGGGAGGGTTCACGTTCAGGTTGGGCCCACTCTAGGCTAAGGGATGTCCTAGGTCTGGGAGTTTTGGTGCTAGGGAAGCAGGCCTGTTGCTTGCACCCTTTTCTTTGTCCCCCACAAATGCACCCTGTGCCATCTGGCCCCGCCCCCCTAGCGACGCACCCACTCCTGTTGGAGCAGCCGTGGCACCAGCTGGAGCGTGTGAGGAAATAGACAGGCGACCAGAGTGGGAACAGCAGGCCATGGAGAGAGTGTCTAAACACAGGGACTATGTGGGGACTGTCTTTTATTTTTAGCCTGAAATTGGTCCACCCTCTAGCCTCGTAGAAATGGCTCACTGGGCCAGGCCCGCAGCAGCAAAGTCTCGTTACTCACCGGTCACCTCGGCCAGGAGCTCTTGTGGTCTCGGTCTCGGTCTGCCTGTCCGTGGACTGAGTGGCAGGGGGCCCATCCTGCCGGCTGCTCCGGGACAGGACCAGACCTGCCGGCCTGGTGGTCAGCTTGGTGCCTGGCCGGAGGCATCTGGAAGGCCTTCTGGCTGAAGGAGGGGCCCCTCTGCAGACAGCACTTTAGAGACGACAGGAGGGAAGCAAATCAGCCAGTCGGCTCCAATTCCCACTGATGGTGCCCATGTGTCATTAGGGCCAATTAGGAGAGCGAGGGAGGCAAGGGTTTGCCCCAGGGCACGGGCTGGTGGGCGGGTCACCGGGACAATTGAATTCCCCACCAGACAAATGTGATTAGCAGTGCAGCCTGGGCCCACCCCCCCGAGGGCCGGGACATAAATGTCCCAGTGGGGCAGCCGAGCTCACCGCGCAATGCAGGTCCCCGGCCCCAGCGCGCGCGAGGCGGCCTCCATGTACGGCACGGCGGTGGCTGTCTTCCTGGTCATCCTGGTGGCCGTGCTGCAGGGCTCGGGACCCCCCGAGAGTCCCTTCCCCTACCGAGTACCCCTGGACCCCGAGGGGTCCCTGGAGCTCTCCTGGAATGTCAGCTACACGCAGGAGATGGTCTACTTCCAGCTCCTGGTGCGGGAGCTCAAGGCCGGGGTCCTGTTCGGGATGTCGAACCGCGGGGAGCTGGAGAACGCTGACCTGGTCGTGCTCTGGACCGACGGGGACAGTGCCTACTTTGGGGTGAGTTGTTCCCTACCCCCGCGCTCCTGACCTCGTGCAGACCCAGCCCCCACCCAGCCTTCATCCCGCGCTTACCCCACCTCAACCCAGCAGAGGAAGTTCTCCTGCCTCTCCGTTCCCGTTCCCTCTGGTCTTAGCCAAGTCCATGTTCCAACCTTGGGCGCCTCAGGGCTGCCCATCTGAGGACAAAACGGCAGACAGACGCCCGCCCTGGTGTCTGAGCACACACCCCGAAACAGAAGGCCTTGCTTCGGAAGCGTGCACACCAGGGACACACACACCACGTAAATGAAGGGACCGACTGCCCCCACCCTCATGGGGGTGGACCCCATGTCCCCCCACTGGTGCCAACACCACCCAGGACCCCTGAGCCTCGTGGTCACACGTGGTCGGGCGCCACACCGAGCGGGCACACCCAGTGCCCAGGACGCAGCCCTCGCAGCCCTAGCGCGCACACGAGGGGGAAGTGAGCAGGTGCGGACGCTCCCCCCGCCCCCACCCGGTGGCGGAACAAATCTACCCAGCGGACCTGAGATAGGGTGTGCTTTTGACTCCTGGCCTCCAAACTGCACCCCTCTTCCTCCTGGAAAGCGCAGAGGAAGGGGAATTTTCCCTGCAAACCGGAGATAGAGAGGTTTTGGGGCGCATTGCAAGTGATGGGGGGCGCAGGGGGCGGGGCCACCAGAGCCTCCGTGGGGAGGAAGCACCCACCTCTCCCCACCAGAGTAGACGTGGGAGGGTTAAACTTTTTTTTTTTTTTAAACTCAGGAGGCACTTTCTGTATCTGTAAGCAGAGGGGTTTCCTTACTTCACTCGAACGGGGGAACCTGCAGGAGCCGTGCAACCAGCTCCTGGCCGCAGGGCTCGGTTTCCCTATCTGAGGAGCGGGGACAGTATCACTCCCCACAGTTCTAGGTTGTGTGATCTCAGGCGAGCTGGCAGCGGCTGACATTTCTGGAGCCCAGCGGTGCTCCGCCAGCCCCCACGGAAACTCAGCCGGTGCGGCTGGAGGCCGAGCAAGCTGGGGACAAATGCTTGGGGCCCCCCGGATGGGACGGGTGGAGGTGCTGGGTGGGGGCCCGGATCTGGCCGGCCGGGCTGCACTGCTCTGTGTCTCATGCCGGGGGTGGGGGGGGTGCGTCACAGCCAAGAGACCTGGGGCAGCCCCAGCTGGGCACCCTCGGCCCTTCCCAGCGGAGTCCCCGGGCCCCCGAATCAGGAGCTCTAGCTCCTCTGGGGACGGCTTTTCCCGGCTGCCCCGGAGCTGGGGTGACTTCGCCCTCCCCCACACTGCAAGATTAATTTGCACAACAAATTCCTGTGCAAACAAATGTCAGACTTGTTTTTCCTCCGTGGCCCATATGTTCAACAAACAGATTCTAGATTTCCAGCCGAAGATCAAACTAACTTTCTACCTCTACAAAATGAGTCTGCGACTGAGCAGTGTCCCTTAGCGGGAGCTGCGTGCTGCTGTTTTCCTCCAGGGGAAATCTTGCAAACTCTTTTGCAGGTTTCTCTTTTTTCTCAAGGAAATGAAGACAGCCCGCTTTAGGTCTGGGGACAGGGTTAAGAAGAATCCTAAGGCCAATGGCTTGTGGTGCTTCGGAATGGGAACAGATCCCGTGGCCGGGGCCTGGGGGGTGGGGGGCTCTTCCCTCCCTCTGAGCATCCCCTGTGGGTGGCTTCTTTCCCTGCACTGGCCTGAAGGGCCCTGGGCGGCTGGACCTCACAGCCAGGGGCACAGGAGTCGGGGGGTGGGGGGGGCAGGTCAAGGTCAGCCAGATCCACCACCTACTAACGTCCCAGCAAAACGCAGCAGGCCCACTTCCTCCCTGGGCTTCAGTTCACTCTCTCCAGGCAGAGCTAGGGCTGGGCGAGGGGAGCAAGATGCCTGGGGCACGGTGTTTAAGGTGAGCTCGGTCTCGGGGGTGTGCGAGTTCCGTGTGGGCCCTGGGGAAAGACAGCCACCTCGAACCCCCCGCACTGGTTTCTCCCTTGCTTCCCGCATCTGGCCCAGCCTCCAAGCATCCCCTTTCTAAGGCTCCAGGTGCTGTCGGGACCCTCGGCAGACCAGGGGAGTGGTATGTGTCAAGGCACCCGTTTGCTGTCACGGCAGCTTCTTGGTGCTCAGAGGTCTGGGCACCTGCTCGGGGATGGCTTCTCCAGGCACACCGTCCTGGCGTGCTGGGATGTCCAAGGCCCGAGTCCCCACGTGGGGTCTCAGGCGTGCGGGGAGATGTCCCTGTCCCTGCCTACCCCCCGAGAATCCTGGCTGGCATCTGAGAGCCCTGCTTCTACGAGCAGAGGAAGAGAGTGGGATTTGAGCTTGATTCTGCCATTTCCAGGCAGATACAGAAAGAGGGAGTGACGCCCCCCAACACCAGGAGCACTCCCAGGACCCACGGGGCTTGAGCTCCGGCCCTGCTGCTTGGCTCTGGTGTGGACGGTTGCTTGTCCCCGCAGGATGCCTGGAGTGACGAGCAGGGGCAGATCCACCTAGATTCCCAGCAGGATTACCAGCTGCTGCAGGCTCAGAGGACCCCGGAAGGCCTGTGCCTGCTCTTCAAGCGGCCCTTTGGCACCTGTGACCCCAAGGACTACCTCATTGAGGTGGGTGGGGGCCCCGTGTGCCCAGGAGATCGTGGCGTACCCCCACGACCTAAGGCAGCGCCCTTGGTCCCGTTATGTAGACAGAAAGCCAGGGAGGGATCTCAGAGGCCCTTGGTGAGGACAAGGGACCAGCTCTGCCATCAGCCTCTGGTCCCTTCCGGAGGTCCTCCTGATTGACACGGAGCTGAGATATTTCTAGATGTGGGTCCTGCCCTGAAGCCACCAGGATCTTGCTCCCAACTCTCTTTCCTTCGGGTTCATCACCTCCAGATGGAATTCTGGAAAGAGCCCAGGAGACCTGGTTTCGCAAACTGCCCTTTTGCCGATGGGCTGCAAGGCTTGGGATAGGTCTCTTCCCCCTCCAGGCCTCATCGGTTGACCTGCCTGTAAAGTGCTGGAGAAGCAGGGCGACCGGCAAGGCCCTGGCAGTCCGGGAGTCTGGGAGTCCGGGAGCCCGGCAGTCCGGCAGTCCGGAGCCATCGGGGATCCGAAAAACCATAGGCTTCCCACACTGCTCCAACACACCCACGAGGGGAAAACTGCCCATCTTGGCCTTGGGGACAAAATTCTTTTAGGTTTTCCAGCACACGTTGGCCACGGTCACTGTGTGTCATCCTTCCACCTGGCCTCAGTGGCTACGTGTGCCAGAAAAGGAGACCGAGTTCCGATGGGAAGGACTGGCTCAGGGACCCACAACTGGGGACAGAGCTGGACCCAAAGCGTCCTTCCAGCACGCCGTGGAGTCCTCACAGTCCTGACCCACCTTCCCCACGGACGAGGCAAGGAGGGAGAGGCGGAGGACCCCCGGCAAGGACTTTGCACGGGGCGCAGCCCCAGCACACGTGCACGCCGCTAAGAGCCTCGGGGTGCAGGGGACGGGAGCCTTCACGGCAGGGCCAGGTTTCTGTAAACTCAGAGAGCAAAGGGGCTGCCCACCCCATACACACACACACACACACACACACACACACACACACACACACACACACTCTGGTGCCCGGAACACCCACAAGGCGTTTCAGGCCCGCATCCTAGCCGCAAACCCAGGCTTACGGTCTCGGCGGCACAGCAGGGGAAAGCCAAGCCCAGACTCTCACCTCCTTGGGTCTCTCTGTGACCTCTAGCCCAGGGCCGACTAGAACTTTCTGTGTCTGCCCTATCCGGCACTAGCTGGACGGCACAGACCTCCGAGCTCAGCGGGACTGTTGAGAAGCCCCGGTCTGGTGTTTTTCCTTCACATGGTTATTGGCTCCTCACGCCCAGTTGTCATTGGACCAGAGGGGACGACCCACACTGGGTCCCCTGTGGCCCTGGGGATGGTGGATATCTGAGGTGGGGTCAGCCGGCCTGGCTCATGGTGCGGCCCAGCAGTGGCTAGAGGAACGGACGTTTCGCGAGTGTAGATAGATTGTGTTTGCAAAGAAAACATGTAATTGGCACCTGGTGCCTGCTGCGGGCTGGGGATGATTGGCTAGGGACAGAATCTCAGCCGGGTCCGCGGGGAGCCTCGAAGACCCCCCTTCTTCACAGAGACAAGAGCCGGGCGGGTCACCTGCCGGGTCAGGTGGCAGGGATCTGGCAGTGCCTGGTTATGGGAGCCCACTTGGTGGGGGGGGGGGTCTGTGTGTCTCGGCTGCAGGATGGCACCGTCCACCTGGTGTACGGGGTCTTGGAGGAGCCTTTCGAGTCTCTGGAGGCCATCAATACGTCGGGGCTGCAGATCGGGCTACAGAGGGTCCAGCTGCTGAAACCCAACATCTCCGTCCCGGCCTTGCCCTCGGACTTGCGCACCATGGAGATCCGCGCCCCGGACGTCCTGATCCCCGGCAAGAAGACCACGTACTGGTGCCACATCACCGAGCTTCCAGATGGCTTCTCTCGGCACCACATCGTCATGGTACCTGGGGGGAGGTGGATCCCAGGGTCTCTTCCCGTCTCTGCTTCCCCCTGGCGCCTCCGAGGCTGCTGGAGAGACGTCCCTGTCCTGGAAAGCCGTCCGTGGTTCGGCTGGCCCCAGGGGTCCTCTCATTGCCTGAACCCAAGCCACCTGTCACCTGCTCACCCCCCACCCTCCCAGGGCGGCTGTCCTCCGTGCCCCTGCTGCCCAGACTGGACCAAAGGACGCTGATGTTTTGATTTCTGGGTCTTCCCCTGGGATTGGAAGGGCCATCTGTCTATCAGGTCATATCGCCTCCTGCAAAAAGGCAGCTCACCTCACAACTCAGTTGTTCTCAACACCCACCCAGAGACACCACATGAGGGCAACAGCTGTTGACTGCCCCGTGTCCCTGGCCCTGGGGGAGGGGAGGGGAAACTCACTCCATCCCCCCAGTAGCACACTCTCCGTGGAGAAAGTGCAGCCCAGAGAGGTTGTGTGAGTGCCCGAAGTCACACGGGAGCGGCCAGCCTGTTCCCCTGGGCTCAGGCTCAGCCTCAGGGAAGCCTCTATGTCCTGGCCCAGCCACGGCCACGTTCACAAGAGGACAGCTGCCTTCCTGTCCCCGCCTTATCGGGCAATGGCTGGCCGGGGTCCTCACGCCCTCGGCTCTGGAGCTCTCCGTGGGCTTTGTTTAGGGTTGGTGGCTCCCCCTTCAAAGCCCTGGGCCCCAGAAGCACCCCCGGAAATTCCTTCCCTTAACCGTCCCATTTTACAGACGGGCAAGCGGAGGCCCATGGGGGGGGCGTGGCTGCGGGCGAGCGGGCGGGCGATCGCGGCCCCAGGCTCAGTGCCCTCTCGCCCCCCAGTACGAGCCCATCGTCACCAAGGGCAACGAGGCCCTGGTCCACCACATGGAGGTTTTCCAGTGCTCCGCCCAGTTCGAGAGCGTCCCCCCGTTCAGCGGGCCCTGCGACTCCAAGATGAAGCCTGATCAGCTCAACTACTGTCGCCACGTGCTGGCCGCCTGGGCGCTGGGCGCCAAGGTGCGCCGCCCCTCCCCGGGACCCTCCCCACCTCGGCCCCCGCGCCCCGGAGAGCCTCCGAGCAGGCACTCCAGAAGGTGCTGGTGAGGCCTCCAGAGACCCCGCCCCGCACGGCCCCCACCCCCAATGTTGTCTCTCGTCCACCCCTTTGGGCCACAAAGGCTTTTTCCAGCCTTTGTGGCATTTCTATAGAAACAAAATTTGAGCGTCGGTCCTTGGTGGGAATCGATCTTGTTTCTCCACTGGACTTGGGGGTTTGTGCACCTGGTGGTCCTGGCAGGCAGCTGCCAGGGCCAGATGCCACGGCATTTCTATAGAAACAAAATTTGAGCGTCGGTCCTTGGTGGGAATCGATCTTGTTTCTCCACTGGACTTGGGGGTTTGTGCACCTGGTGGTCCTGGCAGGCAGCTGCCAGGGCCAGATGCCACGGCCTCCGCCGGCTGCACCCACGGGGTTCCCACCAGTGGCTCCCACCGAGGCAGAGGAGGGCGAGGCCAGGGTCATGCGGAGGGCCTGGGGGGTTAGGCTCGCCCCCGGGACACCAGCTCCCTCTACTCCCTGACCTCGCGAGTCTAATAGGGGTATCTGGGTGGACTGGTAGTGAGCTGCCTGTCAGTGGGAGAACATGGTTCTAATCCCACTGCCCCGCCAACACCCCCCACCGCAGCTCAGGCCGCAACAGCGGGGTGGAACCCTTGTGAAACGCGCCAGTGTGCCTGGGTCCGATGCCCTCCCCCACCCGCCCTCCGCAGGCCTTTTACTATCCGGAGGAAGTGGGCCTTGCCTTTGGGGGCGCCGGGTCCTCCCGATTTCTCCGTCTAGAAGTTCACTACCACAACCCGCTGGAGATCCAAGGTAGGGAGTTCTCAGCATGTGTTTCTACCTCTGCTTCTGTCCTCCCTCGGGAGTCCTCGGGCTTGAACGTGCCTGGTCTGGGAGGTGACTGGGGGGTCTGCCCAGCACGGAAGCCCCCTCCCCGCGGTGCAGTCTCCTCATCACCCACTGGGGCAGGTGTCCCTCTTACGCCTTTCCCTTGTTCCTCTCCTGAGACTCTAGTGGGCTCCCTGGGCTGGGACTCCTTCCTGCTGGCTCACTGTTGTACCCCACACGGTGGGGGCACCGCACCCCATCTTTCTCACAAGCACCCGTTGCCAGGTACCGCCCTCCGGAAAAGTCAGGCACAGACTTCTTGCGTGTCCATCTGCAGATGAAGAAATTAAGGCCCAGGGCTCAAGGGACCCCCACTGGGGCCACGAAGTGAGTAGGCGGGGTCAGGAGATCTGGGTCTAGGCCGACCATGACCTCAGTCATACAGCCGTGGCTGAACGGCCCTGGAACCAGCAAGGTTGGTCGGACCCTAGAGCTGGAAGGAATCACTTAGCTACTGGTCTGCTCCGAGTCCACATGGCCCACCTTCCTCCCCACACTGCTTCCTTGCTCAGTAGTGGGGTTAAGAGGTTCCAGGTCCGTGAGGAGAGGTCCCAGACCAGAGCACTATCCCCTGTTTCCCGGGATGTCCCACTTCTCTGAGGCTGCTCAGACCAGTAGCTGCCTCTCGTCCCCAACTGCCCCTTCCCAACGGGGTGACCGCCGGGACCCAGGCACAGCATCTCTGCCCCCTCCCCACAACAGGCTGGGCTGCCCCGCGGCACCTGACAGGACGGCAGGGGCAGGCCATTCCAGAGCCAGCGAGGCCCCTGCCTGGAATTCCCCCTCCGATGGCCTGGCACCTGGGAGGCACTGCCCCTGGGATTATCTTCAGGTCAAGGGAAGAGCCCTGGCTCACCCGGGGGCAGTGCTGGCTGGGTGCCCTGCCCCCACCTCTCAAAACACATCCCAGCAGAGCAAACCTACACTTGCATCTGACCCCCCATCTGGGATTTTCAAATCCGTGCTTTCGGGGCAACGGTGGCAAACAGGCTTTGCTGGTGGGCTCTTCTATGGGACCCTCCGCAGTGGCACGGGGCTCCTTGTCGGAGAGGCATCTGAGGCTGCCCGGGGCCCAGCAGGGCCGTGCTGTGCGTGTTTAGGGAGGTAGGTCTGCTCTGCACAGCGCTAGCCGCTCGATCGCCCCGTGCCTGCAGGTGCACAGCGGGAGGCGATCTTTTGGATGGTGATGCCAGTTGTTATGGGGTCAGAAACCGAAACGTTTCTGTCACCAGCACCAGCCCCTTCCACCACACGTGACCACATAGCCCTCTCCCTCTCCCTCTCCCTCTCTCTTTCTTTAAAAGGACGTTTATTTTCATTTGTGGAAATGAGGGGCAGAAATAGCCCGAGAGAGGAGAGCGGGGGAGCTCCAGCCTGGGTCCCACCGTGTCCCTCTCGAGCCTTGTGACCCCTACAGCTGTCCTGAGGCTGGGAGAGCTCCCACACCCAGCTCCCGGCTGCATGTGGGCACCGGGGCGTGCTCTGCCAACGGCTGCCGGCGAACTTCCCGCTGGAGGCGTAACTAATATTTTCTACCACTGCTGGAATTATCTGCAGCGCGCGGAGAAGGGCCTAAGTCAGCTGGGGCTTTCGCATGATATGGGATTTATTGCTCATTGAAAACCTGAGAGCAAATGGATTTTTGAAAACTCCTTAAGCGTCGGGGAGGTCTGTCTCTTCCTGATTATCTGGTTATATTTATGGATCCTTTGCCAAATATAAGGACGCTCTGTCACTTCACAAATCTGGAGACGGGCCGCTCGGCTATAAATATCAAAATGCCACAATTATTTCATTATTTAATCCCCATCTGAATTTTAACCAATTGCCTCTCTTTTTTATTATTATCCTCTGATGTAACCGGCCCAGAGACACAGCAGCTGAGTTTGGACATTGCGGGGGTCGGGGGGGGGGGGTCGGGGTGGGGGGCGCCAGAGCAGGGAAGGGGGAGGCAGAGGCAAGAGGGGGCGTTCTTGGATCCACCTTGGGGTGGACGAGCAAGGAGACCGCTGGGCCCCTGGCAACGCTCTGGGCTCAGATCCCAGCTCTGCCACTTTCCAGACCCGCGATCTCGGGCAGGGTCTTCTGCTCAGGCTGCGAGACTCAGTTTCCGCATCTGTAAATTGGGGAGGATGACCCTTCAGTTGCGTGGGCTCCCCTGCCTGTGTCCCAGCTGTCTCGTACATGCTGAGAGGTTGGGCCCGTGGCCAGGGCCCTGAAGTACTCGGGGACTCAGCTGACCAATTTCAGGCAGGGGCAGAGCAGGGGCCACTGGAGGCCACGTGGTTGTGTGGCTGTGCCCGTGGCTTCCGGCGTCCGTGACCTCTGACCATCAGCTTCGTGTGAGCACCAGGAGGCCTGCCCAGGGAGCTTCACAGACTCTCCCATTAGCAAACCACAAGAACCAGCAGGTGTGACCGGACAGTGCTGGGCAGAAGCACAGCGTTCTCCTTTGGAAGAGGCTCTTGACTTTGATCCCAGAGAGGCCCAGAGAGGGGCAGTGACGTGTCCGAGAGCACACAGCACCCTGTTGTTGACCAGGTGGAGCCTGGGGCTGTGCACGAGCCAGGAGCTGGAACAGCGGACACCGGCCCTGCTCTAAGGCTCCAGGCTCCTGCTCGATGTCCTGTGATGTCGTCAGATGCGTCCCCTGGGTGCGCCTTGAACTTCTGGTGGTCATCAAAGGAGTAAAGTGGGAGGCTGCGAGAAGGCTGCATCTTAGGTGCCTCCTGTCGGCTTCCGTACGCAGACTCGAGCGCTGCCCCCCGACCCCGGCCAGGGCACCGAGACTCAGCCGAGAGACGGGGCAGCCGTGGTTTCCTGCCCTCCCGTTTGCACAGATGCCCCACAGGTGGTCCTGCGGCCAGATTCCCGTCCAGATTCCTTTGCACGTGGGGAGGAACGTGGAGTCTTTGCAAAGCCAGCTGAGGAACCGCCGGCTTCCCAGATGTCCCCGATAACCCGCAGGCTGCTCAGCCCCAAGGACCGCAGACGCTGGGTTTTAGTCACCCGCCTTCATCCAGACTTTCCAAAGCATCCACTTAGTTTTCATAGAAACAATGTTTCTTTCTCTCCACGTGGGTGTCTCACGGGGCGTGTGAATGCCTGGCACAAACAGGTGTGGCAGCCCAGGCAGCTGGTTTCTGGGGCGCGCCACAGGTGGGAGCAGCTGCGGGGCGCCGGCGGGGCCGAGGGGGCCGGGGGGCGTGCTGGAGCCCAAGCACTGGGGCGAGGGCACCTCCGCCCACCTCCACCCTCTTCCTCCCAGGCCGGCGGGACTCCTCCGGCATCCGCCTGTATTACACGGCCGCGCTCCGGCGCTTCGACGCGGGGATCATGGAGCTGGGGCTGGTGTACACGCCCCTGATGGCCATCCCCCCGCAGGAGACGGCCTTCGTCCTCACCGGCTACTGCACCGACAAGTGCACCCAGATGGTGAGTGGGGCGGGGCGGGCTCCTGCCGCTCTGTAGCCCCGGCTCCCCGGCCGGCCGAGGTCCTGTGGGTGGTGAGGGCGGCTTCGGGGCTTTGGTTCCGCAGCCCTGCAATTTCCCCGCGGTCCTCCCTCCCCTGTGCACGCCAAGGAGCCTCTCTGTGGGCCTCCCTCTCCAGCAACAGCCTGCCCACCCCGGGCCCGGTCATGAGCCCGCCGCCTTGAAACGATGTGAGTAAAATCGTCGTGCCTTCCGGCTCCCAGGGTAGGCGGGCGGCCTGCTAGACCCCCCTGAGCTGCAGGGCCCCCTCCCCTCCCCCCAGACAGTCAGACGATACAGTGTTATATGCTCTCGTATGTGGTATCTGAGAGCAAACCAGCAGAACAGGAAAACCTCCGTCTTCTAACTTGCCTTTCGGCGGCTGCGTGCCCTTGCCCTGCATGGTTTCACGGGGCACCTCCCCAGGGTTGGACCGCTGAGCCCAGGGGGCATCATTCTCAGGGCTGTGGGAGGGTAGATGGGGCGCAGACCCCCGAGCAAACACTCCCCAGGTGCGGCAGAGACACCCCGATTCTGCACCCTCGGTGCTCCCCTGCCTCACCCAGCCCCACCTGTGCTGACCTGCCCCCGGGGTCACCAGCGTGCATCTGCCAACTTCTCACCTGTGGCAAGAGGCTAAAGGGAGGTCCTTGTATGCCAGGGACACGTTTTACCAGGTAGATCCCATAAATTGTCATGCACAGAGGACATGAGCTTAAATAAATCTCACAAAAACGCCGTCCAGAAAGTGCCCCCAAAACTTCTTCCCACACACGGCCCCGGTGGGCGCCCGGGTCCCACACCTGCCCAGCCCCCACGTTATCCATATTTCTAAATACTCCCTTTCATTCTAGTTCGGTGTGAGTTCCCCCGACTAAATTGTAGAGTTGAGGATCTTTTCCTCCGTCTCTTGGTGGATGTTCTTTCCTGTGAATTACCTCTTCGTAACCTTTGTCCGGTGTTCCTGGTGGGTCTTGTCTCGCTATTGGCTTCTGGGTTCTTTTTTATGATATCTGCGAATGCGCCGACACTTTCTGCCACACTGTACTTCCGCGTCCCACAGCACGCTGCTAGGGACGTGCTGTCACCCCCTCTTCCGGCAGGGGACATGAGTGGGGCTCACTGGGGCCAGAGTCCCGGCAGGTGCAGGGCGTGGAGCCGAGCGCGGCTCTGTCTGACCTCCAGAGCTCTGCCTACCGCAGCAGGCTGCAGGGGTGAGGTGTAGCGTGCATGTGCCTCTCCAGGGGACTCTGGGCTCCTCGTGGGCTCCCTGAGCTTGCCTTCCTGCCGTTAGGAGAGCAGACCGTCCGGACCCACAGAGAGACAGAGCTATTAGCTGTACAGGAGAGGAGCTCCTTTTGTCCGAGACCAGCACCTGGAGCTCTTTCCCGTGTCCCCAGAGCGCCCATCAGTGGGACACCTCCTGCCATGGGAAAGGCTCCGTGGCCTGGACCTGGAGGTGGGGGGGGTGACCTACTCAGGGTGCCCCAGGGAAAGGGGCCCCAGGACGCTGTGAGCCGTGCCCTAGAGAGCGCATCTAGGGAGGCCCACAGACCCGCCAGCTCTTGCCGGTCTCCAGACACTTCATGGCGGGGAACGGACTTACTCTTCTTCCCCTAAAGACAGTACGTTCTTGAAAATTGCGTCACGTGGGCTGCTCGTGGAAGGGACCCCACGGAGTCTGGCCTTGCCTCTCCTTTAGTAGATCCCCGAGGGGCATAAACTCGGCAATCAAAATGCTGGCGTAGCCGAGAGCAGTCGAGATACCCTTATCGAAATGGACCAGCCAAGGGGAAGTACAGCTTTGGGGACCTCAGGCCATGGGACGGCACCTTTCTGTGCAGTCACCAGGCTCCCGCATCTCCGGGCGAACAGCCAGCCTCCGGGAGTGAAACCCGGGGCCCCGCGAGCCCGCAGGGGTTCATAGGCCCCACTTCTAACTGTCACATGTGTGGCCACATGGTTCCCTGGTCCTCAAATCATTGCAAGGGGTCCCTCAGTTTCCCTAATGCCGAGGCAGGCAGCAGCGGGTGGAGGGCACGAGGGAAGGCAGACAGAGAAATCAGCCCGTGTGCGGAAGGCACCGCCCTCCGGGATCACCCAGTGACAGAGCCTCAGCCGAGGGGGCGCCCTGAGCTGCCGACAGCATGGACGGCAGCTAGCGGAGCACCGTCCTGTGCGGTCAGGGAGATGACAGGTGGTTGGAGAGTGCGCTTCAAGTGGGTGATCCACTTAGGAAATGTTCGGTCTCAACAAAGCTCACCTCAAGTTCACGAAAGCGGCATTTCCCTGGAAAATCTCCTTAGGCGTTAATGGTGAACCATGGCGTCTCGAAGGGACATGGTCAGTCCACGGCCATGAGACAGGAGGAGGTGCCCCGGGGGCTGTGCAGGGCAGCCAGAGGGCCTGCTGGCATCACCCCCTGGCGGGTGCTGCATGGGACAGCCTTGTCCCAGACCTGACCCTGTGGAGCAAGGAGGTCACACCGTGCTCGTCTTGGTGGCCCCCTGCCTGGGGTGGGCTCCCCTGAAAGTCTGTTGAGTAAAAGGAGAGTGGACTGAGCAAGCTTCAGGGGTTCCAGAGAGAAGGAAGCAAGCCGTCCACCCCCTACCCCAAGGCTCCAGGGGCTCCTGGCCAGGCAGCAGCTTTGGAAGCCCAGGGCGGTGACAATGACTTTGCCCTGTCGGCAACTCAAGCCTACTGAGTTTCCAGAGGGACCCTGGCCGTCCAGGGAGAAAGACGTTGGGCCCCATGGCCTGTGGTCGATGCCCGGAGCCAGTGGGAGGGCTGGGGCCAGGGTCCCCTGCGTGCTGGGCCCTAACACTGCCATCCCCTGCCCCGTAGGCCCTGCCACCCTCAGGGATCCACATCTTTGCCTCCCAGCTCCACACACACCTGACCGGGAGAAAGGTGGTCACCGTGCTGGCCCGGAATGGCCAAGAGAGGGAGATCGTGAACCGGGATGACCACTACAGCCCTCACTTCCAGGTAGGGGCTGCTTGGGGTCTGGTGGGGGAGCTGGCGGCTTCTTCTCTCTTCCGCGGCCATAGGAACACCCCGGTAGCGGGTCCCCTCTCCTGGGTCAGGCCCCAACACCCCAGAGCACACAGCAGCCAGCCCTTCCCTTTTGCGGATTCAATCCGGGGGAGGGCTCTGATGGTAGGTTCTGGCATGTGGCTGGTTGCAGATTTGAGGGGCCCTGGGCAGCCCGATGGTAAAGTCTGTCCTGGGTAATTACCTTCCTGATCTCATCCTTCCTGGCTGGAGGCCGCACTTAGCCAGTCCTCCTTCCCCCCGAGGGGCTGGGAGCACAGCCCCGGAGAGCCGGGGAGGACAGGGGGCTGGGAGCTGGGTCTGAAGTCTCCCTTTTGCCCATCCAGGAGATACGCATGTTGAAGAAGGTCGTGTCTGTGCACCCGGTGAGTGCCCAGTCAGGAATGGTGAGGCTGGGAGGGCTGGGAGCGCCCCCCAGAGGAGAGACAGAAGGGGGTGGGGGACGGCAGAGGCCTTGTGAAGGTCTTCTAGGACCGCATCCATGCAGGGCAGGGGCTGGGCTCATCCCGCAGTGAGACTCGCCAGGACGTCACAGGGAGGCCTCAGAGGGGCCCGGAGGAGGCAGCACCCAGGGTGACCTGAGTCCCCCTGCCTGACCACCTGGCCACAGACCCCGAGAGGTGCAGGGAGAGACAAGGGCATGGGGGTGACTGGTGGGGCCCCGGATGGCGCAGAAGAATGCCAGGTCAGGGACAAGGTGGCCCAGGTTCACCCATGGGCTGTGAAACCGCCCACCAGTCTGCTCTGCTGGGATCGGGGCACGGCAGCCGACAGGTAGTCAGTCCCTGGGGACACCCAGATTTTGACCCGCACATGTGGGGGCCCAGAGGACACCACAGGGCTCCTTAGTAATAGGCTGATGACCACGTCACATGACATAGCCAATAGCTCGGTCAAACGTGGGACAGGCCCCAGGTGTTACCCCCAGCTGGGCAGGTGTTGACGAACATCTATTGGCTTGGTTCCCCAGGGGGATGTGCTCATCACTTCCTGTACCTACAACACAGGGGACAGGGACCTGGCCACTGTGGTGAGTCACCTGACCTTTCCCTGCTGCCTGCTCACGGAATGTGTGAGGTCTGGGGTGGGGGTGGGGCCCCCATTCAGGGCTTTCTGTGATTTCATGAGGACAAGTCTTAAGTCCTCTCCTCGAGCACCGGTGGTCGGGGGACAGGGGGTGACCTCCCCCATTCATTCAGTAAACCGGTGGTTCTCAGGGCGTGGTCCCTGGCCAGTGGCGCAGCTTCTCCCAGGGAACTTGGTGGAAACACAAGCTCACAGGCTCCACTCCAGACCTTGAGTCAGAATGTGGGTGGGGACACGTGGCCATCTGGGGTTGAAGGAGCTCCCCAAGTGACCCTGACACCTGGTGGAGTTGGAGAGCTCCTGCCGTAAATGTGTCCGCCCTGTGTGTAGAGGCCGGGACGAGGGACACATGGTCTATCTCTGTCCTGGGGAGCTCCGCCCACTGGGGGAGCGGGGGGTGGGCGGGGGGGCAGGTGACAGGCAGAGTTAGAATAAACGCCGCTGGGGCAGGGGCCAGGGGGGAAGGGGGGAAGGTGGTCAGGTGGGGGTGGGGGAAGGCGACTGAGTGCCCCGGGCAGAGGGAAAGCTGCAGGGAGGCCCCCAGGACCCTCCGAGACCAAGTCCGCAGACTGTGGATGGTGAAGGTGAGCGGGCTGTGGAAACACCGGTCTTCACACCATTCTCCCCCACCCCCACTTTGGGGCTCCTGGCAACGACCAGACCGTGCAGGGGTGCGGCTGACTCTGCTCGGCAGGGGTGTGAACTGAGTGCATTTGGGCTGTGCTGTGGGTAGCCCAGGAGGGGGGTCCATCCGGGAGACACTGTGTCCCCCTGAGGCTAACTGTGCGGGCAGGTGGCTGCAGGCCGTCAGCCAGCCGACGCGCTCCGGAGAGGGAAAGGTCGTGCTGTTTGTGTCGACGCGTGGTCCGCAGACACCAGCCCGGGCTGGCCAGGCAAAGTGACCGCCTGCTGACAGATGCCAGTCATCTTGTTCGTCCCCGAGACCCCCCAGTTATCCTATGAACCAGGAGGCTCCCGGTGGAACAGACCTGGGGCTACAGTCCCTGGGACTCTGGTCGACCCCATGGCAGCCCACTTTTGGCTTTCATTCAGTGGTTTTTCCAATGGCTTCTCGAGATATAACCCAGGTACCCAGTAATTCACCCCCGAGTGTGCAGCTCAATGGCGTTTTAGTCTGTGTGCCTGTGTGTGCAACCATCCACACGGTCAAGTTCAGAACACAACAGGCTGTCTTTCCAAATGAAACCGACCTTTTGCCGCCACCACCCCCCAGCTCCCGGCAGGCGCTGTCCCTCCCTCCGTCTCTGTGGGTTTTGCCCCTCCTGGACCTTCAGCTGCAGGAGTCCTAGGCCCTGTGCTCTCTCAGGATGAGCGTCTTGCCCTCAGCATCTGTCACCAGGGTTCACCCAGGTTGTCATGAGAACTTCCCACCTTTTCACGGCTGAGTGACGTCCCTGTGTCTGGACGGACCACGGTCGGGGACCCATTCTCTGGGGATGAACATTCAAGTTGTTTCACCCCAAGCTTCAAGGTACGAGTCTCTGTGTTTTCACAGGTGACAGGAGGCTCAGAGAGGGAAGACACATGCCAGAGGTCACACAGCCTATAACGGGCAGAGCAGGGGTTTAACGCAGGGCCGTGCGTCTGCAAGGCTCTTGCCACACTGATCCTCCCTCCCTCTGGATCTGGGAGGGGGACAACAACTCTGCACCCATGGGCATAACCTCGGGGAGCAGGAGAGCTTTGCAGGTGCACTGCCCTGACCTAAACCCCGTGCCCCTTCTTCTACCTCAAGAGGGGTCCGTCCGTATAACAGGTGTTGGAGGGCAGTGCTTCTTCCACGCGCTGGGGCTTAGTCTAACGGCTCACCCCACCCAAGCTCAGGGACCCTCGAAGCCTCGCCAGGACCCCGTGAGGCAGGTGTCCTTGGGACGCAGTGAGATGGAACCACCAAGGGCCCTCGGCTAGCAGGGGCAGGGCTGGTCCAGGTGCCAAGGGCTCTGAGCTCTTGTGCCAAGACTCTTGGCAGGATGGCCACGTCTCCCCATTCTGCACGTTCTGCAGGTGAGCCCACTGAGGCCGAGGGTGGGAGCGGGGGACTTGCCCGAGCAGTGAGGGGGACCCCCAGGCACACACCTCCCACACTACTTCTGCGAGGGCCCTGGTCCCTGCCCACCCTCCCCCCACAACCACCTCCTCGAGGGAAGCTGGTGGCCCATCCCAGGATGTCCAGGCCCCGTGAGCACCCCGAGGTCTCCGACTGCCCCGGCTGCCCCACAGCCCCCTCCCAGGGGCCCCTGTGTCACTGCTGGGACCGAGGAGGGGGACGGCGGGCTTCCCACAGTGTGACCACCCTCGCACCTGAGAGACAGGGGTTTCGCGATGTGCTTTCCCCGCGGAGGTGGAGAGGGAGGGACGGCTCCCAGGAGCAGTCTTTCCCAGCTCGGGACTCTGTCTCGAGCGCTGAGGTGGGGAGCTGTGGGAGTCTGCAGGGTTGGAGGAGAGAGGTGACCCCCCCATCGCGGAGGCCGGGCAGTATGGCGTGTGGGGCCCTGGCACCCTAGGAAACCAGAGGACGGTACAGGGACACCAATCCACAGGGGCCCCGTAGGAGAGTTCCCGTCTGGACGGCCGACCTCGAGCAGCATCTACGAGGACCGGGGGCTGAAGCAAGCCCTCAGCTGCGCTCCTCGCTGTCTTTCTTTCTGCTGCCAGGGAGCAGATGCTGCTCTCCCCTCGGAAGGTGCCGGCAGCCAAACGCCTAGCCCCCATCATCGTTCACAAGCAGCGCGGAGCCTGGGACGTGGCACGGGGTGGGGGTGGGGGGGCAGGAGGCACTCAGTTAACTTGCTGGGGTCCCAGTTGGCTGTTCTCTCATCTGTCTCTGCAGAGTGCGGCGCGTTCCTCCGCCCCTCGCGATCCCCTCCCCCCTCCTCCCGCTGCCTCTATCCCACTCCTGCCGACACTAGGCTCCAGGAACAGGGACCAGGCCAGGGGCCAGGAGCCCAAGGTGGCAGGGAATGCCCACTCTGCCCCGTGCCACACGACAAAGCTGCAGGGTTGCCCTGCGAGGCTGCTGTGTGGTCCTCTAGCCACCGTCCCCGCTCCCGGAGCCCCTCCTCCCCTTAGAGCCGAGTTCTGGAAATGTCTGGCGGACAGTGCTGTGCCCGCGGTGTGAGGGGAGACCTTCCCTGCTGTCCCTGCCTCCAGACTCCCATCGGATGCCGAAGGGACCCCTCTTCGGCCAAGGTGGAGAGGCTCCGTCCACTCAGGCCTTGCTCCTTAGCTTCCCCGGACTCAGTTTCTGTATCCATAAAATGGGCACACTCGTTCCCACTCTCCTCGCCCTATGGTCGTTCTCTGGCTCACACGTGTGGCCCCGGAGACGCAGCTGCCGGCTGACTGGGTCGTGGTCTGACTTTCCTGCCGAGGGAGGCAGACTTCCGAGCAGACAGCGTCCTGCTCACTGAGAACTTGCCGAACCGGTGCGCGCACAGTCGGCGAAGGAGCGCAGGGTGCGCGCGTGAAGCGCGGGTCCTGACGGGCGCCCTCCCCCTCCCGCAGGGGGGCTTCGGGATCCTGGAGGAGATGTGCGTCAACTACGTGCACTACTACCCCCGCACGCAGCTGGAGCTCTGCAAGAGTGCGGTGGACCCCGGCTTCCTGCGGAAGTATTTCCACACGGTGAACAGGTGCCGGTCCCCGGGCGGGCGCAGTGGAGGAAGCCCGACACGGGCAGGGTCGGCCCCGGGGGAAGTGAGGACTCCAGGCCAGGTGCTGGGAGCAGGAGAAACAGCCAAGTGGCAGCGGCGCCTCCACTCCCCTCCGAGGGGCCCGCAGTAGACGTCGCTAGCCCGTCCCCATACGCTTCTGCTGAGCTTGGACTTGGCCCGAGAAGCCCCCTTCGGCCCAACCCTGGAGCAGCTGTTCCCAGCCCATCCAAGGCGGGGGGAGGCAGAGCCCGGACAGCTGGGGGGGGGCGGGGACATGTCACCCCCGGCCACCCCACTGACCCCCTCCCCAGCCTGGGCCTTGTCCCCTGCCCCACCAGGTTCAATGCGGAAGAAGTATGCACCTGCCCTCAGGCCTCTGTCCCTGAGCAGTTTGCTTCCGTTCCCTGGAACTCCTTCAGTCGAGACATGCTCAAGGCCGTGTATGGCTTCGCCCCCATCTCCGTGCACTGCAACAAGTCCACGGCCGTCCGCTTCCCGGTATGCAAGCCCCGTGGGGACTGGCCCCTCTGCACCCCGGGCCCCGCCAAGGACCCCAGCATGGAGTGACGGGGCTCCAATCCAAGGAGTGCTCATGCAAAACAGCTGGAGAAATCAGGGGGTGGCAGACAGGGCCCCAGACAGACAGACGGCCTGCAGAGGGAAGGACTGATAGCACTGCCAGGGAGGGTGGCTACCGTCCCCTGGGCGACACCACATCACAGGACTCAAGTCGGTGGTGTGAGCAGGGCGCCAGCAACGCCCCCAGAGCCTAAAAATAAAGTGCAGGGGGAGGGGCAGGTGAGAAGCCAAGCAGTCTGAAGCTGTAGGCTGGCTTGTCCCCTGATCTGGGACCCACTGGGGTTCAGAGGCATCTCATTTATTCCCGGGCGAGCCAAGCCCCAGAGAGCGGCTGGTGGAGGCCAGGCTCGTGCTGAGCAGGGTGGGGAAGGATCTGTGCGCCTGTGGGTCCGGGAGGCAGATTTCGTGCAGGCATCTGGGAGCCGGATTAACTGCTGAATTGAACAGTCCCGGCACCAAGGGCAGGGCTGATGCTGGCTGGCGGCCAGGACGCAGTGTGGACGCCTGGTGGGGCAGCCTTGTTGCGGAGGAGGGTCTACAAACTCAGCTTGCACCCGGGGGCTCCGACTGCGTCCTCTGGGGGCACCTGAAGTGAGGGACAGGGGGCCGGTGGGGTGGGGGTTCCGGGTCAGGACCCCCAAGTAGCAACCGGAGGGTAGGAGGGTGAGTTCAGTTTGGGACAAGGTGAATTTGAGGGCAAGAACCCAAGACGTCATGGGGGAGAGCGGCTGGGAAGGGGGTGCCCCGTCTCATCCCTCTAGCCTCAGTTTACCACCTGGTCCTTTCTCGGCAGGGTGAGTGGGATCTGCAGCCCCTGCCCAAGATCACCTCCAAGCTAGAAGAGCCCACCCCTCGGTGTCCAGCCAGCCGGGGTCAGAGCCCCACCAGCCCCGCTGTGGTCAGCATTGGTGGGAGCAGAAGCTGAGTGGGGGGTTGCCCCTCACTCCCCCCTCCATGCTGCGGCTGTGGGCTCACACCAGCTCTGTGCACCCCCATTCACTGAAGACCCCTGTTGGAACAGCTCTGCATGCCCAGGGTGGATGGACTGGGCCGAGCCCCAGCCTGAGACCATGGTCCATTCTAGCATTTGCCCCTCAAGGACCCCCTGCATGACCGAGAGGGTCCCATGAGAGTTCCTCTTGACCTACCTGGGACTGGGGTGACCAACACCTTCCCCACACCCACCTTGGGAGTCTAGAGCATGGTGTGCCCTCCCAACCCCCACCCCCGAAAACCCTGACTGTTGCACTGGGAGGGGAGCCACGCCTGGCCGTGGGGCGGACCCCCCCAGTCCGGCCCCCGCGTCCCCAGCCCCTGTCGATGGCGGTCTGTGTTGGTGTGTTGTGGGTACACGTGCTGCTTAAACGTTTCCCTGCAGAGTGGCTTGTGTGTCGCAGTGGGCGTCTTCTCTGTCGTGGGGGCAGGACAGCCATTCAGCTAGTTAGAGGTTTGCCCCGGGGGGCTGCTCCCTTGCAGGGTAAATAGATGTTTTTGCCCGCCTGAAGGGAAGCGCTCTCGCCACCACCAAAAGACCCAGACCGGGATCCGGGGGCCGGCCCCTTGGGGCAGGGCCCCGGCTGCTTTCCCGGCGGGGGGTGGGACGAGTGGGTGGACCCGGCTCCGGCCTCGGGCCTGCGTGAGAAGTGCTGTGCCCCCGTCTTGCTACGACACCCACCTCCCTGGCCCTGGGCTTCCTCCTCTATCCCATGGGACCCGTGCCGGCGGCGTGTGCGAGGCCGCAAAGCTCCCCTGCGGGCTGGTGCCCCGGGCCGCCCAGCACAGGCGGCGCCGCCCCCGTGGGAGAAGGACGAGTCTGAGCCGCCCTCCCACAGCGGGCGCTCTGCGCCGCGGCCGAGCCGGAGCAGGCCTCGTGCTTCCCGGGGCAGCCTCCACCTCCGTCCCTTCTGAGCTGCCTCCCATTTAAGGCCAAGTTTGGCTCCTTGACGGTTTCTGGAGGGAGTAACGGATGCGACAGTGTTCAGCCAGTTCAGCAAAAATGCTGCCCAGCCTCCGGGGGAGCGAGAGGCTGATGGATGGACCTCCCGGTCCTGCCCCCTCGGATAACGGCCGCTGAGCGGCTGCCTCTCCCGAGACCCACTTCATCACAGACGAGGACAAACGGGCCCAGGCGCGCTGCACTGCATCGTGTAAATCACGGCTTCCCGCGCTGTAAGTCACGCGGCGTGATCGCTGTGACACGCCGGCCCGGACGGAGGCTGGACAGCCGGCCGGCCCTACGTCTTCTTTATAGCTTCGGGTGACAGGTGCAGGAGAGGCCCCTCCCCACAAGCGCAGGCCTTGGGACCGCGGCCCGGAGCACAACCAGCCTGGGACCTTCATCTGCCGGCAGGACCCCTTGCCTCTGACCGTGGTGACTGCCAGCAGGGACAAGTGTCCTGGTCAGCCCAGGGCTGTGGGAAAGGGTGCCAGGGAGACCTGCAGGCCACGGTGGGCCAGCCGCACCCACGGAGCCCCTCCTGGCCACCATCACTTTGTTCCCAACCCCACCCCCAGCAACTCTCCAGGCTCTTCTGAACGGCTGGTGGGGAAGAGTGAGGGCCGAGCAGCCTGCCCATTCCTCTCTCTGCTGGGCGGCCCCGGGCAAGTTGCTTTCCCTCTCTGGGCCAGTCTCCCTTGCTGCCCTTTGAGGGGCACGGGCTGCCAGGGTAGACGGGAGGGACCCATCAGCAGTGAAGGGCTCTGAGTCCCAGGCTGAGGGGTGCTCACCCAGGATCAATGCTGGGAGGGGCTGGAGGTGGGGGGCGGGGAGGCCTTCTCAGTCCTCAGGCTCCAACCAGAGATGGTGAGTCTGCCTGGGCCAGCCCCAGTGTGCTGCCCGGTGGCCATCAGCCTCCTGTGGCCATTCAAGCCTGATTTTCAGCGGATTGACATGCTATAAAAGGAAACATTCAGGTTCTCGGTCACACCTGCCACATTCCCAACGCTCCATGGCTACATGTGGCCATGACCGCCACAGCGCGCAGCACAGACCCAGAGCACTGATTTCGTCATCGTGGCAAGTTCCACTGGGCGGTGCTGCCCTGGGGCTGCATGGGGGTGGGAGGCACATGTACCCGATGGGCTGCCGTGGGCCAGCTCTGGCTCGCTCTGCACAGAGCAGCTAGACCACTGCAGGGTGCCGGGATTTTCCACGGGGGCATTTTAGCAGGGCCAGTCTCCACGGCTAAGAATTGCCCTTCACACTATGGAAGGTCTGGCCTCGGGTCCCCCCACTCACGTCCCGCGCAAGGCATCAGCAGCACGCCCCATGGTGACCACTGGCCTCCGAATGCTGGGCGTGGACAGGCACCCAACACTGCTCCCCTCCCTGCCGCCAGCTGTCAAAGGATGTTTTGGTCCCGTCCCCCGCCCACCCATCCTGTCGTGCAGATGGAGACACAGAGCCTTGGGGATCCGTGCGGGCTCCCACCTTTTCCACTGCAGGGAAAGACAAAGCTTCTCCTCATTGCAGAACAGCCCCCCTTTCGTCCCCTCCAGCCCCGGTAACATGCACTGGAAACCACGAACGGTCTCCCTGAGACACACAGCGTTCGTCCTGTTTTCTCCCACACACCCACCCGGCCTCACGCACACAAGCCACACTTCCCTGCACTTCCCGGAGGCTCTGGGATGGGAGGCAGCCCGCGGCGTCCCAGGAGTCCCAGGCCAGAAACTCCTGCTTTTGTGGAAGATTCCTAACAGGGACGTGGGGAGCCTTCAAGGGAAGATTCTAGACGAGAATCCAGGAGGCCCTCGCTCCCTGCTTTGGAACTTGAGAGGGGCTGGGTTGTGCCCCACCCCTTGAAAACCCAGCTTAAGTGGGGTCTAGAAGCTGCCCTCAGCATACATTCTCATGAAAACCAGAGTTCTGGGCCCAAAATGGACCCAGGACCATCACAATGGCCCCCGAGGTGGCCCCACTGTCCTCTCGTCCTTCCAGTCCTGGGCCTCCCCCCTCCAATCCCCTCTCTTTCCTCCGGTCGGACATACTCATCCAGTCCCAGCCAGGGAGCAGGCCCTCTGGTGGGCTCTGGGTCTGGGTCCGGGCTGCCCTCGCTTACATTCCAGTAGGGGACACACACAGTCAACAAACACTTCGGAAGCAAACCGTACGCAGATGCTGTGAGCAGAGGGTGTGTGGGAGGGAGGCCATTAGGGACATCAGGGACAGCCTTGTTGAGAAAGGAGAAAGTGACATAAGTTAAAATCCCAAAGGAGGTGAGAAGGTGAGTCCCATGGGTATCCGGGGAGGAACTTCTGGCCACAGAACAGCCGTGCAAAGGGCCTGAGGTGGGGAACAGGGAGGAGGCTGGTGTGGCTGAGCTGAGTGGGCAGGGGCGGCAGGAGACGTGGGGAGCCAGTGGGCAGGGGAGGCCGGCGCATTCACCAGGGGTGAGGTGTGGCTGTGGGGCCAGGGTGGTAGCCATGGGGGGGGCAGCACGGGGTCGGGCTCCAGACGGAGTCAGGGGAGAGCCGCGGAGAGTCACCAGAGCATCCTCACAGACTGCCACGTGGGGACACTCCCTGAGCTCAGCCCAAAGCCCAGAGGCTCACTCTGTCTCCCCACCCCTTATCCTGTGCCCCGGGGGTGTCTGCCTCTCTTTGGGGACTTTTGCCCTCTGTCCTCCTCCCCAGTCAGGAACGAGAGCTTTGTCCTGCAGAGAGCTAGCACGTTCACTGGGGAGCCTTGGGCTTTAGGCCTTTAATTTGGGGGGACAGGAGAACAGGGAGAACAAAGCTGAGAGCAAGCAGGAGGAGCGGGAAGCAGCTCGCGCTGGGGGCGCGGGGGCCTGCAGGGCTCAGCCCGGGGAGCCAGCTGCGAGACAGCGGCCGGCAGCCCTCCTGCCCCAGTGGGTGGAAGCCGCTGGCTGCTGCGCTGGGTTGACGGTGCCCGGTGGCGGCTGGTGGCGGCTCCGCTCTGCTGAGCCCGTCACAGCCCCCAGCCTCGGCTCCCTCCTTGGGGCTCACGGGATACCCCAGCGTCTCCCACTCGTGGGAGTGGGGGCCTCACGGGGGTCCCGGGGCTCCCAGGGGTCTGCCGCTGAGATGACCCAGCCACCCGCCTCTCCCCCAGTGACAGGGGTCGGAACGGGCTGGGGGCCTCGGGCAAGCCCTCCGGCCTCTCGCGCACCCTCTCCCGGCGCACCCTCTCCCCCCATCCGGACTAGACAGGGCTCCACCGGAGCGGGCAGGAGGCCAGCTGGGGGCCTCCCGACAGAGGCAAAGCAGGGAGCGTGAGGACTCTGCCCGCCCCCCCCGCCCCGCACTCCCCTTTGCAAACGGGATGGCTGAGGCCCAGGTGAGGAAGGACACTGGCCTGGGGCACACGACAGGTGAGGCCCACCCCAGGACCTTAGCACGTGATGAGCTCGCTGTCTACAGTGCGCCTCTCTTTCCCTAAAGCTTCCATTGTCCCCTCCGTCCGCCGTGCCGGAGGGAGGAGAGCCCGTGCCAGCTCCAGCACGCGAGGCACCCAGGAACGGAGGGAGCCCCCCCACCCCTCTACCGCCTGGGCACTGTCCCACCAGGCCCTTGGTCCTCACTGGGGAGGCAGGCATCATCCCTCCCAGCAGGGTCCCTCCCCACTCAGCCCTGGAAGACCAGAGGCGCCCTGCCGGCCTCTCTGACACCCAGGCCGGGGCCGCGTGTGGGGATCTGGGACCCGAGCCGTCTCTGACGGGCCGGTGCAACCCGCCGGACAGGCAGGAACCAGCAAGACCGTCACGTAGGTAGGGGGCTTTCCACCCGCCCTGGGCCCTGTGAGCTCCAGGACTGCTGAGGCCGGCACACAGGTGGAGTCCGAGGGCACGGGAGCCCCCTCTCTCCTCGTCTTGACTCCCAGCCAAGCCCAGCCCTGACCGCCCGGACGTCCTGGCAGCGAGAGCCTTGCTGCTCTTGTCCGGCAGAACCTTCGAGAACAGGCGAGGCGACGGGTGCCTGGACGGGGGGTAGGAGCGGGCCTGGGGCACTCGGAGGTGCCGGCCGTGTGGCCTACCCCTGAGCTGCCGAGGCAGCGAGCCTGGGGCCGCGGCCCAGCCTGGACCTTCCTGCCGCCGGGGGGGACGCAGCAGGAGAGCTCGGGGGGCTGTTCCGTGGCCTCGCCCACATGTGACCAGTGCCCCTCCCGGAGAGGTCGGGGTTATTTCTCCCCGGCGGAGAAGCGGACACGCCAGCCGCGAAGGCTCCTGTCTCCGAGCGCAGCCCCTGGGGCAGGGGTGGGATCGGGCCTTGGGTCTGGCCCCCGCAACCTCAGCCTTCCCCTGCCGCCCCCAGGACGGGCGGCGTTGGGGGAAACATGTACACCGGCCCGGTCCAGGGCTCTGTGGCCAAAGCGCAGGGCCCGGGGAAGCAGGCCAGGCTGTCGGGGAAGCTGCCTCCCCTCCTCTCCATTTCTGGCTCCTCAGGGTCCACTCGGCGTCCCCCAGACCCTCTCGGGCAGGAGCCGGGCCCGCCTGGGGCAGGGCTGCAGGTGCCTGTTTGCCTGAAGCGTGTCAAAGCCAGAGGCCCAAGCTCCCCGGCCTGCGGTCTGGTGAGGGGGCCAAAAAGCTTTCCAAAGGCCATCTGAAACCCAAACGTCTTCCCACGACTTCAACTTTATTAGCCTGACCGGTTCCAGGGGTGTGAGCCTCTGAAATCACCCAGGGCCTGCCAGAGCCTGCCTACCCCCCATCAGCCGGCTGATTCTGGTGTGTGTCCGCGGGAATCCCGTCCTCCCCGTCCCCACGCATCTGTCGCCTTCTGCTCTCCAGAGGGTCAGGCTTGCCTGGGCAGGGCCGCACGGCGCAGCTTTGCTGGGGCTGCCTGGTGGCCATCGAAGTCCTACGGGTGTGATCCGGGAGGCAGGGGGGACGAGGCAGAGCAGGAGGGACCGGGGACGGCAGGCAGGGAGGAGGGTCACGCTGGTAGATGTTTGAGTTCCGAAAGCCCAGAGAAGGGAGTGAGGGAGTCGCTTAAGACCCTGTACGAGGTCCTCCCCCAGGACCACAGGACAAGAAAGTCAAGGACAGGAACCGCATCGCAGTCACGAGGACCGAGGCCGCGTTCTGTCCGCACGCCCCTCCCTTACAGACCTAACGAACGAGGCGCACTTGGGGCGATCGAGGCGGGAGGTGGGCCTTCCTCATGGGTGAGGGAGGGCACCGAGGGGAGACCCCTCCCACGCCTGCTCCTGCTGGCCTCGGGCATGGGCGGGCGATGGCCAGAAGGCGTTCGGGCGTGAGGAGCAGGTCAAAGCCGGAAGGGCTCTCGCTTTCCAGACTCCCTCGCCGGCCCACCCCCTGCCCGCCCCCTGCCCCGCGGCCCGGCTGCAGGGACCGAGCACCTGCTCTCTGCCTCCCGCCCTGCGCCCAGAGCGGACAGCACTAGTCAGTCCTCACTCTGTCCCTAATTCCAGATGCACCTTGAAACTCTCCGGGGCTGCCCCGCAGGCAGGCTGGGGTTGCCGGGCGGACCTCGGCCTCCCTGCTTTCTCACCGGGCTTATCGGGTACTAACTCGGCATCTTCCCGGGACCTTATAGGGGCCTCACGGTCCGCAGCCGGAGCCCGAGACCGTGTGCATTTGTTTTGGGGGAGGGGAAGGGTGGACTAGGGACCATCCCTTGGTCAGTGACCACAGGACGGGCCCTCGGGGTCTTCTGTCCCCTCGGCCGGCATCTGATTGTGGGATTGGCCGGCCTGGACTAAGAGCAGGGAGGACCCATGTGCGGGTTCGGGTTTGGGTCCGGGTCCTGGGTCAGGGAAGCGGGCCGTGTGTGGAGGGTCAGCGAGGGATGCGGAGCAGGTCTCGGCCTCCCGATCGGCAGAGGCTCCGCCCGTGCGGACATCAGTAGATCCCCTTCACCCTCTTGTTGTCGGGGTCAAAGGGGGACTTGAGGTGAGCCCGGGCAGGGTAGGTCACCCCCATCCGCTCCAGAGCATACTCCCCGCTCTTCACAAAGTCCAGCGAGACCTAATGCAGGAGAGGAGGGGGTCCCTTATCACCTGCTGGGTGCTGGGCTCATACCCACATGAGGCAAATGCCTCTCTGTGCCAAGGGTTCCCCTCCGGACCGAGGGGCTGTCCTGAGCAGGTAAGGCCCCGAGTGAGACTTGACCATGTGCGGCCCAGCAGAGCCGCTGTCTGGCAGCCAGTGGGGTTCCTCCCCCCAGGACACAGCACACCTCCTGCCCCAGAAGCCGCAGATCCCCAGGAAACTGGGCAACAGGAGACAGCCCGGTGTGCCCGGGCCCTGGGCATGCTGGCCTCACTCAGGGGTCCTGTTCTCAGCACAGAGACGACACCCAGGGCCCGGCCACGGACAGGGCATCTGGGCCGTGCTCTGAGACGTAGAGGACTCCTCTCCCAGCCATGCGGGACAGGTAGCCCGGGGCCCAGGACCCCCAGTGGCCCAGGGTGGGAGGTGCTGCGTCCCACCCCCTCCCGAGGCCCAGCTTGCACCTTGTCCCTCGCACCCCTGCCTGGACCATCTGACTCCCACCCTGCCTCCTCCTTGCTGACCCTCTAGAGTCTCTGTTGGGGGTGGAGGGTAGCCGCAGCCCAGAGTTCTCCGAGAACGGCTATGGCTCAGGCGGGAAAGCTCAGCCCCGGCTGGATGGGCTTCCCGGCCCCACAGCCGGAGCCTTCCATTGCCTCCGTGTCCCAGCTGTCGCAGGGCTCGCGTGGCGCTCCAGGGACACAAGCTGGTATGTCCATAAGGGTGTCGTGACAGTGAGCTCCTCCCCCTCCTCTCTCGAGCCACACGGCCCAGCCCGTGCCGTGTGACCCTCTAGGGATCCCCTTGGGGCCAGCTGGTCTGGCAAGAGCTTCCAGAACCCCCTTGGGCTCTAACCCCTCCCGGCCGTCAGTGGGCCCCTTCTCTGCCTCTTCCCCCCAACCAGCGTGGAGGGAGGAACGGGGTACGTGGCGAACTGTGCCCATGCCTGCACACGAGTCTGTGTGTGCACATGTGTGCACACGTGCATGTGCACGGATGCACGTGTCCCCCATGCCTGGAGCGTCTCTGGGATGAGGGGAGAGAGGACAGGAAGGAGGTCCTGGGAGGACGGTCAGGTGTCCAGTGTCCACCCCACGCTGTTGGTGCAGAGGGTGACCGCCCTAGGCCGAGCCTCTGTCTGACCCAGAGAAGCCTGGAGCTCCCAAAGTCAGATTCTTTCAGACAGAAAACGCAGAAACAGCCCTGACCCTGCCCGGAGACCCCCCAATCCACCCCCCTCCCCCAGCTTGATGCAGGGGATACATCAGGGGATACTTGATACATGCGTCCCAGGGGCATCTGGTGAGGAACCCGGCTTCCCTTGGGGGTGAGGGGCTCGACTCACCGGCCCACCGCTGGGGTCCCGGATGTAGCCGTAAGTGACGGTCTTGTCAATGGCGAATCCAAAGTCAGCCCTCCGGATGTGGCCCACCACTTGGCCATTTCTCCAGATGGCCTCCAGGCCGAACATGGGCACCTTTCTGGAAGAAGTAAAAGACAAGGCTGGGGCCCGAGCGCCCCCAGAGGGGGGACCTGTGCGGCCCGGAGCCAACCCAGCACCCCCAGCATGCCTGCGCCCGGGCTCCCGACCACGCAGAGAAGACCGCAGCTGGGCTCTGACTGCCGTGTCTGCAGACAGGCCGTGGGTATCTGGGAAAGGCCCACCTCTCCACTGGTTTTCGCTGACTTCTGAACAATTTAAAACCTTATGCCCCCGAGGCTTGCTGTCCTCAGCCTGGCACTCTTTTCACAGTATGACGCATCATCTAGCAAATGTCCTTTTCTGTAGCGCGCGTAAGGAATGAGTGCTGACCACACATTTTTGGGAATTCAGAACAGAAATCACAGAGATGATCCCGCAATCACAGCCGCACCAGCGCCCAGAAGTCACCAGCCAGTCTGGGCGCCTCGTTCGTGCTGTTGACCGAGAGCCGGACTGTGCCCGGGGCCGTGTTGGGGGAGCCAGGCTGGGACCCGATGCTGACGTGGCCGTGGGTCCGCGCAGGCAGGGTCCAGTGGCCTCTGAGACCGTCTGAGGGAAAAGGCTGGGACCGGCGGGGGGTCCGTGGCACATCCCGGCTCTTTCATCCCACCCAGTCCTGCAGAGCACGTGCCCAGGGCCCAGAGCAGAGGGGGAGCTCCCCACAACTCCTGACCATGTCCTTCGTCAGGACTGGACCTCCCTGGGCGCAGCTCTGGGTGGATCTTACGGCAGAGAACACCCGGGCAGGCGAGCCAGGCTGTGGCAGGGGCCGTTCCAGAGGCTCCGAGCTCCGGGCGTCAGGCTGCAGGCACTTTCCGGAGGCCAGCGGGCGGAGGGGCTCTGCAGACCCCAGATCCAGCTCCGTCCCCTCACCGGAGACCCAGGTGGTGGACAAGCAGCCTGACGAGGGCCCAGGTGACCGGAGCCCGGGGAGAAGCAGCAGGACGATGACAAGCCACAGCTCCGCTCCCTCTCTGCCCCCCACCCTCCTTGAAGCTCTTGACACTTCTTTGGATGGCTCCAGAAATCCGGGAGAAGCGCCTCCACCTGGGGCCTCCTGTCAGCAGCAAATCAACCAAGCCCGGCCCCCGGAGACCGTTGCTACCCAGATTCCGGCGGCGCCGTGGTGGGGCCGACACTAGCCTGGTGGTGTCATTTCAGAGTCGCCGAGCCCAAGTGGAATCCGGCGACAGCACGGGCCCAGCTCCCAAGGACAGAGCAGAGTGACCTGCTCAAAGCCACCCCTGGGTGGAGGGGGGCTGTGGGTCCCTACAGCGTGGGCTCTCCATCCCAGGCCAAGTGACCCTGTCCCCTGGCACCCAAGGTCTCCGTCTGGAAGTGGGGAGGGTCGTTTCTCCCCAGCCTCCCCCCATCCCCCACCTGCCACATCCCAGGCAGCGGGAGGATGGAACCAGGACACGGCCAGAGGTCACTGCGCAGTGACCGGGACTCTGGGACCTCGGCCTGGATCCACACCCATGGAGGTGGCTCTGTGGCCCACCTTTCTCTTTCCAAAGCTCTGTTTGAGGAGGGTGTGCTCCACCATGTCCCCGGGACACGGGACCGCAGCTACTCACTCATCCACCGTCAGGCACAGCAGGCGTCGGCGGAGGCCCTCGGCCCGCTGCTTCTCCAGGGCCTCCCGCCCCAGGAAGGGCACAGCCGACTTGAACTTGCAGGTGAAGGCCAAGCCTGCCTCCAGGGGACTGTCATCGGGGCGCAGGTCTGCGTGCCAGTGCCGGTAGCCTGTGTGGGGGAGGAGAGCCCGGGGTCGGTGCCCTGCAGGGGTGGGGGATGGGCTCCTCTGAAGGCTCCAGGGTGGGGGGAGGCATCCTCACCTGCACGAGGTGCCCCGGGCGAGCCCTCAGCCTCTGCACTGTCAGCTGAGACGCTGGGGAGGGACCCGGGGAACACATTTCCCAGGGACACCCGGGCAGAGGCCCAACCCAGCTATGGCCCCGTCCCCACCAGCCCGGGCAAGCACATCTCCCACTCGCCCTCCAAGTACAGGTGTCAGGGACCCCAGCACCATCCCCAGGCCCTGCGTGGGAGACCGCGTTCACGGGCAGCACAGGAAGGGTGCAGGGCGGGGGCCGAGGGCTGGGGAAGCAGGCGTAAGTGGGAAACGGAGCTGGGCAGGAAAGAATGTTGGGGGCGACAGTTCCGTGCCTGCGGCATGGATCTGGGCGGCCCACCGGCACCGCGCGAGCCCTACACACACCTTTCTCGATGCTCAGGGAGTCGATGGCCCGGTACCCGGCGTTGACGAGGCCGTGCCTGGCGCCCGCGGTCATCACAGCCTGGTACACGGGCACGCAGGCTGGCCTGGGCACGTGCAACTCCCAGCCCAGCTCCCCGACGAAGGAGAGCCTCATGGCCCGCACCTGGGGGGACAGGGCACGGCTCAGACGACCCAGCTCGGGGCCCAGCTGCCACGTACTGGTAGCCGGTCCTTACTGCCGCCACCTCGTTAGCTGGCCCCGGGCCGAGGCTGTTCTGCTCCCAGGGCATGGGGTCTCCAAGGACAGGGCTCCAGGCTCCGGCAACCTTTAAGGGGAAGAAGGGCGTCATTGGAGAAAGCGGACACACGGTTCTCAGGCCTCAACTCTTCCCAGGGGCTGTGCAAGTGTCCTGGGGAGGCCACAGCGAATGGCCAGAAAGTGTGCTGTCTCCCAGTTCTGGACGCTCGAAGCCCCGCATCCGGGGGTCAGCAAGCTGTGCTCGCTCCGGCAGCTCTGGGAGAGGGTTCTTCCTGCCCCTTCCAGCTTCTGGGGGCCTCAGGTGCTCCTCGGCTTGCGGTCACTGCCCTCCCTTCTCTGCACCACAGGCCTTCTCCTCTGTGTCCGTGTCTCCTCTACTTTCGTCTCTGATCAGGACACTTGTCACTGGAGTCAGGACCTACCCCGACCCTCGATGATCCCATCTCAAGATTCTGACGTCGATCCCATCGGCAAAGCCGGCAAGTTCCAATAAAGGCCACACTCACAGGGGCTGGGCGGGGCTTGAGACGCAGACCTCACCACCACGACCAGGCCGAGTCCCCCAGACTCCCTCTGGCCTCACTCTCCTCCCCGGTAAATGGGGTCAGGAGCCAGGCTTTGCCGGTTTTAAGAAGCGCTGAGGTGTGTTGGCGAGCCAGTCGCTGGGAGGTGGGTGCTCCAGCTCGCGGCTCACCAAGGCCGTACCCCGAGGTTTCAGAGGCATCAAGAGGGGAAGCAGCCCGGTGCTGAGTCGTCCCTGTGAATTCTCCCCAGCCTGGTCTGGGACCAAAGGCTCTGACCAAAGACCCAGCCTCTGTCCCCAGGACACAGTCTTCAAAGGCCCAGCCAGAAGCACAAGCAGGTGCTCCTTGGCTTGTGGCAAGCAGGCCAAGGGCGGGCCAGGGCTGGGAAGGAAGGCCCCTGCCCGGGACAGCCCCAGCCGCAAGGTTAGCGGAGTCTGCAGCGCAGACAGGCCTTGACGGAGAGCCGGGGAGGGGGGGGGCACCGAGCAGGAGCGGGCGTGTTGGGAGGGCGGGGCAGAGAGGCCTGCAGCGGGGTTGGAAACACCTTATTGCCAGGCTGCAGACACTGTGAGAGCTGGGCCCCAGGGGTCTGCAAAGGACCACGGGCCCCCACCCACACAGAGACGACAGCGTTATTTACACGGTGTCCCTGGGCCAAGTTCTGCATGCACACTCCGTCACCGGCTCCCTTCTCGGCCCCCCACAGTGGCGGAGACCAATGTGAACAACATCCAGGGGACGGTGTGAAAACAGGGCATCGTGCCCGGCCTGAGCACACGCATCTGTGCTGGAGCAGCTGGTCTCTGGGCACGTCCGGCCGGCGCACCTGGACGCCAGGCTAGCACGAGCATGGAGGCAACAACCAGCACGGGGCACGACTCCCTGCCCGATGGCTGGTGCCCAGGGACTTCTCTCCGCTCAGTCGCTTTGCTGGCATGTCATCTACACACCCGGCGACAGGTGTCTGCTTCCTGGCCTTCCCAGGCAAGTTCTTGAGCCCAGAGTGTCCCCACCGGTGAGGTTAGCCCCGGGACTGTCCTTGAAACAAAAGGGACACGGAGAGGACAGGGAAGCACAGGTCTCACGGGAGATGGAGGAGCTCATCCCATCACTGCTGTGAGCCCTAAGTCCCACGCAGCTCCGGCCGGATCCCGTCTACACAGGAGGGGGCGGAGGCCACTCTCCCCGACACAGACCCGGCTCCTTATAAATCTGACACTTTAATCATATTGCTGCCGAGGGGCTGGATTCTGAAAGCTTTTGAAACAGTGAACATTTGCTCTGAGTTGCCATTTCCCCAGGCCTCTCAAAAAAACTCAGAATTGACACAGAAAATGTACTGTTGACATTTCCCTGCTTCCCTAGTGCAAGCCGTGGGCCCCTGACAAAGATTGCCTTGTCAACGGGGTTCTAATTTTAGACAGCCCACAGAGGAGCTTGGGGCTCAAAGCCAATCTCATTTTGAAACAGGAGAAATCATTTTTAAAGCTCACCCATTAATGGCCCAGGATTTCAGGTTCATGTCAGACACATATGCTCCCAGTTAAGTGAGATGGTCAGCACTGGGGCTCAGCTTGAATTCACCAGTGGGGAGGGATAGAGCCATCCTGGGCTCTTCTGCACCTCCCAGGAGCCCCACAAGGCCGGGAGCTGGTTGGCCTGGCTCTGCACGGCACCCCTGTGCTTGGGCCCAGCACTCAGTAGGTGCGAAAAGAATACTTCCTGAATGACAGAGGAAAAGAGGGGCAGACAGACCTCTGCTTCTGGCAAAGCGAGGAAAAGAGTCTGGGGAATTCCAGGTGCCTTTCTACATTCACAAAATTACTCGTTCTCAAGACATCCTGCATATGTCTCCACTAAAGCCAGTGGAGTTGGGGGAGTCCTCTTTTCTTCTGAGCAGGGACATGTAATAAAGGGGGAAAGATGAGAATGAGGATATCTGGAACATCGGCTCTGGGTCAGCCAGACCCATGTGGGTCAACCTCTCCCCACCTCCGTGCCCCCATCTGATAGATGGATGAGGCCGGTGCTTGAGATCATCGAGTTCATGGGAAGCAGGTGCCTGATACACAGTCATCTGCCAGTAAAGACTGGGTTGGATTGACTTTAAAAGCAAGCCCCAAACTGAGGCAAACCCCCTTGCAAAACAGAGCGCCTCTCTCTCATAGTAACCACAGGCCCTGGCTGGAGTCACAAAATCATGGATGGTCATGAGGAAGGGCCTTAAAGCAGGTTTTATTTAAACCCTTTTCTCACCCTAAAGACCCCCCAAAATACTGCTGGAATTAATAAACATATTCAGCTAGGCTGCCCGATACAAATCAACACACAAAAATCAATAGCATTTTTCTACCTAAATAATGAACAATCCAAAAAGGAAATTTTTTCAAAATTCCATTTATAATAGCATCAAAAAGAATAAAATACTTAAAAATACACCTAGCTATGGAGGTGAAAGACTGCTATACTGAAGACTACAAAACTTTGCTGAAAGAAATGAAAGCCGATACAAGTAAATGGAAAGGCATCCCATGTTCATGGAATGGAAAACAATATCATTAAGATACCAATGCTACCCAAAGTGATGTACAGATTCAATGTATCCCTATCAAAATTCCAGGGGTACTTCTTGCAGAAATAGAAAAGTCCATCCTAGCATTCACAGGGAATCTCAAGGGACCTCAAATAGCCAGATCAATCTTGAAGAGGAGTAAGGCTGTGGGACTCTCAGTCCCTGATTTTGTAACTTACTACAAAGATCCCATGATCAAAACAGTGTGGTACAGGCATAAAAGCAGACAAATAAACGAGTGGAATAGGAAAGAGAGCCCAGAAGTAAACCTTTGTGTACATGGCCATGTGATCTTCAGCGAGGCTGCTGGGACCACTCCAGGGGAGGAGAGAGAGTCTCTTCAACAAACGGTGTTGGGAAAACGGCATCTCCATATGCAAAAGGATGAAACTGGGCCCTTATCTTGCACCATATACAAATTTTAACTCAAAATGGATTGAAGACCTACGTGTAAGTCCTAAAACTATAAAACTCCCAGAAGCAGCCAGGGGGAAGCTTCGTGACATTGGACTTCTTGGATATGACATGAAAAGCACAGGCAACAAAAAGCAAAATTAGTCCCATGGGACCACGTCTGTGCATCAAAGGAAACAGCCAACAGTGAAAAGACAACCTACAGAGTGGGAGAAGATACTTACTTATCATAGCCGAAAAGGGGTTAATATCAAGAATACATAAAGAACTCCTACAACTCAACACCCACACAACAAATGACCTGGCTAAGAAATGAGGGAAGGGCTTGAATTGATGTTTCTCCAAAGATGATATACAGATGAATAATAAGTATCATGAAAGCCTGGTCATTACCGCTAATCATTAGAGAAATGCAAACCAAACCCACAAGGAGATATGACCATTAGGACGACTACCATAAAAAAAACAAAAAACAAAACAACCACAAACAACACCAGAAAGTAACCAGTGTTAGCAGGGACGTGGGTAAATTAGGCCCCGCTGATGCAACTGCTAGGGAAAACGGGGTGGAGATTCCTCAAAAAAAAAGAAAAAGAAAAAGAAAAAGAAAAATAGAATGCGCACGTGTCTAGCAATTCTGCCTCTGGGTAGATGCCCCAAAGGATTGAAAGCAAGATCTGGAATGGACATTTGCCCACCCGTGTTCACTGCAGCATTACTCACAATGGCTAAGAGATGGCAGCCACCCAAGCAGGCACCGACAGCCCTAGATAGACAAAGTGGGCCCTATCCATACAATGGAGTATTATTCAACTATTACAAGGAAGGAGACCCCGACACCCGCCACAACATGGGTAAACCCGGCGGACATGATGCGGAGTGAAATAAGCCAGACACAGAGACAAATCCTAATCCAAATTCCACTTCCGTGGAATTAAATGAGTCAAAGTCATAGAGACAGAAAGTAGACGGCTGGTTCCCAGGAGCTGGGGGAAGGAGGGCTTGGAGTTGTTGGTTAATGAGTTTCGAGTTTCTGTTCTGCAAGAGGAAAAAGTTCTGGAAACCTTTTGCACGACAACACGAATACGGTTAACATGACCGGACTCTATACTTAAAAAAGGTTAAGATGGCAAAAACAGAAGAGCCTTTCCTCCATGGGTGGGTACCTAAAGCCCAGAGGGGCTGGGTGATTTGCACTTTCTTGATGTTTGGGACACCAGGAGCAAGGGAGAGGCCACAGATGCTGCTGACACAAGGAGGTGAGGGGCCAGCCTCGTACAGAAGCAGGAGGCACGGTGCTGGCCAAGAGTGGGGGCCCGGGTTTGAATCTGAGTCCCCAGGGTTGCAGCCCTAGTGACTGACCTCCCCCTGAGTCTCTTCTGCAAGCCCTGCCTGATAACGGTGTGTCCTTCAGAGGGTCCTAGGAGCCCTCCACCGAATCGTCCCCATAAAACCCCAGGCAGGGTGCTCACCATCGGTGAGGCACTGCTAGGGGCATGCCCATTTTACAGATAAGGAACTGGGGGCTCAGGGGCATCAGCCACTCACCCCAGGTCCACGGATGTCCTGGGTAATGTTTGCTCATCAGCTCCGGTGGCTGCGGGTCCTTCTGTAGCACAGACCCCCACGTGGCCGGTTTCAGGCCCCTGACAATTTCACGACCACTCGCAGGTCTTCCTAGAGATTCTACTACAGCTCTCCAGCCGGGACGAGCCCACTGCAGCCACTCCGAGGAAGCCCACGACTGGGAAGCGGCCGCGCAAGGGCTCAGCCAGGGCTTCCAACAGGAGCGCACGTGCGCAAAGCCAGGAGACACGCGCTCCCTGCCCTACACTGACTCACTCTCACTTCACTATTTTTGGGTGCTTGGATTTCAGTAAAATTTCGGGTGCTCGGGTGTTAGTAAGATGTGATTCAGGAGCTCGAGCTCGAGCTTGGGGCCTCGCTGTGCTCCCACCAGCTGTCCGTGGACATGAAGCCAGGCAGATGCTGGGTCACCGCTGCACTGGGTCAGGTCAGAGGCCACGCAGGTGCCCGGGGGCAGGGGAGGCCATGTGGCTCTGGGGGGATGCCCTGGGCATGCGTGTCACCAGAACAAGTCTGCAGTGTACCTTTCTGGGTAAATATCCCAGGAGAGCACAAGCAGATACACCCACAGACACGGGCCGGCACGTCCAACCTTTCAGATCACATTAGCTCATGGCAGTTTCACAAGTTTCCAGGCGTTTGGTTGTGTAACAGCACCCCCGACACACCAGGCACATTCTCCAACTGAGAACTGAGGATCCGAGGGCCCCCGGAGGCAGGGGACAGGCAGGGATCTGAGCCTGGGCTGCCCCTCTGCAGGGACCTGGGGCCATGAACCCACAGGAACAGGATGGGGGTAAGGTTGGCGACAGGTTCAAGGATCTTTCAAAGCCCCCTGGAGGCTCCCAAGACATCCTTGATTCTAATCACTTCCTGCTAGCGGACGTGCAGTTCCTCCCAGTGTCTGGTCCGGAAGGCCAGTGTGCAGCGGCGGTAAAGGTGAGGGAGGTAATTACGGTAGTAAAGACAGCAGTGATGGTTGTCATTGCTGGGGGGGCGCACAGTGGATGTGGTGGTAAGGGTGGTGGGCATGGTGGCGGGGGCTGTGATGTGGGATGGGGATGGTTGGTGGGGAGGATGAGTGGAAACTGAGTTCCAAGAACAGAATAGATACGAGGTGTGATGTTCAAGTCACATGTGGAGAATGCGACCCTCTCTAAGGATCTGAAAAGCTCCACAGACTGTCCAACCCTCAGGGGTCCTCTTCCAGGCCCCGGGAACACTTAATCGGCCACAGACCCTCCCCACTACGCTCCGCAGCGGACGGCACCCCTCCCCAGCCAGCCGCCGCCAGAGCCAGAGGTTCTGAGGCACCAGTCGGAGCTACAGCCCGTGCCGGACAGACGGCTGTCTGCCCCACCCAGCAAGGCAGGGCCGTCGGGTCAGAACACCCCGCGTCCCCTGCAGGGACTTCCGGAATCTCCCAAGCCCAGAGCTGTCCAGTCTCACTCCAGCCACGCCTGGACTTTACACTTTCGTGGCGAGAAGACATCCCTGTCCCCCAGGGGACACCGTGAACAGTGGCTGCGGTGTTGCTCTGCTGCACCCCTGGGACCTGCCCGTGGCCCCCGCGCTTTCCAGAGCCTCGACAATCTCCAAGCTCATACAACGCGACTTCAGGCGGCGGCTAAAACCCAGCTGGCAGATGTGGGTGCCGGGAAGGCTCTGCGGGGAGGCCGGAGCCTCCGACCGGCTGGGAAACCTGTGTGCAGGGGGGAGAACATTCCATCCCGAACCCAGCGAGCCCTCCGGCACCGCAGCGAGTGCGTCCCCCCGTCAGGAGAAGAAATTCAATTTCCTTCCAACCTGAAGTTAATTTTTAGAAGAAAATCACTTCCCAGCTGTGCCTCGCGACGAGCTTGCCGCCCCGCGTCCGCTGCTTTCCAGAGGGGCCCTCTGTCCGGGGCCGAGGCACCAGGAACACCACGTCTCCCCAGGCCCCCACACGGAGAGAGCGCGTCCCACCGGGAACCTTGCTGGCCTTGAGGCCGACACGTGGGAGGCGAGGACACCGGGTCAGCCGGCTGCCAAGGGGACCAGCTCCCTCCGCCCTTGTTTTCCTCTAGGAATGCGAGGCTCGTGCAAGCTTGGGGCCCAAGCATTTTGGGGTGTTATTGCAAGACAAGGACGGCGCTCTGCCGGGGATGCCACTCGGCCGGGGTCATCTGTTGGCCGTGAGTGTGGGTCACGGTGGGCAGGGCCCTGCTTACCCCCTCGGCCCGGGGTCTGGGCTCCGGCCCTCCTCGTTCCGTGCACTGTGACCTTGCCGGTTACACAGGCACGCATTCCTCTCCTGCATCTGGCTGGCTGGGATCCAGGGACCTTCCATCAACCTTGGCCGGGCCCACCCCTCTGGCCCCGGCGCCTCCTCACACGGAGGGATACGGCGCCAGAACGTGCTGAAGCCGGTACAACGCATTATTCCGGAGAATACGAAATCCCCCCGGATTCAGAGAGAGTTCAGCCTGTCTGGACAGACTCATGAGACAGCTCAGAAACGATTTTAGGTATTGTCTAGGCTTTGTGCTGCCATTGGGAAACCGAGGCCAGGAGAGGCGGTCCCAGACGGTCGGGGCAGGACGAGAAGCCAGGCCTGCAGGCCCCCAGCTCTGCTGAGCACGGGGGTGACTTTGTTCCTGACCTTTGGGTTCTGGGAGGACTGTGCTCCCACCTCCCCGCCTGGCTGGGAGGCCACCACGGGGCCGGGGACAGCCCAGGTCCCGCAGCCTGGGGGCCTGCCTAGCGGACTTCCCCGGCCCTCTTACTGGCCAGTGAATAGCAGTCTTTATGTCCTAGGCTTGGACTATCCTGGACCATCGTGGGGTCTGGGCCACTTGGAGGTCAGCAAAACCCGTAATATCAACACTGAAGAAACTAAGCCTTTGCTCCCTTCTGCCCACGCCTCCTCGGCCCTCGGGAGAAGGCGGTACCAGAGGCAGGACTCTGGCACATCTGGGGCACAAATTCCCACACCATCTGCTGCACCCCTCTCAATGCCTCTGCCCCTCATGGCCCTCGTCTCTAAGAGCTGGGCCTGCCAGGCCCCCTGGGGACTCCCAGCCCCCTAGGGCAGGACTGGGTCCTCCTGGTGGGCCACACAGGGCAAGCAGCAGTGACCTGACCTCCAGGTTACTAGACATGACTTCCAGAGAGCAGCAGGGAGGACGAGGAGGGGCGAGAGGACGGGTGTGCGGCACCGCCAGCGCCAAGGCCGGGATCTGCACAAAGATGCTGTAGCCGGGCACTATCCCCCTAAGGGCCCCACGGCACCTGAGGACGGGGATGCAGGTGTGACCCCACAGGACAGTGAACCCGTGTGCTTGGAGATCGGCTGTTCTAAGGAGTGAGGTGGCGTCACCCGGGCCCAGGGCGTTGGTTGGTGCGGTCCCTTGCAGGGGTTTCTGGCCGGCCGGGGAGAGGAAGGAGTCTCTGCTGGCTGCCCCGGGGCATGTATTCCTCTAGTCCTGCCAAGGGGGCCAGGGTGCAGGGGGATGGGGGACCCCCGTACGAGTGCAGAGCCCCTCCCCACCCAGCACAGGGACACCGGCTGCCCAGGCTTGCCAAGACTCCCTTCTCCCTCCTAGGAAGGCGGTCCCGGCCGTTGCAGGGCAGGCCGTGCTGCAGAGCCCCTCCTGCCCCCAGCCCACCCCCGCTAGGCCGTGAGCCCGCCTCTTCGGCCCCAGAGCTTCCGGGTCCAGCCTGGGGCCCGGCACCAGGGGACTCCTAGCCAACGTGTCCGGAATTAATTCTAGAGCCAGGTGGGGGTGTAGGGGACCCGGGAGGTGGAGGTGGGAGAGCACGTTCAGCGCTGGGAATGCTGTTCGGGCTACAATACCGGGCTCAGGGCAGAACCTGGATTGGCCCGATGTGAGCCGAGGGTGCTGGTCTCCTGCAGACGGGACCCGGCTTAGCAAGCTCGGTACTTTGGCACCCCTCGTTCCCCAGAAGGCCTGGGATGGCACCGGGCATGGGAAGGAGGCAGAAAATGCCGAAAGATGGGCAAGAACATTGCACGGAGTGACTGGAAGCCGGGTCTGGCTCCGGGCCTGAGGAGTCTGCCTTGGGCCGGTCATCAGAGCCGCCAGAGGCCTGTCACCCACGGGGAGCTCAGCACGGGGCGATGCCCAGGACAAGGAACGCCCAACCGTGGCCGTGGCTCGAGGTGGGAGAGGGTCACATGGGTTTTCAAAGTGGTTCTCAGAGGACATTTAAAGGAACCAGAAAACTGCTACAACTGGGGACCTGGTGGGTCCGTCGGTGAAGTGTCTGCCTTCGGCTCAGCTCACAACCCCGGAGTCCCGGAATCGAGTCCCGCATCGGGCACCCTGCTCAGCGGGGAGTCTGCGTCTCCCTCTCCCTCTGCCCCTCCCCCCACTCCTGTTCTCTTACGCTCGCTTCAGTGAATAAATAAAATCTTAAAAAAAAAACAAAACCCTTACAAGCACCATCAGGGGATAAAGCTGGGTGTGCAAACCATACGTGGGCAGTCCTGCTCCTGTCTTAGAGCTCACGGGCGAGGCCAGGAGAGAAGATTCTGTGAGGAACACGAAGCCCCTGACGTGGGCTCGGCTGCGTCCCGCAGAGGGACGGGCGCTTCCTTCTCCCTTCCAACTCCCCGTGTGTGGGTCCTGTCCCCACGCCAGCACGGAGCGGGGAAGGCTCAGAGAGGTCAACGGTCGCCCCCGAAGGGCTCGTGCTGAACGTCAGCTCTTCCCCAGGCCCCCTGCCCTCTTCGCCACCACGCGGCACACTGATGGTTGGAAACCAAACGTTTGTTCACAAAGCAATAAAATACGTTTTGACAAAGCCAGGAAGGCCTGTTCCAGAGGAGACAGTGAGGAGAAGCGACCCCGTGGGCGTCCTGCTCCCCGACCCGGGCATCCCAGGGCACCCTCACCTCGTGTCTGGGCCTCCTGTTACCCCAGGGAGGGGTTCGTCCTGCAGCCTGGTCTCGCTTCCCCTCCGTCCCAGGTCTGACTCAGCCTGGCTCCCGGGCCCGGCTGGCCAAGGTGCAGACAGACAGCCACGGGCCAGGCCTAGGGAGGTGGCCGGGGCTGCAAAGGGCCAGTCCCCGGGGCAGGAGGCGGCTGCAGCCACTGGCCAGGAACCAGTCCCGTCCCGGGTGCCTCTCTTGGAGCGGCCTGGGCTGGGAAGGGAAGAGCTCCTGCCTGGTCCTCTCTCCCACCGCCCCGAGCCATAGGCAGGCCGAGCAGAGTGGATGCCAAGCCCCTCAACTCCCCTTCACGCTTGCACAAGCCAGAACCCAGGCCCCACGGGGGCTCGGGCGCAGCTGCAGTCAGAGCCTGCAGGAGGCCGGCCGGGGCCTGGGGGCGCGCTGCGCTGCTTTCTCGAAACACGCACCCCCTCTGGTCCTGGCAGGCAGCTCTGCACCAAAGAGGCGGGAAACAAGACAGAGACCCTCCTCCACCCCAGCTTCCTGTCCCTGAGCTCACTGCTGAGACAGAAGGCAGGAACAGAGCCGGGTCCGTGCTCCCTGGCTCTGCAGGGTGGCCTTTGTCCCCACCCTCTCCAGCAGCCCCCCTCGCCACCTCAGCCCCCTCACCGACATCAGTGCACGCTGCTTATTTGCTCATAGGACCCAAGCTGGTCCCGGAACCCCAGCCCCTCTGCAGGCCAGGATCCCACTCCTCACCAACATTCCTGGGTACTGTCCCCACCCACCCATGACGAACGCGGAGAAGTGGACAAGGAGCGGAGCCCCCAGCCCGGCTGTCCGCCCACCCGCCCCCGACAGGCACGTCCGTTTTACTGACACGTAGCGGCGTGCTTTCCTATCTGGCTAGCTGAGGGCCTCGGGCAGTCCACCGCCCTCTCTGGGCTCGGTTTCCGACATCACGAGCTGCTGCTGGGCCTCGGTCAGACCCCGGCCACGAGCGCCGCCAGCCTGACCGCCACGCGGGGCAATCCCAGACCAGCCCCTCCCCTCCAGTGAGCCTGCCCCCTGGGGACACTCGCTAATGTCTGGACACATTTTGGGTTGTCACAGCCGGGGGTGCTCCTGGCATTGAATGGGGGGGAGGCCAGGCATGGGCCAGATACCATACAGTGCCTGGGACGGCCTCCAACATAGAAGATCTTCCCAGAGGCCCACAGTGGTGAGGCTGAGAAAACCGGTCATGGAAACTTCCTGTCGTTGGAAAGACCATGAGGGCACGCGTGTGCCGTGGGGAGTCAGATCAGAAACCAGGCCACTTAACTTCCAACAAGGATGTGGAGGGAAGGGACGGGCTGACCTCGAGCTGGTCCTGGCCCGGCCCCTGGTCTCCGAGGAAACTTCCAGCCAGAGCCGGGTCCAAGGGAGCCCGACATTGCCCACCATTCCAGAGCTTTGGGTCCCAGGACCTGGGCTTTCTGGGGCTGGGGCAGGGGTTGTGGGCCCCCCCCCCGCCCAGGGAACTGCCCCCCTCTCCCCACACCCACAGTGCTGGGCGGGCAGGGGTGGGAGGACACTAGGGAAGGGCAGGCGTCTCCTCAGGGTGCAGAGCTCTGCTGTCCCCAGCCCTGTCGTTTCCGACGTGACAGAGGGAGGACACACCACCCTGACCCGAGAGGCCATGCCCTGTGCCTCCGAGGAGAGGGAGGCTGCAGGCAGCCGTGTAGGTGGCAAGGCAGAGGCTGTGTTTCCTGGCAGGAGCCTGGGAGCGAGCCCACCAGCAGGTGCCAGGCACCGGGCAGAGCCCCGGGGGGTGTGGGGGGTGGGGAGTCTGACTGGGACCCATCACCCCTCTGAGCTCTGAGCAGCTTGTGGGCGGGAATGTCTAGTCCCCATCTCACAGCAGGGAGCAGAGGCTTAGACCGGCTCCCACGTCCAAGCCCCGGCACACGGCTGCCACCCACAGCCCAGGAGAAAGCAGCCAAGTGGTACCTACCAGGTGCCCGGCGGCTCTCACCAGTTTGTGGGTGGAAAACGGAAAAGCCTCGTCGCTCAGGTCCGCATCAAGCACCTCCTGCAGAATGGCCCGGCTGTGAGCAAGAACAAAGTTGGTTGATTAGTCAGTCAACAAACACTTGCTGAGCACTCATGCGCATGGGCCCTGGGCCAGGAAGACGCCGGGGGTACTGCAGTGACCAGGTCGAGTCCCTACCCTTGTAAGGCAGACGAACGACAGACAGGGTCTTCGTAAAAGCACATCAAGATGAACACGAGCCAAAAGTGGAGTCAAAAAAGCCAGGACAACGATCGGGGCGGCGAGCCCAGCCCGCGTGGAAAGCAGCCTGACGCACTCCCAGGGCAGCGACCCAGCCGTCTAAGACCCACGGGTCCGATGGGCAGGAGGCTGGTTTGTGAGCTCTCTGAGGGCGGGCGTTGCCCTCCTCACCTCCCCCACCTGCCCCCACAGAGCCCCGCTCTCACACTTAACAGGTCACCTGAGACCTCGCTGGGCCCGGAGCCCTCAGTACCCAGGAAACCCTCACTTCCTGGGCACCTTGCCCCCTGGCCTCCTGCCAGGCCTTCGTTTACTCCTTGGTGCACCACCCAGGTCCCCGGTCTCTGTTCAAGCCTTTGCCATCCTTTAGGTCTTGGCTCAGCTGCCACCTCCTCTAGGAAGCCCTCCCTGACTCCCTGAGTCTAGGTCTGTGAAGCTTGGACACATTCCCCAACAGGGCACCTCCCACCTGGGTTGTACCCGCCCCCTCCTCCCTGAAACCAGGTGCTCTGTGACAACAGGGCACAGGGTAAATCGAACTGATTGACAACAGCCCAGTTTTGCGCCCTGGGGCGGGCTCCCCATTGGCAGGAGACAGCCCTGCAGGGGGGTAGCGGCGAGCGCTGGGGCTGCAGGGTAGCGCCGCTCGGAGGGCTCCCCACCCCAATGCCACCCCCACGGTGCTGGAGCTGCCCACCCACGCCGGCCCGAGGTGCCCAGCGTGCTGCAGGCTGCCTGCGCCTTATGTAACACACGCCCCCGGCACCCACGTGGTGCCAGCCCCCAGAGAGCCCGTCCCCAGTCTTCCAGGAGCACGTCCTCTCTGCAGCCCCAGGGATGGCCCATGTGTCCCTGCAGGGGCAGGAGGCTGGAGCTGCCGCCCGGGCTGAGGACTTGAAGGGGCTCAGCGGCAGCGCTGGGGGTAGCTCTGGGCACTGATCTACGGACAGGGTGGGCACACAGGTCTGCGGAAGGCAGGCTGGGGCCCAGGAGGCTGTCCCTCCACCAGGCAGGTAGCGATGGCACTGGAGGGCATGGGCCAGAGATGCCGGTTCGAGTTCCGACTCCCCTTACTGGCCCCTCACCCTCACCCTGTCCTCCACGGGGACTGCGCTGCCTCCTCCCAGGGCCCTCAGGAGCATCAGTGAGCCACCGGGACAGTGACCATTCCCTTCTGCGCGGTCTCCACCAGACACACGTGGTCACTTGAGTTTAACTGAATTAAAATTAAATATTCAGTCTGGCCACACACATGTCAAGGGCTGAGGGGCCACCGACGGCTTAGCGGCTACCGTACTGGACCACCCAATTATGGAACATTTCCAGAGAGTTCTTCCGGACCGCAGGTCACTCAGCACGACCCATGGTCCGGGGGCTGACAACTCCAAAGGTGTAGCCCCACTGGGGGAGCCGGCAAGGCAGACACTCATGCGGGAACGAGGCGCTCTTGGAGAAGGAGAGGACACTCGGAGCAGGGAGCGGAGGAACTGCCAGGGGAATGACGAGGCTGTCACCGGCGTCCGCCTGGAGCTGCTTCTAATGAGGCAGAGGAGGCTGACCCGTCCCCCTGGGGCCCTGCCTTGATCTGACTGCCCACATCCTCCCTCCCCTGCCTACCCACCTCCCCACACTAAAAATAGCCCACTGCTGGCTGACGGCTCAGCGGTAAGGGTGTGGAGGTTTCCCCGGGGGACGGACCAGGACCCCCGGTCCTGTTCCGCCCACAGACGGAAGCCGGCTGGCCCAGGGAGAGATGAAAAGCATCCCACCGGGTCTTCAGGTTCCTCTCCTCCCTTCCTGGCTCCACACGCTCCCACCCAGCTGTCCCACAACACCCCTCGAGTCGTCTGGAAGCACCACGCTGCCAGACCCAGCGGCCAGTTTCTGGTCCTCATCCCACTTGGACCCACCAATCCTATGGACACAGCTCGTCACTCCCCCCTCGAAGTCCCAGCTTCTCCGGCCCTTGCAGCAACTCACGCAGCTGCTGGCCTCCTCCCCAGCCCGGCATTGAGACCCTGTTGGAGCCCAGTCCCACCACGTCTCTGCTCTGCTCAGTCCCTCCACTCAGAGAAAAAGCCCCTGGACCTACAGGCTCTCACCTCCTCTGCTCTCCAAGCGCACCTCCAACCATCCTGCTCCGGCCGGCCCCACTGCTTTTCCCTACACGCCTGGGCACACCCCTGCCACAGGGCCTTTGCACCTGCTGTTTCCGCTGGCCTGGAACCCCGCCCCTCCAGAGAGCTCCAAAGCCTGATCCCTCATTCCCTCCAGGGCTGTGCCCAAACGTTCCCTTAGCAGATACTGGTCAAACACCAGACAGAAGCCGATCACCTTTAAAGTACGTGACCTGCTCAGATTCTACACATTTGTTCAGCAAGCAGGTCCTGCCTCTCCGCTGGGCGCCCCTGAGCAAGGCCCACACAAAAAGAGCTACAACACAGCCTGGGAGGGGAGGCTGGCCCGTCCAGGACCCAGCCAGGGAGCTGCTGGCTTGGTCAGCCCTAAGGCACCCGGGAAAATGGACCCCGTAGCAGGGTCTGAGCGTGCAGCCCCCGACCCACTCTTCCTCTCGGGGGCCAGCTGTTCCCACCACTTTTCGGGAACACATCCTTCCTTTGACATGGGCCTCCCCTGCACCTTTCCATCCGGCAGGGTCCACCGCTCACGAGGCGTCTCTCCTGCACCGACGTGCACCTGGGCCGGGGGGTCAGTGATCGAACACCTGAGCCAGGTGCAGAGGGTCTGTGACTCCTCAGGAAGGGCCAGTGCTCAGGGTCCGCAGCTTTCTGACAGCCTGGGGGGCGCCCATGCCCGGCTACCCTGAAACTTACTAGCTGCACCACCCTGGGCGAAGAGCTCTACCTCTCTGTGCCTCTTTCTTCCCCCAAAAGGGCGAGAACAATTAGAACTGCTCCCAGGGCTGTTATCGGTGGTTTCAGGAGAGGTCAGTGCAGGGCTTGGCGAATCACAGGCGCGCTTGGTGGTGGTTAACACGATCGATCTTTCCCACGGTCCCCCGCCCCCGAGTCCTTTCCCGGAAGCCCAGCTGGGGGGATCCCTCCGGAGGGCACAGCTGCTCCGGGGCCCCTTTGCCAGGGCCCCCTCCGTGGCTCCACGCACAGCCCACAGCTGAGGACCTCGCAGGCTCTGATGCCTCGTGGGTGGGCAGGCCGCTCGGCAAACACAGAACGAAGGAATGACTGGGTCACCCCTCGGCAGTCCTAATCACCGGAGGTGATCGCGGAGGCGTCTGGGGCGGGGGCAGTGGCCTCCGTGCCATACTATTCTCAGCCCCGGCAGCAGGTGGAACCCCGGACTGGGCTGGCTGTGCCCACTTCGAGATGGCATCAGTAACTCCCAGACTCCATCAAAGACCCAAAGACACCCCCCAACACCCACACGGGCCCTTCTGTGACCCCGGAACCCCCAGATGCCAAGTCGCCGAATGGTTGAGTCTGACGCTCACATTAAGGGCTTCTCCGAGTTCCAGCGCTTGAAGATTTAGCCGGCATGGCACCTCTGGGCTCACCAGAGCGTCTGGTGAACCAGAACATCCCGTTCTGGACCCGCAGTGGTTCTGCCCGCACGACGCAGTCGGAGGGACGGGGGGCTGGGTCCCAGGGCCTGGGTGCCCCCTGCTCCTCACCTGGCTGGGCCCTGGATGCTGATCATGCCCAGGTCCTCGGAGCCGTCGATGAGCTGGCACCGGAATTTCTGGTCCTGCAGCACCGTGCTGATGTGAGCCCAGTTGTGCTGGGCCACGGCCCCGCCCACTGCCAGGTAGTAGCCGTCCCCTGGAAGAGAAGCACCGGGCTCGGGGCAGGACGGCAGCACGGGGCCGGGGCAGCAAGGCCTCTGGCCTGAGGACATATTTGCTCTTTTCTCAGCAGTGAACAGCACAAGGCAGAGCGCAGGGACCCTCTCTGGGGGCCCTGGCTTCTCAGCTGGAGGGGGTGGGAGGGTGGGGGCGGGGGCAGGGGGCCAGGGTGTAGGAGCTCCAAGGGCTGCACATGCCAAGGGAGCCCTCTCCTGGGACAGTCTGCGGCTTTCGCCCACTTCTCAAAGGGCTCCCGATCCAGGAAAGGGGACGCGCTCCCAACACCAGCACGCCACAGGGAGGCTGCTCCGTCTGTCTGTCCATCTGTGCCGGGCAGCCGTGCGGGAGTCCCTTTTCCTCTCTGGCTCTCATTTCTCTCCATACTCCCCTGGCCCCTGGTCTCCAGGTCCCCCGTTGGCCTTGGCAGGACTTTTTGGGGCCAGGCACTGGGCTGGGCTTTATAGGCAATATCCCCTTGATTCCCGGGAGGCCTGGGGGGCTCAGTCCATTAAGCTTGTGCCTCCGGCTCAGGTCATGATCCCAGGACCATAGGATAGAACCCCGTGTCAGGCTCCCCGCTCAGCAGAGGACTCTGCTTCTCCCTTTCGCTCGGCCCCTGCTCGTGTTCTTTCTCTCTCTTACTCTCTCTCAAATAAATAAATAAAATCTTTTAAAAAATATGTCCCCTTGATTCCCCCGAGGAGGCTGATGCTCATCACCACACCCGGATTTCAGAAAAGGAGACTGAGATTCATGGAGGTCACATGATAGAAGATCAGACTCTGTCCAGTTCTGAGCCCACAGCCTGGGCCACACTGCCACCAGGGCAGGGAGTAAATGGAGGGCGGCCGGCCTCGGCCCAGCATCCTGGGAGAGCCGCTGCCCTGGGGATCCGGGACCTGGGATAGCTGTGTGGCCTTGGGCCCGTCACACAGCCCCTCTGAGCCTGCATACTCTCATCTGCAGGGCTGCGGCTCCTGGGGCGGGTGGGCTCCCGCTGGTCCTGCAGCATCTCCGGGAGGAACCAGGGGAGGAGGGCCTGGGGGTGGTGGGGTCCCCTCCGTCTCAGCTTTCTCGGTAGCTCCCCTCACATCGGCCTCTTTCCTTCCTCATTAATTCCAACAGGGCCCCCGGCCCCGGAGCAGTGGTGTCTGGGCAACCCCGGAGCTCCCGGCCACTTCCACATCTGCTCAGTGGGGACGGGCCTGGAGCTGGCCTTGCGGGCCAGGTGACACAGCCACCGTGGGAGGAGCCTCAGGGAGGGGCCCAGAGCTGGCAGCCAGGCTGGGTCTGCTCTGGGAGGCTTCCTCTTCTCGGGGTCCTGCACGGCAGCTGCTTCTCTCGGCCCTGGACACTGTTGGCTCAGCCCTCGCAGGCCCAGCACCAGCCCTGGACCCGGGCGTAGCTAGTGGACACCATGGAGATGGCCAGGGGGCCTGTGAGGCCGGAGAATCCCCCCAAGTGCTCTCCTTTGGCCCTTCCCAGGGGCTCCCCCACATCTGTGGGGCAGCCCTCCACCATAATTAAAAGGTAGGCACGCCTCACTCGCCCTAGCAAAGGAGGGTGCCGCTGGTGGCCACAGGCTGGGGATGAAGCGGCGCGGGGCCTCTTGCCCTTTCTAGGAGCACCTGCTGGCGGTGCTCTCATGTGAGATTTCTGGGGCTGCGCTGGGGGCCACCAACGGAAGCTTGGATCTGGGACCGCAGGGGTAGGAGCAGAAACAGGGGCTGCGGTCCCCACTGCCCTCCTCCCGCCCCGGCCGGGTGGGCCCTGGGACACTGCTGACTTTGGAACCCCATGTACCATGTACTGTTCTGCTCCCCTAATCCCGCTGCCCTCCAGATCCAACTCAGAAGCCTTCGCCTCCAGGAAGCCCTCTCTGAATACCAGAGCTACAGGTACTTCTTGGCAAACGGCCGGGCCCTGGGTCACCCGCAGCCCTGTTGTCTCCTTCATCCCCACGTCCCAGAGCCACCTTCGAGCCTCTTCTCTCTGCGCCCATGGCTGTGGCTTTGCCCAGCCTGCAGCACCTGTGGCCTGGATGGCTGGATCTGTCCCCTCCTGGCCCCAGCCCCCAATGCTACGCCAGTCCAACCTCAGCACCCCCACCCTCACTCCCATGCCCCTTAGGATGGTTCTAAAGCCCGTCAGAGCCTGCCCCATGACCCCTTGGTTCTGATACACTTGGCTCCACTCTTGGGCCAGGACCCGTCCTCGTCCAGCCCCCGGCTCACTAGGGCCTCGCAGGACCTCAGCCACTCATCTTCCCGGACCCTGCTCAAACATCCCCCCAGTCCAGGAGGCCCATTTACCCCACCCCAACCCTGCACCTCCGCCCCCTCCCCACAGTGGCCTGTCCAGGGACTGGCGTCTGTCTCCAGCCCACAATCTCCCTCCAGCCAGGACCATACCCAAAGGATGCATGCACCTTTGCATCCTTTGGACCATGGGGCTGGGCAGAAAGGGCTGCTCCTCAAATCCCTGCCACCTACCCCTCTGGGGACACTTCGCAGGGACACTACCCCACCCCCAGGAGGACCCTGTCTTGGGAAACACACAGGTCTTGGCACCAGACAAGCCTGGCCCAGGGGCAGTTCTGTGACTCACTGGCTCCAATTCTTACTTGTCTGAGCCTGTTTTCTCATCTGTAAGATGGGCAGAGCCGCACGGGCCCCCACAGGACTGTTGAGAGCATCCAAGGATAAAAAAAATCTACTGTCCAGGTTTGATCGCGGTTCCTCTTTTCTCTTAAAACTGATGAGCACAGGGGGAGACAGAAGCCAAAAAGACAAATCAGCCTCCAAGGGCCCCCTCCCAACCCGTCCCTGGGCTGGGGACTCTTTTTTTTTGTTTTGTTTTGTTTTTAAGATTTTATTCATTTGACAGAGAGAGATCACAAGTAGGCAGAGAGGCAGGCAGAGAGAGAGGAGGAAGCAGGCTCCCTGCCGAGTAGAGGACCCTGGGATCATGACCTGAGCTGAACGTAGAGGCTTAATCCACTGAGCCACCCAGGCGCCCCAATGAGCTGGGGACTCTTAAAGGACATTGGAATTCTGACAATGTCCTCTGCCCCAGCCCCGACACACCCTGTGACTCTCTGAAGCCACCCGAAGGACGTGAATTACTGGGGCTGCCGGTGCCAGAGAGGTGGCCGTGGGTGGACCTGGCATTTTCTGGGCACTGTCCCTCACCAAAGACCCGAAGCGCTGGGTCCTGAGGCCACAGTCAGCACAGCTCAGGCCCTGACCTCAGGTGGACATGGCCGAGAGCGCAGTCAGCCAGCACGGAGTCCGGGGGCTCGGGCCCCAGCCGGGGAGCCAGGGGCGACAGATTTTATTTTCTATTTTTCGGTTTTGTTGCAATGCCTTCTACGAGCACATTTTCCGTCTGTGATATGAAAGATCAAGCGAGCTCACGTTTGGGATCGACAGCCGCTTTGTAGACAACCTTGATCGAATGCAAATCGCCACATCCCCTTGACTTAACAGTGATCTGATGTAACAGCTATAATTACCCCCCCTCCATCTAAAACATGCATATTCATGGCAGGAACGGTACAGTTTTTAAGGCTGAAAATAAAACAAAGTCTGCACGCCACCAGTTTGCTCGTGTTTGGCCATGTCCCCGGGCCCGTCAGCACGATGCAGAGCCTCCCGGGATGTGACGCAGGCGTCCTCGTGCCTCCCCTGCCATGCACGCTTCCTCCGGCGGGCTGAGCGCAGACCCCTCCCGCCCGCCCTCCCTGGAGAACTGGCGGTGCTGGAGCGCAGAAGCACCAGCACCTTCTCTCTCCCCTGTTCCGGAGCCTGCCGTCCCCGAGCCCCGGCAAGGCAAGAGATCCTCAAACTCTCGGGCCAGGAACCCCCCAGAATCACCCCAGAAGGTGCATCGTGGGTGCACCCTTAGGCGGTGGCTCAGTTTACAACCTGCTTTCACGACAGCTCCCCGTTCCTGAGGCTCGGAGCGGAGGGACACAGAGTCAGGCCAGACATCACCTCCTCCGGGAAGCCTTCCTCATCCTGGCTCCGCTCCTTCCCGTAGCCTCCATGCTCCCACTCTTTGCCCTCCCAGTGTTCTAATGGTCTCCTGGCCCGTCTGCCCGTATGGTGGTCTGTCCGCACCATGAGCTCCTGGAGGCCCCAGCCAGCCTCCCTCATCCCCTGCCTCTGCCCAAGGGTAAAGCCTGTGTGAGCACCGGGGGAAGGAAGGGGGATGAGCTCCTTCACGAAGCACACACGCTCTCGCTGGGCCCACCGCATTCCTGATTTCTGCACCAGCACCGGCAGGAGGGAGGGCCCCCCACGCCCTACCTGCCCCCCCCCCCCGCCCCCGGTAAGACCACTCACCCAGGCTCACAGCCTCCAGCTGGCCAGTGCTACCCGGGGACATGCTGTTCCCAGCAGCCACCCCAGAGGCCCGGGAGTCCCACCTGCCCTCAGCACCCCTGTCCACCCTGAAGGACTCCATGGCCAGCGAGGCAAACTTGTCCCACCACCCCTGCTCCCCACCAGAAATACAGACTCCATGCAGGCCAGGACATTCTCAGTTGGGTTCGTGGCTATGCCCTTGGTGCCTGGCTCGCGGTGAGCGCTCAGGAGCTAGTACTGAACTCGCGCGCCTGCCCGACTCAAGCACGCCTGCTCCTCGCTCCGCCTCCCTCTCCCAGGGCCCAGGCCAGAGCCTGCTCGCACACGCTGGGGACCTGACTGAGTCCCGTGGAGAATGGCCTGCCTTTGTCGGCCACACAGAGCCAGGCCCGGAGTCGGGGGGCTGCTGGCTTCTCTGAACAGGCCGAGCACTTCTAGCCTACTGACCCTTGCCCTGGACGGCACAGTCAGCCACACAGAAACTGCATGGTTGATGCCTTTCTCCGCTGCAGATCCAATCTCACAGAGGTGACAACGGGGCTCCCGCCTGGAGAAAGAGGGGCTCCCCACTCTCTGCGAACCTCAGCCATCTCTCTTGTTCCCTAGCAGAGACTCTCACAGGACTAGAGATGAGACTGCTCCAGCGGGAACCAGGGGGTAAGGGCAGGGGAAGCGGAAGTGAGGGGAAGCAGATCTGGCTCAGGGCCACAGTCAGGGCTGCAGACAGGGAAGACAGGTACTGAGCTAACTGTCCCTGGGAGCATGCAAGCAAATGTGAAGGGACTGCAGAGGGCCACCCTGTAACAGCTTGAGTACTGAACTGCCCATCTTCCAAGGACCTGCCCCAGCCTGAGTTGGGATTCAGCACAGATGAAAGTCGGCCCCGCACAGAGGCTAGAGACAGAAAGGTGCTAACATCTCCAAGTGAGCCTCCCCCCCCGGCTCACTCTGTTCTGGGCAGACGCGCTGAGCACCCCCACGGCGTGGCTGCTCTGAAACACGGCGGTCTGGACAGGTTCAAAGACAGAACCACGGAGCACTAGAGCTCAGTGTCACTGCCGGAACAAAGCCGACGTTCAGCCTGAACCGAGACCTCTCGTCCCCCAAGTCCCATCCGCTGCAAGCACAATAGGGAATTGCAGCCCTCCCCGTCCGCCCACCAGCAGCAGCCACGAACCCCAACACGGCTCCACCGGCGGGACACCGCTCACCTTCAAATGCAGGGGCCAGGGCGGAGGCCTGGGAGCTGGGGGCCAGGCGGCTGACGGTCAGGTCGCTCTCGGTGCCGCCCCTGTGGTTCAGCATACAGGTGTACACCGTGGAGCCTGGGGGCAGGAGGAAAACCCAGGCTGTGTGAGCCGCTCAGCCGGGCAGCCTCTCGGCACTCCCAAGTCTACATAACCGCGTGACAGGAGGCCCTCAAAAGGCCTCTCCATGCAGTGACGCCACCACGACCCAGTGACCCAGAGAGGGAAGGGCAGGTCCCCCAGTGCTGCTGTCCCCCGAGGAGGAAGGGTCCTGAGTGGAGGTTCTTTCTTCTTGAAATGCCTTGAGCTGGGACCTGGACTCCTCCCATCCCACCCACCACCATGCTGGAAGGTTCTCAGGAGCAGGGATGCTGTCTCACTCACTCTGGGGCGCCCATGCTGGCTGAGCTGAGGCTCCCAATGTGTTCTGAATGAATGACTAGACAGATGGATGAATGAGGAGGGGGGGAAGGGGAAAGTGGATGGAGGGGTGCTGGGCGGGGCTTGGGGGGCAGAAGGCAGTGTGTGGATCAGCAGGAGCTTCTAAGAGGAGGTGAGCAGGGGGTGCATGCGTACGTGGGTAGATGGGTTGGTTGGCTGGGGAACTGGTGTAATGGGCTTTGTGTCCCCCCAAAATGATATGTTGACATCCCAACCCCGAGTACCCGTGAACGTGACCTTATTTGGAAACAGGGCTTTGCAGATGTAATCGCATTAAGATGGTCTTTAAGGCGGGCCCTGATCCAGTATGATGGTGCCCTTACAGGAAGAAGAAAACACAGCGAGATGCCTGTGTGACATCGAGGCGGAGACCGCAGGGACGCACCCACAGCCAAGGAACCCCAAGGACCATCGGCCCCGCCAGGAGCTGGAGAGGCTACTGACGGTCCTACCCATGGTCTCAGAGCAAGCACAGCCTTGCTGCCACCTTGATCGTGACCTTCTGGCCTCTGGATTGTAAGACAACATGGTTTGCTTATTTACAGCCACCAGTTTGGGTGTTTCGTTATAGCAGTCCCAGGACACTAATACAGAGGGGATGGGTTGAGTTTTTAGGTGGATGGACATGTGGGTGGAGCGTAGGTAATATGAAAGGAGATGAAGATCCGAAATATTACACCTACAGGTAAACATTGTTCCTTCTTTTCTTGAGACTCAAATTTATCTGAGCATCCTGTATTTTCATTTCATTCTGGAAACCTTGTCTGGGGAGAGCATTCCTATGGGGGTGACAGTCTTAGGAGACATTTCCTGAAGGCCTGCTGCCTTGTATCCTTTCTGGAACAAAGTAAAGGAGAAGGAGGGAGGGAGGAGGGGAAGGAAGGGCAGGAGGCGGGATAGAAGAAGGTGCAGGGGGCCTAAGGGCTGGGACTTGGCAATGAGGGCAGAGGGGTCCAGATGCAGGGGCATGGGGCCAGCCTCAGGGGCAGAGCCATGAGCTAGAGGAGCCCAGAGGGGACAGGTTCAGCCGGCCAGCGTAGGTGCCCAGAGCGCTGTCCTTGGAGTTCTTCCTGGCACTGGAGTGGGAAAGGAGCATGGTCCTTTGGAGGTCATACCTGGGGGTCGGTTGACATCAGCAGAGAACAGCCAGTCGGCAGCCTTCCTCGCATCCAAGCCCACCAGGTAGAACTTCCCGAAGTAGGACATGTTGAACACAGCAGCAGCCCCTCTGCAGGCCAGACACTCCTTCTTGATCTGTAAAGTTCCACGGAGGAGGGATGCTGTGAGAGCTCTGAGATGTGCCTCCTCTGGGGAGCATGGGCTCTTTGCAGGGCTCTTTGCTGCACACCTGCTCTTAGGGCCCCCTTTGGCCCTCCCAGCTGGAGCACACCATGACCATTCTTCTCAAGCACAGGGAACGCTCTCCAGGGTGGCTCATACGCCATCAAAAAGGCAGTACGTTCAAAAGGATTAAGATCACACACAGCATGTTCTTGGAGCACAATGGAATTTCATTAGGAGTCGACAGTAGGAGGAAAATTGGAGAGATCACATATAAGTGACATTAACCAACACACTCCTGAATAACCAAAGGATCAATGCAAACATTCACGGGGAGTTGGAAAATACATTGAGAAGGATGCCAGTGGAAATGCAGTACATAGAACTGGAGAGAACGAAGTCAGGGCCGTGCTCACAGAGACCTCACAGCTGCAAATGCCTCCGTGGAAAAGAAATCCTCAAATGGATGCCTCAGCTTCCCTCTTGGAGACACTGGAAAAAGAAGAGCGAAGGAAAGATGGAAGGGAAGGAAAGAAGCAAGCTGAAGGAAAGATACAATAAAGACTAGAATGGAATTAAGTGAAAAAAGGGAATAGGAAAGTTGAGAAAATCAGCAAAAGCAAAGTTGGTTCTTTGGAAGGATCAACAAAATTGACAGACCTTCAGTTCGACTCACAAAGAAAACAAGAGTGAGGACTCAAAGTACTAAATCGGGAATGAAAGAGGGGACATCACTACCCACCCTACAGCAATAAAAAGATTATAAGGGAATAGCACACGTACCCGTCCAAAACATGTGAGATAGGAAATGCATGAATTCCTAGAAAGACACAAGTAACAAAAGCTGAAGAAGAAATGGAAAATCTGAACAGATTCATAACAAAACGAGATTGGGTTAATAACTCAAACTCCCTATAAAGAAAATCCCAGGCCCAGATGGCTTCCTTGGTGAATTCTATCAAACATTCAAAGAAGAATTAACGCTGAGTCTTCGCAAAATTAAAAAAAAAAACAAAAACATAAGAGTAAGAAATACTTCCTAACTTGTTCCACAAGGCCAGCATTACCCTAATGCCAAAAGTGGTCAAAGACGCCCCTAGGAAAATGAGGCCAATATCCCTCATGAAAACAGATACAAATACCCTCAAGAAAATACTACTGAACCAACTCCGACAACATGTAAGAATGAACACACACCACAATCAAGAGGGATTTCTCCTGGGAATGGGAGGTTGGTCGGTCATCCCCAGATGAGCTGATGGAAAGGAACACAAAACAGAAACTATATGATCATCCCTATAAATGCTAAAAAAAAAGTACTTGATAGAATCCAACACCTTTCATCATAAAAACAGTCAATAACCCAGGAATAGGAAGGAACTTCCTCAGCCTGATTAAAAGCATGCACAAAAATTCCACAGCCGACATTACACTATAACAGGGAAAGACTGAAAATGCCCCTCCTAAGATTGGAAACAAGATAGCTGTTTGATCTGCTACTTCCACTCAGTACCGTACTGGAGTTTCTAGTCAGTACAGCAATGAGGCTAGAAAAAGGAATAGAAGGCATCAGGCTTGGAAAAGAAGGAGCAAGACGATCTCTATTTGCAGGTGACATGATCTTGCATATAGAAAATCCTAGGAACCCACCAAACAACTATTAAAACTAACAAAATAGTTCAACAAAGTGGCAGGACACAAGGTCAGTGTACAACAGAGAAATACAAACTATTGTTTTATTCTTCATTTCACTAACAATGGACAATCAAAAATGAAATTAAGAAAATAATTCCACTTACACCATCAAAAAGGATTTGTAGATACTCGCACATAAATTTAACAAAACAAGTGCAAAACTTATACTATAAAAACTCGGCAATATTTTTGAAAGAAACTAAGAAGACCTAAATGAAAGGAAAGACGTCCCATGTTTACAAAATGAAGACTTGACTACGGCCAAGATGACAATGCTCTCCAAATTGATCCAGATTCCACACAATCCCCACTAAAATCGCAGCTGGCTTCTTGGCAGAAAAGGACAAACTGATCCTAAAATGCATACGGCAATGCAAGGGACCCAGAATACTTACAACAATCTTGAGAAGGAAGAGACTCATGCTTCACGATTCAAGACTCATTACAATACTGTAATCGAGACGGAGGGCATTAACACAGGACACGCATACAGATCACTGGCATGGGGCTGACGGTCCGGAAATAAGCCCTCACGGTTATGGCCCACTGATTTCCCACGGGGACGCCAAGGCCACGGCCAGGGGGAAGCAGTGATCTTCAACACGCAGCGCCGACACAGCTGGACGGCCGCACGCAAGAAAGGAAGTTGGACCCCTTCCTCACACCATACACAGACCCTAGTCACAGTGGGTCACGGACCTAAGAATAAGAGCTAAAACCACAAAATTCTTAGGAGAAAATATACGCATCCATCTTCGTGGCCTTGGAAAAGGGTGTTAGGAAATGCCCTTCGGAAGCAGAAGCACAAGCAGAAAAAGGAACAACCCATCAGTTGGACTTGGCCAGAACTGAGACCTTTTGTGTGCTGCCAACACCACCACCAAGGAAGGGAAGACAACCCACAGAGCGGGAGAGGATACGTGCCAGGCATAAATCTGGAGAGAGACGTGTACCCTGAATAGAACGAGAACTCTTCTGACTCAGTGAAAAGACCAACAACCTCATTTAAAACGAGCAAGGTATCTGCATAGACATTTCTCCAAAGCGGACGGAGGAATGGCCAGTGAGCACATGGGAAGATGCTCCGCGTCATCGGTCGGTAGGGAAGTGCAACTCAAAACCCCGAGGAGAGACTCTCCACTTCACACCCACCAGGACGGCTAGGATCAAAGAGTCGTAAGTGGTGGCGAGGCCGTGGAGAAGTCAGAACCCTCCGCACGTGGGCGGGGTGTGAAACAGCGTAGCTGCTTTGGAAAACGCTTGGCAGGTCCTCAACACGTTAAGTGGTGAGTTCCCCCATGACCCAGCAATTGCCGGCATCCACCAACACTGCTAGCATGTACCCACGAGAAATGAACACCTAGGTGCACACGAACACCCGTCCATGCACGATCCTAGCGGCACTGTTCACAGCAGCCGAAATGTGGACATAGCTCGAGTGTCCGACCACACACTGTAGCATGTCTGTGGGATGGAAGAGTCCCAGAGCATGGAGCAAAGATGCCCGGATACGCCCGAAAACGTGGATGGACCTGGAACCTTCCGTGCCAGGTGAAAGAAGCCAGGCACGAAAGACCATGCCCTAAAATGTCCCAGCGAGGTGAATCTGTAGGGACAGAAGGAGCTTAGTGGCTGCCTGTGGCTGGGCATGCGGTGGGGAGAGGGTGGGGGGCAGGGGTGCTGGCTAGCGGGCCGGGTTTGTTCTGCAGGTAGACAAAAGTGCTCTAACACCCGCTTGTGGGGACGGCTGCTCTGCCCCGTGAGGCCACTAACAAGCACGGGACTGTATGCTTGAAATGGACAGGTTGTATGGAACGGGAATTCTATCTCGATTAAGCTGTTTTGTTTTGTTTTAAAAAAAAGAGCTTGACTTGGGGCGCCTGGGTGGCTCAGTGGGTTAAAGTCTCTGCCTTGGGCTCGGGTCATGATCTCAGGGTCCTGGGATCGAGCCCCACATCGGGCTCTCTGCTCAGCAGGGAGCCTGCTTCCCCCCTCTCGCTCTCTCTGCCTGCCTCTCTGTCTGCTCGTGATCTCTGTCTGTTAAATAAATAAATAAATAACTCTTTAAAACAAAACAAAACAAAAGAGCCTGACAGCCCTGCTGCAGATGCCCCAGCCAGGTCCTCCCCGTTATCCGCGTGTTTTTCTCCTTGGTCTCCCGTCACCGTGCCCCAGGTTCTTTGCTCTGAACACGTCACCTAGCTGCCAAGCCCAGGTGCCAACCTGATTTTGACGGCAGAAGATGAAACTCTGGCAGCAGAGTTGCCCCCGACCGACCACTCACTGTGCGTCAGGGACCCGTGTCCCCTCCTCCCACCCCACAGTCCATCCACCAACCCGGACAAGGAAACTGCCGCGAGCCTCCTCGCGCTCAGCGCCCTCTGAAGCCCGGGAAGGGGACGAGGTCGGTGGGGGGCGCCGCAGCGGGAAGGCCGCAGACGTGCCCCGGGGCCAGGTCGGTCTAGCGGTGCACGTCTGGTCCGGCTCCGTGTCCGGGGGTACCGCGTGGGTGTATCGGAGTGAGTGGTGAGGACAATTACACCAGGGAAAGCAGTCAAGGCCCTGGTCAGGCTTCCCCAGGAGAGCTGAGCCCCCACCTGGCCCGCGCCACTCCGGAGCCCCCCCGCCTCCACCCTCTGCAGACACCCCTCCCCTCTGGGGCGCTCCCGCACCCGTCAGGTCAGGCTCCGCGGGAGCCTCGCTGACGCTGCCGGGGCTGCAGAGCAAACCCAGACCAGTCTCCGGGCTGAGTCTCGTCTCCCCGGGCTGGGGAGGTGCCAGCGCCCAGAACAAGTGCATGTTTCATCCTTTGGGACCGTTCAGGCGCATTTGCGGGGGCTGACTGAAGCCACCCAGCCAAGCTGGCATCCCCTCGGGGCTCCCACGTCCCCGAGGGCCAGACGTCCTGCCGGCCCTAGGCGGTGTGGGTGCTGAAGCGCCAGACGGGAGCCCCCTCGTGCCCCGAGAGGCGGCGCCGGGATTCCGGGAGCTTCTGGAGGCACGTGCCTCCTGCCTCCACTTCCCAGGCCCTCCCCCGAGCCTCCGCCGGGAGAACGAGCTTGGGGGAGGCCACGGGACCACCTGCAGGCTTTGTGAGGCTCGGTGCAAAACGGAACTGCGGACCGCGGTTCCAAAAGTATGCACAGTTTCGAGATGGCGACAGCAGAGTGTTAATCAGGGGGCAGGGCCCCACTGAGCCCGGGCCCCAGGTGGTCTCGTAGGCTCACACCCAGGAAGCCGGCTGGCCGCCTGCCCCCTGGGGCCGCCTCCCAGGCCCCCACATTAGGGGGCGGCTGAGGCCGTGCTCCTGCCCCGGGGGCAGCCACCGGGACAAGAGCTGGTCCCTGTTCTGCTGGGTGATCCCTTTACCAAATGGCTGGGCCGCTCGGCAAGGAAGCTGGTGTCGTTTTCTGCGGAAGCCACCCATGAAAACGTCTCTGCGTGGTGCAGACTACGGGGGGTGGTCAGGCCCCAAGTCCTTGTCACCCCCCCGGAGCTGGAGTCAGGCACTCAGGCCGGGGCAATGAGCGGCCGGGTTCGCCATCTGACCAGGCTCAGCTGCCCACTTCTGCAGCCGGGAGTACCCTAAGCAGACCCCAGACCGTGGACCCTCTGCTTGTCCCCTGGAGGGGCCCGTCTGGGCTCTCCGTATCCTGGATCTACGCTGCAAGAGGGAGGGAACCCACCACGCTGGGCCTGGAGGAAGGAGCGAGTCACTCACATGGTCTCGCACGAGCTCACCGCAGAACAGCTCCAGGGCAGGGGGGTCGAGGCTCAGAGAGGGGCAGCCCCTGGCCTGGGGCCACACAGCCAGCCCGTCCCGGCTGCATGAAGCAGTAATGCTGTCCTCAGGCCTATCCGCGGGCCAGGCCAAGCCTCGGTACGGAGCAGGGCAGCGGGGGAAACATCACTGAATTCTCCTCAAAACAGAGTCAGCCAAGCATAGGGGTGCACAGGACGGAGCCCCCAGAGCCTCCGGCTCCACCAGGGATGGGGGTGGGGGGCTGGGCACTGACCACGTCGTGGTGCGGCGGAAAGTCGAACGTGTACTCGTCCCCAAGCAGGCGGCCGTAGGCGTAGTCTCTGTGCGCCTGGTTTCCGTAGGCCCCGTAGTAGTCGTACTGCAGAACCTGGGGGACGACACATGTGTCACCGTCCTCCTACTCCTCCCTTCCCTCTGTCCTTCCCTACACGCGCACGCACACGCATACGCGCACACACACGCGCTCGGCTTGGCGGGCAGGGAGCCGGCTCCCACAGGGGCGGGCATGGGGCGGGCATGGAGCGGACGATCTGGTCCAACCTCACCGAGCCGCCTTCTGGAGGGCTGTGCTGTGCGTGCGGGGGCGGGGGAGGGGACGGGGCTCAGGCCGTCCGTGATCCCTCCCTGGGATGACACCCTAATCACCCTGGTGGTGGGTCTGAGAGCCGGTGTCGGGCTGTGCCGTTGGGGCCCAGAAGGACGGAGAGCAAGTTGGGTGGGGGCAGGGTTGGGAGAGACCAGGGCTGACGGGGAGGCAAGGGGTCGCTCAGGGCCCCCGTCAGGGCTTTCGGGGCAAGGCTAAGGCAGCGGGATAAGGCCCCGGCACCAGCCCATTGAGGGCGACAGAGTTGAGGGTCCAACGCCATTGCCATGGCAATCAGGACCACACCACGCTCCGAGGGCCTCAGGCTTCCAGGGACGGAGCTCCTTTCTATAGACGGGAAATGGAGGCAGAGAGCTTCTAGCTTGCCCTAGGTCACAAGCAAGGACCAGACAGGCCTGGCATAGACCTGGGGGCAGGTGGGCCCCAGAGGCTGAGTCCTCCGCGGCCACTTGCCGTGGCCTGTCCTGCACCTGTCAGCAGCTCTGAGATGCCCACAAGCCAAGAGGCCCCGCCCCACCCCTGCCGCTTCTGAGTGAGCCGGTCGGCTGTCACCTGGCAGCACGGCCACCCCGCCCAGCCTCCTTTCCCCAGCAAGAGCCGAGTGCAAGATTCTGACTGCGCTGGGCCGCTCGGCTGCCCTGGGAACCCCCTCAAGCCCTGGCATCTGGGGCGGGGCCTCTGCACAGTCATCTCTCTGCCCAGCAGGTGCAGCTCCCACAGGCCCCTGAGGCCCCAGAACGGACATTCCAGGTCGCTGTAGCCTGGCCGGGCATCCGGGATTTGGATGTCACCTCGTGCCCTCCCAGGTGAGAAGGTGCAGAGCCTGCCCATCTCCAGATCAAGGGAATGGTCCCGATCCCTGCTCCGGTGTCCTCTATTCTCCCATGGGACAGGCCAGCTGGCATGCAAAGGGCTCTGCCCAAGGCCCATCCTGTCCTCGTGGCCCCAGCCTCTCAGCCTCCTGGGGACAGGCCTGCCCCCCAGCATCTTCGAGAGCCTGTCTCCTCTGTCCTCAGGTGTCTCACGGTTTGCCTGTCCCTGCAGTGATTCGGACCTCGAGGGGAGCTCCGTGCTCCTGGGCAGGGAGCAAGGGTCTCTACAGGCCGATGGGAGACGGGGCCAGTGACCGCTGGGCCGTAGCGAGCTCTGCTTTCTGCCTCGCTTGCCTCAGGATGCCCTGGGAGCGGCCTTGGGCCCTGGGTTGCTATGGAGATGGGAGGAGGTTGCGCAGGAAGGGGACTGGGAAACAGAGCAGCGGGAGAGGGATCTCAGTTTGCACAAATCTGGATCAAATACTCTCCCTCCGACTGAGCTGGAAGCATCACCACACCTGCTCCAGCAGACCCCAGCCCCGAGCTTTATGGGCGGGACGGCGCGGCTTCTCTTTTGACGGCCCCGGGGCCAATGGGAGGCATGGGGGGGCGGGGGGAGCCCCCAGGAGGGCACCAGAGGCCAGGAGGCTGTGAAATCCCAACTTACAAACTAACGCAGAATGCCTAATTTGGGGCTAAGTCCTCCTACTAACATAAAATACCAGTTGCAGTTGCCAAAAATATATGAACAAAATTATGAGAAGACGCGCTAATTTCTCCTACACACGGGCGGGGGCTGCGTTGTGCACGGCCTCCTCACTGTGGCACACCAGCGTTCTCCGGGCCCCAGGCTTCTCAGAGCCCCAGAAGGCCTGGCTGCTGGGGCCATGAATGACAGCCCCGGGGGACATCAGCAGGGGAGGGGCTTAGGGCAGAGCCGCAGGGGCTCAGCCTTCCTGCACACAAGATGACTCACCCTCCCCACAGACCCCACCTGGGCTGGCAGCCGCAGGTGGGATGGGGGACGGTCGTGGAGGGGGACCCGGCCCAGGGGGCCTACTCACCGGAGCTGTGCCTTGGGGAGTAAACCATCCCGGCCGCTCCCAGCCCTGTCGCTCCTGGAACACACAGCCTCGGGCGAGTAGCTCCTGGGTAGGGGTGGGGAACAAGCACCCTTCAGGCCGGGCCAGACTACCCCCAGGCAGGGCAGCCAGTGACCCCCCAGGGAGCAGAGGGCAACGAGGTCCTCGAGGTGGGACCCAGGACCCCATGCCTGCCCCAGAGCCCCGCCCCAGCTCCCCCTGCCCCACTCCAAGAGTCCCAGCCTACTGAGAGACCTTCTCCTAGGGACAGAATTGCACCCCCAAACTCCTATGTTAAAGCCCTAACTCGCAGTGGGGCTGCATTTGGAGACAGGGCCCATGAGGAGGGGTTAGGGTGGAGTGCGGTCATGGGGTGGGGCCCTGATCCCAGGGTGGGAGGGCCCGGCAGTGCCGCCCCCAACAGGGTGGACACAGCAAGACGGCAGCCCTGGGCAGTAGGAAGACGGGCTGCACCTGCAGCCGGGCAGCAGCACCGGGCTCTGGGCCTCCCGGGCTCCAGAACAGGGAGAAGGGATGTCTATGGTCTCAGCAAGCCCCGTCTGCGCTGTGTTGTTCCAACAGTGGGAAGAGGCCAGCAGTCTCCCTCCTAGGTGCCCCCCCCGCCCCAAGAGAAGTGACAACAGGGACACAACGGGGCTCTGCGCACCCCTGCCCACAGCAGCAGGTGGCAACCGCCCAGCAGCAGACGGTCGGTGACCGAGCGCGGTGACTCCGCTCGGCAGAGCAGGGCCCGGCCCTGAAGAGCAGTGGCGTCCGACACGCGCCGCACCACGGGCGAGCCTCTAGCACACGGGCCGGGAAAGGAAGGTCACGTGTCGCTCGGCTTCCCTCACATGCAATGCCCACCGCAGAGACAGAAAAACCCGGGGGTGGTTTTTCTAGGCGGGGCCGGGGGCGGGGAGAATGGGGAAGCCCTGCGTCACGGGCACGCGGTCCCCTTTCCAGGGCGGTGATGGCCGCACAGCATCGTGAATGTCCTTATCTCCTGAATCATGCGCTTCAACGCGGTTGAAATGGCAAATTTTATGTGTCCTTCACCGCGAGACAAAAATGTAGCAGCCTAAATTGGTTTCCTGGGCCCAGCTCACACGTGCCTGCGTGCGGGGACCACCCCCGCAACACCGAGCAATTCTCAGACACCAGGACTGTGTCCAAGAATCCGGCTCCGTTCCAATGCTGTCTGCCCCGGGACGGTATCAGAGTCCCCGGGTGGGGGCCACGTCCCTCAGGGCTGACCCCCACTCTGGGCTGTCACCTGTGCTCCGGCCGGGGGCCAGGCCCCCCAACTCGGGTGGCACAGATTCACTAGAGCAGCTCACACGGCTCCGAGGCTGTTTCACCCCCTGGATCGCCGGTGCACTGCAGGAGGTTAGAGCTCAGGGACAGCCAGACACAAGCGGGACAAGCGGGACGTCAGGCCAAGTGTGGGGGAGGGTGTAGGGCTTCCGGGCCCCTCCGGGCGCCACTCTGCCCAAATCTCCACGGGCTCCCTAGCCCAGAAGCTCTCTGTGCCCCTCCTTTGGGGTTTTTAGGAAGGCGTCATTACACAGGCACAACTGATGGAAGCAGTGGCCACTGGTGATTGAGTCCACCTGCCGCCCCCCCTTCCTCCCCAGAGGCCAGGGGTAGAACAGGACGTTCCGGTCCCCTAATTGCGCGGCTTCCAGCCGGGTTCCCTGGCAGGCAGCCTCCTTCCTTAGGTTGGGCCCAAAGCCACTATTAACGTAACAAAAGGCACCTTTATGGCTCTCATCACTTAGGAAATTCCAAGGGTTCGGACCTTCCTACCAGACAGGGAACTGGACAGAGACCGTACCTATTCCTTATTCTAAGTCACAATATCGCAAGGACACAGTAAAGTCCTAGAGCGGCAGATTTCTTTGAAAATCAATTTGGTCTGGGGAAGGAAAGACAACCGCCGCTCGCGTTTGGAAGGGGCCTGTGTCCACCTGCGGCCCCGCCCAACAGGCAACGGGGCCGGAGCCCCAGGCTGAGCAGCTCCAGAAGCTGGGGCTGGCCGGGGTCCCGAGGCTCTGGACCGGCCGCCTCTGCGGCTTCCCGTGGGCCACCCAGACCCCGAGCAGGGAGGGAAGGGGCCAAGGTAACACTGCCAACCGGTGACACCCCAGAAATGTCCTCTTCGGACATCCACGGGGGCAGCAGCTGAGGACACAAAAGATCACCTGCAGTGAGTGGCAGAGGCGTGTGCATCGGGGGAGAGTCCCCTCCCCAGGAGGGAAACAGGGGGGCTAGGCTCTTCTAATAAAACAATGCATGGCCGGGACGCGTCATGGGCAGGGCTGACAGCGTGGGAAGGCGGAATCGTGAGGGGATTCAAACTCCTCCCTGGGCACGGGGTGAGCTGGCTCCTGCGCGTGCCCTTCGGGCAAAGCTGTGCACTTCTGAGCAGTCGTTATGAGCCCCCCTGTTTCCACGGCCAGCCAAGCAAGCCCTATGTTCGCTGGGGAGGCCATGGAGCCCTCAGGATCCATGCAGGGTGAATAAAGACCCGGGCAGGCTGGGGAGAGCCGGAGTCTGTGTGGGGTCCGAGACCATTGCTGGCCCCCTAAGCTGAGCCAAAGGGCAGGGCAGCCCGGGAACCACTGATGTCTTTGGGCCTCTCCCCAGGAGGTGCAGGGGACACTGGGTCCCTCTGGGGTCCAGGTCCTGGAGTCCCAGATGAAGGAGGTTCCTTTATTCAGCTCGACACTCCCTGCTCCCGGAGCCTGCCCCTCCTGCCTCCCCCCTCATCTACCCATTCAACAAACGTCCCCTGAACAGTAGTATGAGTCAGGCTCTGGGCTCCGCTCAGGAACCAGAGACACGACAGCACAGCTCCCCAGCCCACGGCCACAGAGAAGCAGAGCTTGCAAAGGCTGGGGGCACAGGGCAGGTGCCTGGCCTTTGGGGGGGCCCGCGAGAGTGCACAGGGCCAGGCCCCAGGAAGGGCATCCGATGGTGGGTTTTATCATACAGGTAGAAGCTGGCCAGGGAGGAAAGGCAGCCGAAACAGCCCCCCTCCACCACCCCCCACCCCGAGCAGGAGCACGTCTCCACGGCACACCCTCCTCTGACATGGGACCTGCTGATGCTGACACCCACCAACGCACCTGCCATTCCGGGGCCCTGCCACCAGCAGCCAGCAAGGGCTCTGAGCACATTCTGCCGGGAAGACCCTGGGAATGACCGAGCCCCCCATCGCCTCGCCTGCCCAGCAGCTGGGGCGCCACATGCCCTCCGGTCACCCCAGTCCCGTGGGCGTCCTGCGGGTCACCGCGCTCGTCAGGGGGCCGTACCTCGTGCAGGGGGTCGGTCCTCATGTTGCGTCCCGCCAGGGGCTCGTCGTGGGGGAAGACCACAGAGTAGTTCTTGGCGTAGGACTCGTGGCTGCGCTCTCGGATCCAGCGGCGGTGGTCCGTGAGCCGGGGATGGAAGCGCCTGTCGCGGATGGAGGGGCCCGTCACTGCTGCACGGGCCCGGGACGGGAGGGCTGGCCCGGGATCCAGGACAAAGCTGGACCCTCACCCCTCCGCCAGAGTCCTCCCCGAGGCGTGGGCTCAGCAGGGGGGCCGGGCTCTGCTCTCCTGCCGGGGCTCTCCTCACTGCGACCCCCGCCCACCACACCAGGCTCCCTCCAGCCTTCCTGAGGCCACAGCAGTCAGAGCCTCCCAGCGGCTGGTCCATCTGGTCTCCGTGGACAGCCGTGGCTGCCCCAGCCGACTGCACAGCCGCCGGCCCACCTGTGTCCGGGGCCCCCAGCCCCACCCCCGCACATACCCACTCTCAGACCCCCGCTCGGACCCGCCACCCCGGCTGTCCCTCCCCCCACTGTCCACCTGCTGGCATCTCACGCATCCCCCAGGCCCTAGGTCCTTGTCCGTGTTTCATCCTCCCAGTGATCCCTGTCCCAGCCTCGTCAGGGCTAACTGACGCTTACTCTGCACACAGTTCTAGAGAGCAACGTTCTGCCTGGGGCAGGGGTGAAGCTACAGACAGGAGCCTAGGACTGCGGATACTATCACTAGGCATCCCGAGGATGCCCGGAGCTCCCGTCTGGTGCAGGACCAGGGCTGAGCGCGAGTCTGCGGGAATGTCTGCGGGAACCTCGCTGTTCACCCCGCAGCCCCTGGAGGGAGAGGAGGGCGAGGGAGCCACGGAGCTGGGCCAAGGGTCTGGGGACGGTTCCTGGACGAGAAGCGGTGTGCAGGGCGTGGGTCTGGAAATCCGCAGCCGCCGTTGGAGGGGCGGAGATGGGGAGGCAGGAGGCTGGGAGGTCTGGCCTCCGCTGATGGCCACTCTGGTGACTCCCGCCAGTCACTAGGAGCTGACGTGGTTCTCCTGGGATGGGACTCCTGACCCTCCCATCAGCTTTGAGGGTGTGAGTCCTGGACGAGAATGGGGATAGGCAGCTGGGGGGTCTGGGGAGCTGGGTTCCTTCTTTAGGCCTCCAGGACGTTAGAGGAAGCCGGACCCAGGGCAGGCCTGGGTGATCCCAACACTGACAGATGTGACCCCTCCGGCTGGCGTCCCGCCGGCCAGCACCGCCTGCCTCTCCGCTCATATCTGTGCCCGTGTGCGCATGGCAGGGACGCGGGTTCAAGTTCAGCCGGAGCACGACTGGAGACCGGCAGGGGAATGGACCACGCCCTGTGTCCACGCAGACCTGGCCGCGGTGTCCATCCCATGAGCAGGTGGGCAGGGGGCCTGCGGCCAGGGCCAAAGCCAGGGCTAGGGTCCAGCCACCCTCCTCACTCAGAGAAGGAATGACTCCTCCTCCCCACTTATTGGGACCCCAATGAGTTGCGCTAAAAATCACAGCTCGCACTCCAGACCCTGCCCAGGCCAAGCACTGGGGTGAGCACCGTGCATACGAGACTCAGACGCACTCTGCTGAAAGGTGGGTCACTGCTCCCAACCCACAGATGGGAAAACCACCTGCCTGAGCCACGAGGGTGGCTGGACTAGTTCGCTGCCCCCGCCTCGATGCACCAGGCCCCAGCTCTTAGGGGCTCCCTCCCCGTACCCTCTGCCTCCTAACCCGTGACCTCCAGGCCCCAGCCTGCGAGCCATAAGCCAGCCCACGAGATGCTCCTGCCAGGGAAGGCAGCCGACGGACGGAGGGAAGCCCAGACCCCCTTCTGCCCAGGCCGGGGCCTTGGCCAGCCCAGACCTAAGGCCGCCCGCTGACTCCAGGACTGTGCACCCCCTCCCTGCTGGGCCTCCCTCAGCCCAGGAGGGGTGCAGGCAGGCCAGCCTCGTCCTGCAGCCGTGGACGCCGCGGCACCGGGAAGCTGCCCCCCGAGGCCCGGGGTGAGCCCTGGCGGGTGGGTCTGTTCCAGGGCCGAAGCACTCGCCTGCCGGGGAGGTCAGAGCCCGGCCCGGCTCCGGCTCGTGCCCTGCATGACCAGCAGACAGGCGGCCGCCCCCACCGGCGCCTCCTTTCACTGTTTGCAGCAGGAGGGGCTTGGGCCGGCCCGTCCCCGAGGCTCCTCACAGCTATCGTTTCTGGAACATTCCTCTCTTGGGAAAGCGTGGGCGCAGCCCCAGTCAGGCTCTGAGGCAGCCACAGCGCAGACTGCCGTGCCAGGCGCCGTGGAGGGGGTGGCAGTCGGGGAATCTCAGTGTCTGTCTGTCTGTCTGCCTCTGTGCGGGCCAGATATCCCCCTCACACACACACCCCACCCCCGCAGTGGGTGTAATGTCCTCATCAAGCCAGGAAGGGGCAAGGTTAGCAGAGCAGGGGGCACGAGCTGAACCACCCCTACGGGGCCGCCCGGGTCCCCCCAGGGAGGCTGTCTGCCGGGACCAGTGACGGTGGAGCGGGGGCCCCTCCAAGCTGCTGCCTGTGGACCCCAGCCCTCTCAGCTCCCACCCTGCGGGCCGTGGCTGGGAGAGTCTCCCCCCGCACTGCCCGTCGGCGGAGGGTGGTGCAGACCAGGCTGCCCCCAGCTCTGACGTCAGCTCCCCTCCACCTGGGCTCGGGTCTGTCTGGGCTTCCTTGCAGACATGCTTCAGAGCAAACTACCGACCCAGACGCATTCGCTGCTCCCAACACTGGCAGCACGTAGCGTCATGACCCGGGGGTCCCAGAGAGGCAATGGCTCGGCCTTGGGTCACACTTATCCCTATCACCGGATGGCATCTCTGCTCAGGGCTGTCTGCCACCCAGCCTCCGCCTGTGGACGGACAATAACCAGTGCAGCCTCGCTTCCTGGGCCACGCGTGCGGTCCCTCCTGCTCCCCAGGCCTCAGTCGCCCCATCTGCAAAGTGGGATGACGTGATCCCGTTGTTGATCCTGGAGCTATCCGGAGGGTCAAGCAGGACGCTGGCACAAGAAATCCCGGAAGCTATCAAGGGCCGTGGATCTGCCAACCCCAGGCCCCTGCTGACACCTCTTCCAAGAAGCCCTCTGGATTTCAGGGAAGGCTCCTTTCTAAAGAGCCCTTGCCATGTACCCCACTCTACCGAATCCTGGGGCACAGGTTCTGGTAGACACTCGCCTGATATCATAGCTGTACATGTCCTTCTCCGGGCGCCCGTGGACAATCCAGTGGGCCAGCTCCCGCCCACAGCCTCCGCCCAGCATCATTCCTGGCAGGGGTGAAGCCAGAGGTCTGCCGTGGTCCCGGAGCCCTCACCCAGCGCCCACAGCCGGCATCACCCCTCCCCTAGCCCTGGATCTCACACCTGGGGTGTTGTGCACCTGCTAATAGGACCTCGCCCCTCCCTGCCAGCCTCCTCCGCACCACCCCCTTGCCAGGATCCACCTCCGCTCTGTCTGGGGGAGCTGGGAGGGGCAGGGGCGGGGGTGCAAAGTGGCGGCCCTTGCACTCACCTGCACTGTTGAAACCACAGCCCAGGTAGAATCCTCGGAGTTCGGGCGCCTCCCCCATGAGGGGCTTGTGGTCAGGCGTGAAGGACTCTGGAAGGAAGGGGGCCTGACGCTGCCTCCAGGCCACGTGCCTCCAGGGCAGGGTCTCCCGAGACAGCAGTGACCAGAGTGGGGTCTGCTGGTGCCTCCTTCATCCAGGCCTTCCCCATCCTCACGACTCAGCTCAACGCCGCTTCCTCCGGGGAGCCTCCCTAATTGCCCCTGCCACATTCCCAGGCTCCTCAGCATTTATGGCCAGAAGCAACCAGCTGGGAGAGGACTCTGCCTTGCAGAGTCCAGGTTTGTCTCACGACTGTCACCATTCTCCTGCTGGTGAGGGGCCTCTCCCCAAGCCCCCGTCACAGGGCGAGGCTCTCCCTCACCGCGCCACCTTCCTGCTGTGTCCTGCTGCTCGTCTGTGCCCACTGGACCAGGAGAACCGTGAGGGCAGGGACCGGGCTTCACTCACCCCTGTGTCTCAAGGCCTAGCACAGGGCCCACCACACAGCAGGTGCCTGATAAATGTTCGCTGAATGAAGGAATGATCCTAAGTTCTTTGGGAGAGGGACGGGGGCTTCTGCTCCTGCCTGTTGCTGGCGGGTCACCCGCAGAGGCCAGGGCATGATGGCGAGGGACCCTCGGACATCATCATGAAGAGCTGAGCTTTGCAGACAGTCCTGGGTTCGAACCCTGCTTTACTCCTTCCTAGCTGGGTGCCCTTGGGCCAGTCACTTCTCTCCGAGCCTTAGTGTCCTCATCTGTAAACCTGGGAGCACAGCACTTCCTTCCGGGGCTGTGAGTCAGCCCATCTGCAAATACTTGTAGCCCCCGTGTCTGTGCTCCAGGCTCGGCTCTGAACGAGACCAGTCCCAGCCCTCAGGGAGCTGACCAGACAGTGATGGATGCAGGAAATAAACAAATAAGCAAAAGAGAATGTTTGGTAAGAAAACAGAGTGGAGGAGAGGGTGGTGAGGGACTCCTGACAGCCCTTCCTGACAGGTACCACGGTCACCAGGGAGAGATGAGGAAACCCTGGGAGGCGGGGTCTCTCTATCCCAGTCCCCTGCTAGTGAACCCTGGATGCCGGAGCGACGCTCAGGGCTGCCCGGCCCCCGGCCCAAGTTCCTAACCTCTGTGCAGCTCTGCTCCCTGCGGGGGGAGCAGGCCTGACCTGGGGGGCGGCATCTGAGGCCACTCCCGTCTATGGGACCTGGGGGAAACTTCCAACCAGCTGGAGAGGGGGACACCCCAGAGAGGGGGAAACCCCAGAGGTCTGAAAGACAGAGTTGGGGTGGCTGAGGGAGGGTCAGAGAAGGCAGAGAGCATCAGGACGGGAGCTTCCCAGGGGGCCCCATGAACCCTTGGGCAGAGCGGGGATGTTTCCCACCCGGGGCCATGGGAGGACAGGAAGATCAGAACAGCCTCATGGGGCAAGTCAGGAGAGAGTTTCGGGGTCGAGAGTCTCTTGAATGTTTAACAAATGACTCAAGCCTGTACAACATGAGGCTGCAGGAAGACGGGATGTCTGGCTGCACAGACAGGGGCCCCCACCTTGGCGGTGACCTCCGGGACCTGGAATGGGAGCTCTGCCTGCCCCCAGATTCCCCAGAGTCAAGGGGGCCTGGGACTTCCGAGTTCTGTTCTGGAAGCCAAAGGCCGCTGACCGCGCTTGTGCTCCCCGGCAAGAGAGAGGCTGATCTCCGCCGTGAACCCTCCCTCCCAGGCAGGAGACCAGACACAAGATGTCCTCACAGCACCTCGCCTTTGTGGGAGCAGTGACTGCCCGGGCTAATTAAACACGATGCTCCCGGGTGACCCGCACTCCCGGGATTGTCTCGGGCCTGTGCTGCTCACCGCCAGCCCCTCGCAAGCCCGGGGAAGCCGCTGGGGGGTGGGTAGGCAGTGAGACTTCGGCCCACGGCCCACGCCCGGTGCTTCTAACCTGCTCACTACGGCTGGGCTTCCTGAGAGCTGAACAGATTAGAGCCGCCCTGGCTGGCGGCCGTGTCGATGCCAGGGGCACGGAGGGAGAGGGCGGGACTCCTGCAGGCCACGGGCCCCCGGCATCAGAACCTGCCCCTCTCCTGGCCCGGCCTGCCCCTTGCTCCCTGAGTGGCTGTGGACTACCCCTTCCTCCCTAGCCTCTGGCTGTCCCCTTCCCCTCAGGGGACTCACAGCAGTTTGCTGGCCCAGCCGTGCCCTGCACCTAACATGTGGCTCTCCTTCGTGCTCCACGCCTGCTGAGTAAGTGCTCTGTCACCCATTTCACAGAGGAGGACACTGAGGCACGGGAACTGAGTCTCAGACACAAACTTTCCCCTTGGGACAGCACCGTATCCTTCAGGGACTCTCTCCCCAGCCCTGATGTGGGCCAAGCTGGCCCCGCCCATTTTCTGCCTTGATTGACGATGAAAGAGACCCCACACGTGCCAGGGAGGAAGGGGGGCAGAATAGGGCGCGTGTGGTTCTGCTGGAGCCACGAAAGGGGTGGTGTGTGTCCTGCCCGCCCGCGGCAGGGGCAGCCCGGGTCCAGGCCTGACATAGGCCAGATGCACTTCTCAGCCAGAAGGACCCTGGGATGCCCACCCCCAGCTCCCAGCCTCCCCACTCACCAGGGCCGCAGACCGTGGACTTGACCCCCGTCTTCTCCAGCACAGGGACGCGGTTGACGGCTCCCTCAATGTGCGGGCTGAACACATCCCAGTCCAGGTCAAAGAGGCCAAAGGCAAACTTGTCTGACACCTGCGGGGGGGCAGGCAGGGGTGCGGCCCTGTGACAGGGAGCTGAGCCCGGCCAGCCCGCCCCGTGCTAGCAGAGGGACAGGGCTGGGCTGTGTCCCTCAGGCCTCCTCCGCTGACCGCTCAGCAGGGCCCGTCCGCTCCCCTTCCCCGTGTTGGCCCAGGCCCCCCCTTTCTGTGCTGGATTGTCGCCGTGGCCTCTCCCTGGTCACGGTCACCTGACCCCCCACTTCCTCCGACCCATTCTCCTAAGTCAGACCAGGCCCTCTCTTGCTCTCAAGCCCTCCATGGATCTCCGTGGCTCTCTGTGCCCGACAAAGCCCTACGAGGCCCTGTCCATGTCCACCTCTGACGCACGGCCACACCGGCCTGCCTTCCGTTCTTCGAGAGGGACGAGCCTGACCTGACCTCAGGGCCTTCACCCCTGCCTGAGGCAGCCCCTCACCCACCGGCTCTCTCTGCAGGTCTCTGCTCTGCCGTCAGCTCCCCGGGCCGCGGCGGGGGGCAGGGGGTTGCCCTGCCTGACCAGTGTGAAGGGCATCCCTCCACACCACTTGGGAAGAAGCTTACTGGGCTTCTTCCTAACCTGCCGGCTCCATTCAGCACACAGATCCCCACGGCTTCTTGTTTATTGTGGGTCCCCCCACCTAGACAGAGGCACCCCGGGATAGGGACTTTGATGTTGGTCTCCCCCGGTCCCCGGGAAGTAAGACGGCATCTGACCCAAAGCTGTCATTCAGTCATTCCATTTCTGCATGAAGCCAGGAGTGAGGGTGGCCCGGGAATGCTCGGGGGAGCCGAGGGGGCGGCCGGACCTCAGGCAGCCCCCTGAAGCTGCCGGGGGGAGCAGCCAGGTCTGGGGGACGCTGCTGCCGTGGGGGCGGGGCCTCAGGGGGGTTTGCTGCGGACACCGGGCTTTCAGGTTTCTGTCTTCCAAAGCCATTACTTTCCATTTCTGCAGCCTCTATTACTGTCGTGAGGCCAGCCCTCTCCCTGCCCCAGCTCTGGGTCTCCCCGTGTGCCAGGCTCAGAGAAAAAGGAGTGAGAGGACCTGCCGCTTCTCAGCGGGAGGGTGGGTTTCCTGTTAGAAGGCTTCTCCACGCTGAGACGCGGCCCCCAACCACCCCCTCCATCCCTTAGTGTCTCACCTCCTCCCAGAAGATGGGGTTGGTCTCATAGCCGCCCACAGACAGGGCGTCCCCTTGGAGGCGGAGGTAGACCGAGGCGTCGTGGTCACGGACATTGGGCATGTTCTGGAAGGCAGAGCAGAGAGGCCTCGGGGTCAGCCAGGGCTGGGCGGTCCCAGGCCCACAGTGGCCCGTGGCATCTCCTCCTTATTGTAGGCCTCAGGTTACACGGTGGACAAACCACTCTCCCCACTCAAATCTCTCCTTCCCTAGACCCCATAAAACAGCAGCAAAGAAGTAAGAAGGAGATGAAGGAAGGAGGGAAGGACAAGGTCTAAGCCACAAATCCCGGGGAACCATGGCGGGACAAGAGCCCGCGGAGCTCTCCAACAACACCGCGCACGCCAAGCCGAGTAGGCACCCCTGCGCGGGCCTGGGCACGGCAAAATGCCAAGTCGGGCCGGTGCGCACCCTCCAGTCCCCCCCATCTGTAGAGTCCTGGCTTGTGGCAACCCAGCTCCCTCTGCAGGGCCCGATGGGCAGAGTGCACGGGGTGTGTGTGTGAGTGTGTATACACACGAGTGTGAGAGCGTGTGCATGTGTGTACATGGATATGTGTGTAAGTGTGCACATGTGTGAGTGAGAAAGAGTACATGTGTGAATGGAAAGGCCAGGGTCTCTTCAGAGCAGTGAACCCGGGTCCCCTCCATCCCCACCCAGCACGGCCTGGAGCCTGGCCTGGGGACAGCCCTGAGGTCTGGAGAATGGGGCCCCCACAGGCTCTGGTCTCAGAGGTGTGAGGGGTGGGTTTCCGTTCCCCTCTACAGCAGCCTGGGGACTCTATCATGGAAACACAAAGTGGCCTGTGGAAGGTTCCAGACGCTAATGAAGTGGCCTGTGGAAGATTCCAGATGCTGACATAGGGGCCCTCACCAAAGAGGACAGCTCACCCTCATCTCCTACAAGATGCCCTCCTATCCTCCATCTCCAAGCTTCCAGTCGGCCTGCAGAAACTCCCCCTTAAAACCCATACCAGGAACTTCAGAGCTATGACAAGGTTGGGTCCATCAAACAAGAGACCATGGAAAAGGAACAATCCCAGATGAAGAAAGAGGTCTCAAAGTGAGAGATGATCATCAAAATGAAAAATGCAACTGAAGGGTCAGATAAGACCATCTTCTAGATATGAGGCCAAAAAAAGATGAAGAAATTGCAATCAGGAAAGAAAAAAATAAGGAAATCACAAGGGCAGCCCTAAAGGTCCAACATCTACCTTACAGGGGTTCCAGAAAGACAAACAGAGGAAATGGATTAGAGGAACGTCAGAGAAGCAATCCAGGACAATTTCTCAGATTAAACACCACAGATCTCCATATTAAAGGGCCCACCAAGCCCTGTGCACGCACAGGCAGCACAGAGGCCATGCTGGGGTAGAAACATCGGAACCAGAGGAACAGACGCGTCCGGAAGAATGGCACAGCAGTCCCGGAGGCCAGAGGGCCTGGAGCCAAGTCTCCAAAATTCTGACAGACAGTTTTAGATGGAGAATTCTAGACCCAGTCAATCCATCAATCAAGTGTAAGGAAAGAATAAAGATTATTTCAGACATCGATGAACGCAAAAGTGTTTACCCGCCATCTGCCCCTTCTCAGTAAGCAACCAGAGCACACGCCACAGATCCAAACAGAAGAGGAGAGAAGAAGGCTCCAGGGTCACAGCCGAGCAGAGGCCACAAGGCATTCCTTCTAGAATGGAGATCAGAACAGCTGGAGGGTTCCTCCAGGGGAGGGGAATGGGACTTACAGACTGTATGTGATTTCCCTGGTGTGCGGAGTGCTGCAGAACATATTCTTGAGAAGTAGCTGACAGTTGAAATGTTTGGGAGGACAATGGGACAGTTAGAATATAAGTGCACATATCCTCAACAAAATACTAACAAACTGAATCCAGCAACAGAGAAAAGGATTATATCCTATGGCCTAATGAGATTTATCCCAGGAATGTAAGGTTGGCTTGACATCTGAAAACAAGTCTTTGTAATACATTGTATCAACTGAGTAGGATGAAAACCCATCATTCCAATAGATGGCGGAGAAAGCATTTCCAACACATTTCATCACAAAAACACTCAACAATCTAGAAATAGAAAGGAACTTCCTGACAAAGGGTATCTAAGAAACACCCACAGCTAAAACATACTTATTTTCAGCTTTTCCTCTAAGATTAGGCCAACAGAAGGATGTCTACTCTCAGTACTTTTACTCAGCCTCGTACTGGAATTTCTAGCCAATACAGCAATGAGGCAAGAAAAAGTATTAAAAGGCATCAAGCTTGGGAAAGAAGGAGTAAAATGATCTCTATTTGCGGATGACATGATCCTGCATGTAGAAAATCCTAGGAACCCACCAAACAACTATTGCAACTAACAAAACAGTTCAACAAAGGGGCAGGATACAAGGTCAATGTACGACAGACAAATAAAAACTATTGTTTTGTTTTTCATTTCATCAACATTGGACAATCAAAAATGAAATTAATAACTCCACTCACATCATCGAAAGGAATTTTTTTGAAGATTTTATTTATTTATTTGAGAGAGAGCGTGCACACACATGAGCACAAGCAGGTGAAAAGGGAGAAATAGATTCCCTGTTGAGCAGACCCCGATGCGGGGCCCGATCCCAGGACCCTGAAATCATGACCTGAGCTGAAGGCAGATGCTTAATGGACTGAACCACCCAGGAGCCCCCATCGAAAAGAATTTTCAAATACTTACAAATAAATTTAACAAAACAAGTGCAAAACTTATACTCTAAAAACTTGGCAATATTTTTGAAAGAAACTAAGAAGACCTAAATGAACGGAAAGACGTCTCACGGTTACAAAATGAAGACTTGACTACGGTCAAGATGACAATGCTCTCCAAATTGATCCAGATTCCACACAATCCCCACTAAAATCGCAGCTGGCTTCTTGGCAGAAAAGGACAAACTGATCCTAAAATGCATACGGCAATGCAAGGGACCCAGAATACTTACAACAATCTTGAGAAGGAAGAGACTCATGCTTCACGATTCAAGACTCATTACAATACTGTAATCGAGACGGAGGGCATTAACACAGGACACGCATACAGATCACTGGCATGGGGCTGACGGTCCGGAAATAAGCCCTCACGGTTATGGCCCACTGATTTCCCACGGGGACGCCAAGGCCACGGCCAGGGGGAAGCAGTGATCTTCAACACGCAGCGCCGACACAGCTGGACGGCCGCACGCAAGAAAGGAAGTTGGACCCCTTCCTCACACCATACACAGACCCTAGTCACAGTGGGTCACGGACCTAAGAATAAGAGCTAAAACCACAAAATTCTGAGGAGAAAATATACGCATCCATCTTCGTGGCCTTGGAAAAGGGTGTTAGGAAATGCCCTTCGGAAGCAGAAGCACAAGCAGAAAAAGGAACAACCCATCAGTTGGACTTGGCCAGAACTGAGACCTTTTGTGTGCTGCCAACACCACCACCAAGGAAGGGAAGACAACCCACAGAGCGGGAGAGGATACGTGCCAGGCATAAATCTGGAGAGAGACGTGTACCCTGAATAGAACGAGAACTCTTCTGACTCAGTGAAAAGACCAACAACCTCATTTAAAACGAGCAAGGTATCTGCATAGACATTTCTCCAAAGCGGACGGAGGAATGGCCAGTGAGCACATGGGAAGATGCTCCGCGTCATCGGTCAGTAGGGAAGTGCAACTCAAAACCCCGAGGAGAGACTCTCCACTTCACACCCACCAGGACGGCTAGGATCAAAGAGTCGTAAGTGGTGGCGAGGCCGTGGAGAAGTCAGAACCCTCCGCACGTGGGCAGGGTGTGAAACAGTGCACACGCTTTGAAAATGGTCTGACAGTTCCTCAAACAGTTAAACATAATTACTATATGATTCAGCAATTCCACTCTAAGATATCTGCCTAAGAAATATTAAAACACATCCACACAGAAATGTGTACATGAATATTCATAGCAGCATTATTCAAAACAGAAACCACTCGAATGTCCATCAACAGATAAATGGAAAAATAAAATGTGATCTACAATAGAATATTATTTAGCCATTAAAAGGAATGAAATTCTGATAATGCATCACACGGATGAACTCTGAAAATGTCAGACTGAGTGAAAGAAGTCAGACCCCAGAGGCTATATATGGTCCAATTTCATTGTATTAAATGTCCAGAATAGGAAAATCCACAGAGAGAGAAATCAGATTAGCAATTATCTAAGGTTGGGGGTAGGATGGGAAATGGGGAGTGACTGATAATGGGTATGGGATTTGGGGGGTGAAGGTCATGTCAACAGAGAGACCAAAACATAGACGGAGGCAGCGACAGTTACATAGGAAGCTGAGCAACCAGAAAACAATTAATAACTCCAGGAAACACAAAAGTTCGATGCTGTTTGCTCAGGAGTTAATAATATTTCCACTGTCAGTATACTGCAAACCCTGACTACTTGATTTAACCAATAAGCAAACCAAAATCATTTTAGAAACTGAGCAGAAGTAGGGAAAGAGCACATCCCCTGTGGCTCTCTGGCACCGAGGGAACTGACTTCTCTCCTGGACCCTTACCCTGGAGATGGGCACATCAGAAGTGACTCCTCTGTCCCATCTCCGAGGACATACAGAGACAAAAGGGATAACTTGGCAGATGCCCCCCCCCCACTCCAGTGTCCTAGCTGTCCAGCTCCTCCATAGACCTGGAATAAGAATGTCCGCAATGAGGGGTCGTTGGAAGGAGCGCGTAGGAAGTTCTCGGTAACTGAACGCTTCGGAAACAGAAACAGTGAGATCATTACCTCTGTTGTCACTACTACTCTAAAAACAAAACAAAACAAAAACTGGCGTTCCGTCGAGCAGGACAGTGGGGACACCTGGTGGCCAGGGAAGCCCCTGACTTTCCTTCTAGCTCCTGGGGCCCAGCACACTGAGCTGCCCTAGAGTGCCCAACGCGTCTTGTCACCTCCACGCAGAAGCCCACCCTGCAGCTATGACCTGGTCTCACTGGTGTCCCTTCCCCCCAACCTCACTCTGCTCCCTTTCATTGTTTCTCCTCTCCCCCACTCCTTCCAAATCCTGCTAGCTGCTTCCTCTGGGAAGGCTGCCTGATAGCTCCAGCATTCCCTAATCTCATCCTCTGGGGCACCCGCCAACTGGACCACCCTGTGCCCCGTGGTCCTGGCCATCGTCACCCTCACCCCAGCTACCACCTGAGGAGTACCTGCTACAGCCCAGGAGCCACATTCAGCCCTTCCTCTCCGACATGGGCTCCTCCCTCAGCCCCACGCACTCAGTACCCTTATTGTCCATCTTGCAGAAAAGGAAACTGAGGTCTACCCAGCACTATGACTGGCCTGACTGGGTAACGGAGGAGCTGGGATGCAGCCCCTGAGCCTGAGCCTTCCTATCACCCGGTGCCCGGGTACAGCAGTGTCTGCAAAAGCAGGTGCAGGCCGGCAGAATGAGGACCAGCCAAGAGCACGGGACCCACTGCAATTGTGGGGGACACACACACCAGGCCCGGAGAGGGAGGGCGCCAGGTCACAGAGCAGCCGGGGCAGTGCTCGACTCGGATCCAGCTGCGGGCCAGACCTTCAGAACTGGGGCTTCCTAGGACGCACAGCCCTGTGGCCACCCAAGAAGTATCCCTCCACAGGACACAGCCTGTCCCCAGCCCTCTGGAGCCCACTGTGGCCTGAGGGCGACCCCTGGCGGCCACCTGAGGTCTGTGCTGCATCCCATTAAACTCGTTCATGAACCGGGGAAGCCATGTGTCAAGGGAGAGGGGCAGGAGTGCGTGGGGAGCCCGGCACCTGCCCCAGCCCCTCAACAGTGTGGTCCCAGTGACTAGCCAGAAGCCAGGCTCATCCCGGCCAGGACCCTCGTTACTGGGTCCCATCTCACACTGTCCCACGTCCACCCCCTCAGCCCCCCTGAACTGCCTTCAGGTCCTGGGCTGCTGGGCTCCCACACTCTGCTCCCTGGGCTTGGAGTCTCCGGAGCCCCTTCCCCTGGCCTCTGCAGAGCCCCATAAGCCTGCTTGGGAATTGCCCCTTTACTGGTCTGTACCTGCCCCCCAGCTCGACCCCGACCAGAACTGGGTTCTTTTCTCTTTTACAGCCCTGGTTTCTAGAATAGGGCCTGGGACGCAGCAGTCAATGTTGGCTGCTGAGTGGGAAGAAGGAAGGAGGGTTACATGGAATGGTGGGTTAATGCTTCACAAATGGATGGATGATGAGTGAGAGAGGGAGGGAGGGAGGGATGGAGAGAGAAAGAGAGGGAGGGAGGGAGGGACGGAGGGAGGAGTAGTCATGGACAAGGTGATCATTGACAAGGTGACAGGAAGCTACCAGCCCACACCACAGTGGGACAGTGGCGGGGTGGGGGAGATGAGAAGGGGAGAAGAGGAGAGAGGGCAGGGGTGCAGAACCCTCTGTCTTCCTTGGCAGGGCCTCTCCAAGCCCCCAGGGAGGATCTGAGGGTCTGAAATCGGCGCCTCCGACACTGGCACCCAGGGCACATTAGGGAGCGTCCAAACACGTACAGGTCCCCTGAAGCAGCACCTGGAGCTCGGAATGTGCCCACGCCCCAGACGGGCTGCACCACGCAGGACACGCAGTTGGGCCTCCCTGAGGAGCCGTGCCCCGAATCAGCACCAGGAGGTTCCCTCATTTACCTCTGACCCCACCCCAAACACCCAGTGTGAGGGTACCCATTTCCCAGATGAGGTGACTGAGGCTCGGGGTGGAGAGGGAACTCACAGGGGTCACGCCACCTGCGAGCATACCTACCTGGATGCCCTCGATGCGCTCGGTGACGACGTAGGCGTGGTGCATGGCCACCAGCGGGACCTTGACTCCAGCCATCCGGCCCACGGCGCTGGCCCACACACCTGTGGGCGGGACAGGGACAGGTCAGCTCTGCAGCACCAGGCAGGGCTGCCAGCCCAGTGGGCAGGGGGAGCCTCTGCGGGCCTGTCTGTCCCCCCCAGACCCCCACCCAGAGGCACGCCAGGCTTAGGAGGCAGCCAGCATGGCCACCCGGGAGCCAGGAGAGACCCCTGCCCACCTGCACAGTTGACCACACAGGGCGTCTGGATGGAGCCGTGCTCTGTCTCCACAGCGGCCACGCGCCGCACCCCGAAGTCGTCCGTCCGCACGCGGATGCCACTCACTGGGCAGTTCTCGATGACCTGGCAGCGAGAGGGGCTGCTTCCAGAGCCCAGCAGGGCTCAGTGAGGGTGCCCACCGCCCCCACCGTCACCGGCTCCCCACCACCCAGACGGGACCTGGACCCCTGCTCCTGCTGGGCCCGCGTCCTGCGACACCAGTGAAGTGGGGTGACCCCAGCACTGGAAGCTAACCCCACGCTCCCGACTCGGAGGATGTGTCCCCAGACACACAAGGTCTTTCTCATAAGGTGACATCTAAAAAGCAAGGCTGGCTTCACTAACGGGCGTTTGCAGTCTAGTCTTCCAGACCACGGAGCAGTGTGGCTGGGTTCTGCCTATAAAAACACGTCTTCCTAAGAAATAGTTGGGGCATGTAAAACTGAAACGTCAAACTTCTCCTTTCTGATGTTTGCTACAATGATGTGCACATCTGGATAAACAAGGAAAAGCACAGAAGAGGTCCCGAGAGGACACGCTGGTCTAGCAGAGCCCCGGGTCCTCTGGGCTGGGAGCAGGGGACGCAGGCCGGGCGGGCGGTACCTGTGCCCCCCGAGCAGCAGCAGCCCTGCTGAGGGCGGTGCACGTGCCCGCGGGGTCCATGGTCCCGTCCTGCGGCACGTACAGGGTCCCGTACAGGTCGTCCACGTTCATCAGCGGATACAGCGCCTTGGTCTCTGCGGGACTCAGCACGTGGGACTCCACGCCATAGGCCTTGCCCAGCTAGAGGGCCCGAGAGCAAAGGGACTCAGCCCTCAGGGTGCAGACCCACCGGCCACCGTCCTCCCCGCCTGCGCCTCCCAGAGTTGGCTCCAACCCTGCGTCCCCCAGCAAGCTGCCGCCGTCCCCTGGGCCATCTCCGTGCCAGGGTGGCGGGAGGCTGAGGAGCATGAGGCCCACGCCAGGCTCCGGGCCGTCCCACGGTCACCCAACTCGGACCCAAATGACTTCAAGCCCCCCAGGGGTTGGCGGGTGCTAACCAGACGGCTGGCCCCCCGCAAGAGCGTCCACCAGGCTCGGGCGCATAGGAGCCTCCTCTATAAGCGACCACGAGGCACGCGCACGGGGACTGCGCGGGGACTGCTCGGGGACTGCGCGGGGACTGCCCGGGGACTGCTCGGGGGCTGCCCGGGGACTGCGCGGGCGGTGAACTTGAGGGCCGGTCCTCCAGCCCCGCCAGCTCGCCGGAGACCCAGCCCTTCCTCCCACGCCCGGCCGGAGGAGCAGGACAGGCCACGCCCTCGCATCTGATTGGCCCAAGGGCAGCCAATCGCCTGGCCCCAGGCGGCACGACCAGGACAGGCTCCGCCCAGCTGGAAGCCCGCGGGGCCCGTGAGAGTCTCCCGCTGAGAACCGAGCGCGAGAAGGGGCGGGGGCTTCTCGGCAGCGGGGGCCTTGGGCTCCTGGGCTGGGGCTGGGGGCCGCGGGCTTCCCTTAGAGGCCTCCGTCCCAGCCGGTCACCGAGCTGGGGGAGGAGGAGGCAGAATGGGGCCGGCTCCTAGACGCAGAGACCCAGACCTGCCGGGGTGAAGCCCGCGGCCCCTGCCTCCCCCCGCGGCCCCGCGGCTGGTCCCGCTCGCTGGGCCCCCCGCACAGATTCGGTCGGCGCCCCAGGAAGCCAGACGGCCCGAGCAGCCTGCCGCACCCATGTCCTGGGATTTGGCGTCCAGGCCTGGCCGCTCCGGGTGGGCCAACAGCACCGCACCCCAATCCAAGGGTCGTCCGCAGCACGAGCCTCTCTGTCAGTCTCCCGCACGACCGCCCTCCCCAGGCCTGGGAGTCCGGGGTGGGGGCAGAGAAGTGTGGGCACTGCCTCCGGGGGTAGGATTTCACACGCATCTTGTCTCCCATGAGCACCGAGCTCGGTGGCCGTAACAGCTCCGAGTACCGGGCCTCTCCCGTGTCTGGGGCTCGCTGGCACCGGGCTCCACAACATGGTCCCATTTTAAAGGCAAGAAGGCCGAGGCACAGCCACTTGTCCCAGACGGCCCAGCAACAAGGGCATCTGGGTGTGTTGGTAACCCAGATCGGTCAGAGCTCCTTCCCCCAGCCCTGCTGCCCCAGCCCCCCAGGATGAGGAGCACCCCTGCCACCAGCAGCTCCCCACCCCCGGTGGGGGCACACCCACCGACATGAGCCTCTTGTACTCGTCCAGACGCTGCCGGTTGGATGCTATGAACAGGCCCCCGTTCTGGATCCAGCCTGTGTGCAGCCCCGTCTCCTCCTCCAGGTCTCGGCTCACCACGCGCCTCGTGTGGGCCAGAAGCTCCACCTCCACGTCGCTGGGCCGCAGCTGCCACAGCAGGCCTTGCCGGGAAGGGACACCGTGAGTCCCCGACAAGGCGATGCGCCTCCCCCTTCTGCCCGGCACGCTGGGGCTCCTGAAGGTCAGGCAGGGGGCCTGGGTCTTTCTCTGCAGCCCCTGGGGGACTCCGGGAGGCTGATGAGCCGGAAATCCCAGGGTCAAAGCTGATCTGGGGGCGACCCTTCTGGCTCCTGGGCAGCTCACACTGGGGTAATGTCAGGGTCCCACTTATGGAGCACTTCCTGTGTGCCAAGCCCAGGGCTGAGCCTGTCACAGGATGACACGGCAGCCCCAAGGGGGAGGCAGGATGGTTTTAGAGTGCAGTTCGATGGCACCCAACAGTCCCACGCCCAAGACAATAGAGCAGGTAACGATGGGGCCGGGACCCCAAGCCAGGACCCATGGAGGCCCACACACACATCGTCCATCAACAAAGTGGGGAGTGGGCGACCAGAGCCGGGGCCGGTGTGATGGTGAGGGGAGAGGCCGGCCGGCCCAGCCGAGACGGGACAGCAGGAGGGCAGAAGCCACGGTGTGCAGGCCGTGGCATGCCTGAACATCTCCCAGCTCCCGTTTAGTGCCCTCACGCCGGTATCGCAGTATCAGCCGAGGCGGAAATGCGCCCCCCCAGCCGAAACTGCAAACTTCACCCAGGCCCAGGGCTCAGGCAGAAGGCTGGCTGCCCTGGTGATCTGCATACAGTAGGTGCTTACTACATGCCCACTGGTTATTTAGGAGGACGAAGATCATGCATGCTTGCCCATGGAGGGCATTGCTCCTTGCCCCGCCCACGCTCTATGCCCCCCTGTGGACGCCCCTCACCCCCAGGGGCCCCGTCTGTTCTTGGAACAGACAGCTGCCCGGCTCCCAGCTCCCGTCTCAGCTTGGCTCCCTCCTCCCCACCATGGCTCTTCAGAGGCACCGGGAGCAAAGGGGGTCCCTCCATCTGTGTGCCTTCAGATGACCCCACATCGTTTCTCCGTGTCCTTCCTCCTCCTGCTCAGCTGCATCTAACAAGTCTCTAGTCGTCACCCCGGAACTGTCCCCTCACAGAGTCCGGTCCCTCCTGGCCCAGACCTGCCCTGGCACCACCACCCCGCCCCACCCCAGCCCAGCCCCCGCCTACCCCAGCCCCTACCTGCCGTGTGCCAGGTGGTCCCGGAGGTCAGCCTCTCCCGCTCCAGCAGCACCGCCCCGCTCACACCCAGCTTGGCCAGGTGGTACAGGGTCTGGCAGCCCAGGCTGCCCCCTCCGATGACCACCACATTGGCTGTGCTGGGCAGGGGGCGGCTTGGGCCCTGGGCCACCGCCGTGGGGCCCTGGGCCTCTCTCAGGGTCCGCTGGTACGGCACGCTCTTCTCAGTGGTGGGGCCGGCTCGGCCGGTCAGCGAACGTGGCCCCAGGTCCCGGCGAGAACAGGTGGTGGCCACACGCAGGGCTCTGCTCAGCGAGGCCATGGGGACTCCAGGCTCAGGGCCACAGAGAGCTGGGGGAGAGAGCCCAGGGTTGGCTGGGGCACCAAGGGGCATAGTGGGGGTTGCACCAGGTGAGACCTGGAGGACCACCCCCGTACTTTCCACCTCCGCCACCTCCCTGAGGCCCCGATCGCGTCTGCACCCCAGCGCGGGTGTACTGAGGGCCTGGAGGCATCATCGGCTCTGGGCGGATGCATGGCGACCATGGTGGGATGCAGAAGGTCCCTGCCCACCCTGGAGCTGGGCCCATGGGCGGACCCAGGCAACCGGAGGCTCCTCACCCCTCCCCCGGTCTGGGAATGAACATTCTGGCTCCCCCGAACCCAGCCCCCACTTCCCACCATGGGAGCCACTCCCAGGGATGCAGGCCTGAGGGAGCAATGTGTCGTTGAGGCCCGCTGGTCGGTGGCGGGGGGGCGGGGGCTGAAGGACTGAGCCCCATGAGGCCTTTGTAGGAACTATGATCTGGCAGCTGGGGACAGAGACCTGCTTGTCTTCAGGCCCCAAAACAAGGCCCGTGTCGGGACCCCTTGCTGGCTAACCCTGCCACCTGCCGGTCTGGAATGGCCTGCCTCTGTCCCATCACTCCCTGCCTTCTGGGGGTGGGCCCGGACAGCGAATGGGGCTGTGACAGAGGGTGGGCACTGGACGGCTGCAGGGGACACAGGGGAGGTGGAGGGAAGGGACGAGATCCAGCTTGGGGAAGTAGGGTCACCCGCAAGGGAGGCCAGGGAGGAGGGCAGGGCATCTGAGAGCTGAGGACAAGAAGCTCAGGTCTTAGGGGGACCCAGGACCTGGAGAAACGACCAGCCAGAGTGGGAGGGGGGAGAGGGGGGCTAGAGGGGGAGGGGTCCTGAGAGCCCCTGGGGCTCAGAACACTTCCCGGGGTGTCTCCCTGAGCACCTGGCCACATGGGTTTACGTTTAAGGAAGAACCGTGGCACAGCCCTGGGCTGGCGGGACAGGCGGGGGTTGGGGTCAGAGATGGAGGAAGGTAGCAGCCCCCAGGGGGCACCGCCTGCACACAGACCATGGGAGGAGGGGAAGCTATGTGCATGGGTGACCCCTCCCTGCCCCTCCCCCAGCTCCACCTCCTCCATGTCCCCCAGTGGCCCCCAGGGCTCACCTGGAACGCCCCCTCCTTCAGGCAGCCCTGCCAAGCCAGAAAAGTCTCATAATTACAAGAATGTGACAGGAAGCCCACCTCCAAAGGAACAAAGGTGCCAGAGAGATGGCTCCCTGGGGGTGTGTCCTGTCCAACCTGGGGAGGAAAGGACACCCGGAGGGGCCTCCTGGGCCCACTTCTGGGGGCAGCAGGACACGTGAGCGGGATTTAGTCATGAACTCACCTGCATCAATAGTAATGACTGATACTAACGCACTAATTAACCTAAGAGTCGACCACTGTTTGCAAGAGGGTCCCACAAAAGATGCCCTAATGAGCATCCCTGTGACGCTGTCTCCATTTTACACGGCAGGAGACCAAGGTACAGGAAGGCCCTCCAAGGTGGCCAAGGTCCCAGGGCCACTCTGGCCCAGCTCGGGGAGCAAGTCAGGCCCCATGCACAGCCCAAGCCTGCAGGCTCTCCTGGGGCCTGGTTTGGGGCAGGGGAGGTGGGGGGAGCTGAAGACTCATCGGTGGGGATGCGGGTGAGGGGCCCAGTGCCCAAGCTGGTCAGGGCTGCCCACACCCTACCCAACAGGGACCCCTCCCAGGAGAGTGAGGGCAGAGGAGGGGCAGAGAGCTGCGATGTATGAGGCTTCGCGGAGCAGGTGTGGTGGCGGGGGGCATCTCGGTCCCTCCACCACCCTTTGCCCCACGGTCTGACAGTCCACCTGCCCTTCTGCCCGCAGAGGTGCCCTGGGCACAGGTTGGCGCACCCCTGGGCCTGTCTCTGTCCTTACCTTTTGTTCTCGAAGTTCCCTAATGCTCCAGGAGCCCCGGAGAGTGGTGCCCTACCTGTGGAAAGTCAGCGTTCCGTGGCTGCGGGCACAGTCAAGGCTGGGCACCTGACCCCCGCGGCCCCCACCCCCCGCACTGCCCCGCGCTCCTGCTCCGCCTCAGGCCCGGCCTCCTTCCTCCCTTCAAACTCGCTGGGGCCGCTCGCCCCGGAAGTGGCCACCTGCCCCCTCGGCGCACCCTGGCCAGGCCGGCTGTCCCAGCTGGGGGCCGGCTGAGGGTGCCCCTCCCGCCAGGAGCAGCTGCTTCAACATTAACTTGCTCTCCGGCCCCTCCACCTCTCTCCCGCCCCGTCCGCAGCGTGTTCCCTGCGTCACCAGCGGTGAGGGTGCAGGGCAGCCTGGGGCTGGGGGCAGGGGCCGGGGTCGGGGCCTGAGCGACAGCTTCACCTGGGCTGTGCAGTCCGAGCCAGAGTCCACGTCCTCAAAGGCTGCGGGGTGAGGGAGGCTGATGGAGAGAAGAGCGGGCCCAGCCTTCGCCTGGTGAAGGAGGGCGGGAGTGGCGCCAGGCCCCCGCCGCGCACACGGGGACCCGAGCTCGTGCCCACCCAGCCAGATGGTCACTGCAGCCAGGGGCAGAGAGAAGTCCCGGCCAGCTCCGGGGCTGTCCCAACCCCGCCCGCCGCGGGGGAGGAACCGGGCCCCGCTCCCCCCGAAGGGGCGTACCTCCAGCCGCCACGGCTCCCCTGGGCCCCCAGAGGCCTCCCTGTGTCCCGCCCAGGGGCTGCAGGCTGCCCGCTTTCCTTCTCCGCTGCGGCCTGGCCGGAACCGCCGGCCCCTGGCCCCGCCCCCGTCACCGCCCCCCGCCCCCCCCGCCCCCTGTCACCGCCCCCCGCCCCCGCGGGATGCGCCGCCCACCGCCTCTGGCTTCTCCCTGGCCGGGGCAGCAACCCAGCCTGGCTGTGGACGGGGTGATGGGGCGGGTGACCTCACTGCCTTCTCTCTAAAACAGGGTTGCAGGTTCGCCGCCGGTGCCCCCGCGCACCCCTGCTTGCCTCTGCCTGTCTGTGCCCCCGGTGCCCCCACCTGAGCTGGGTAAGCCACAGGCGTGTGCCAGGCCCGGCGGTATCCTGCGGGCTCCTCGGGAGCGGATGCAGGGCCCCAGCGAGCGCCAGCCCGACCAGCGCAGGGCTGCTCACCGCCCTCAGAGGCAAGCGGGAAAGTGCGACTGTCTGCCTCCCGCCCTCCAGGGCTGCTGGCCCCCTCCGTCGTTGCTGGGTGGCCCACGGCAGAGCGCCCTGCTCCCCAGGCCAGGAATGCCTGCCTCCATCTGACTGCTGGGGAGCACTGGGACCAGAGAGGGGAGCCAGCTTGCCTCGGACCACACAGCAAGCCGTGGGGGCCAAGGGCATTCTGTCTACTATGCCCAGAGGAGACACCCAGAGGCAATCCAGGAGCAGGACGTACTTATACCTCTGGGTGTGCGAAGAGTCAGGACGGGTGTTGGTATAAAAGTGGGCCTCCTCTTCCCATGGATCAAAGAAAGAATTTAGTTAGTAATAGAGCAATGTTGGCTACTAACAGAGGGGAGCCAGGAGCAACACATTATAATTAATACCGATGAGACAAGTAATCATGATCTTTTTTGCATTCTTTATTTCAATTTCTTAATTGTCCGACTGTCTTGCTGCCAGTTTCTCTGTCCTCTGCATTTACTGAGCACCTACTATATGCAAATCACGGCTAGAAGACCCAGAGACAGCTAAGGCCCTTGAGGGGCTCCGGGTTCAGGAAGAAGACAGATTCAGGACGGTGGAGTGGGGGGGTAGCCATGAGGCTGGCTGGGATGGGACGCTTCCCGGAAGCTGCCCTTCCTTCCAGCATGTGTGGGGAGGTGGCCGGGCTCTGGCCTGGCCAGGTGCTGCTATGATTCTCAGTCCCCGTCATGTGGACAGAGACTGTCACTCACTCCCGGAGGAAGGCTGCCCCAGCAGCGTGAGGCCTCTCTGGCACCGTGCACAGGCTCAGGGCACAGAGACCAGCCTGGTCACTCCACAGAGGGAGGTCCTGGCCAGTAGCGTGGGGCCAGGCTGCGCTCGCTCGATAAGGGGAAGGACAGGTCAGAGAGGGTGACAAAGGAGCATGGCTGCATCCCCGCCAGAGCCCTAGACAGGAGGGGCACAGGCAAGGGACACAGGGGTCCCTACAGCCCCAGGGCAGCGGCCGAGGCAGCCCAGACCTCTCCTGGCCCCACACGCAAAGAGGAACAGCTGGTGCAGAATGGTGCCAACCCAGGCGAGTGGCAGAGTCGCCTCGGACTTTGGACGGGGGCGGTGGCTGGAAGGGCGGGTGGCTTTGGTCAGTGCTGTCGGAGATGGGATCGATCAGGCCACTGCTCGGACCTGGGAGGGGGGATGGGCCACCTCGTCTCCCCTGGGCGCTGGAGGACACGGCTCTAGCGGGGGACACCGAGGCAGGGTCCTGCTGCCAACCTGCCGTAGCAGCTTAGGCGGGTCTCCTGTGGCCGAGCCTCGGTCTCCCCATCTGGGAAACAGGGACTATACCCCCTGCAGTGTCAGTTTTAGGGAAGTTTTGTCATTTATTTATTGTACATTATCTTCCACTTTTGGCGCACTTTAAAGAAAACCATGGTGCCAAGGGAAGTCCCAGTGGACCCTGGAGGGTGAGGGGTTCCCTCTGGTCCCTCCTGCCCCTGGACCTCCCCGGTGGCAGGCCGTCCCCTGCCCAGGGCCTGCAAGCACCTGGGCCAGGCTCCTCCTTCCCCAGGGCCGCCCTCTCCACAGGCCTCAGCAACCCCCTTCGCCCCTGCTGCTGGCCAGGCTTCCGGGACAGAGGGAGGCGGCTGAAGGCTGCCCTCTGACTGGACAGACATCCAGGCTGGAGCAGGGGGCTGGGCCGGGGGAGGAGGGTCCCCTGAGGAGCTCTGTGCGGGGTCCTGCAAAAGAGGGACAGTAAATACCAACAGGACAGCACTTGCTGACATGGGACCCAGGGGGAGGCAGCGGCCGGCCTGGCCCCCGGGGCCTCTGCGTGGTGCCCTGAGGGCCCTAAGCGGGGAGGGGAGCAAGCAGAGCATTTTACACGTGTCCTCTCAGAGGAAAGAAATGACTGCCGCCACACAGAGCCAAGGGGGGGCAGACCCAGACAACTTGGGGAGCAGGGAAGTTTCCAGAACAACTTTGACAGCTGGAATTACACTTCCAAGATTTTATTTCTCCAGTAAAGACCCTCAAACACACCACATCAACTACCCCCATGCTTTCACGAAGACGGGATGTTTCATCATCCGGTGCTCAGCGGTGGTCCCTCTCTAGGGCCAGGGGTCTCCTGCCCCCTCCCCACACACTCAGGGCTGCGGCCACCTGGAAGCAGGTGTCCCCAGGAATGGAGGCTCGAGTGTCCCTCGACCCCTGGGACACTCACGGCGGGGGTGGGCAGCCTCATGCAGGGCCCCGGGGCCCCCACTTCACCCTGCGACTGGTTCCACAAGTTATCTGTGGGAGCACCGGCGTGGCGGGTGGAGCTGATCATTCCGGCTGCTGCGTCGTGCCAGGCCCGGCCGGGGGTCAGCACCCGCAGCTCAGGCACGACTGCCCAGCGGGGAGACAGGACGCAGCTTCGGAGAATCTTCCTGCCAAGGGTGTTGGGAGGCGAGGATGGGGAAACAGCGGCCACGGGCACGAGACCCCCACTACCACCACCCGGACCCCCGACCCCATCAGCCAAACCCTCCAGGCTCTCACACTGGCCGCCCTGAGGGCAGGAGGCCTCCCCAAGCCCCCCATGATTCAGGCCGTGCTTACAACTTCCTATGTGTTGCCCTGGAGATTTCCTCTAAAAATCCAGGTTTGCAAGCTCTTCTAGAAAAACTGGGACACACAGGCCGGTCTGGGCGCACACCCTAGCCAGAGGCACTTAGATGGGCCTGTTTTGTCCAGTTGGTCACTGTCCCTACCCTGCCACTTTGCCCTCTTACACTGCCTGCTGGCCTCTGGGCCACCTCCAGGCACTGCCGCAGGTAAAGACGGCTTCCTCTCCCGCTCTGGGGGGAGCGGAGCACCCCATAGCCAGAACCCAACCGAGGAAATGTGGGTCTTGCGGTGAATAGAGAGCGAGAGGCCTGTGCAGAGATGTCTTGGGCCTGGATCTGAAAGTTCTCTGGGCGCTTAGGTGGGGTGAGCCACTCACGGTGGGTGGGGGGCTTGGTCACCGGGAGGCAGGCAGTCAACCCTCCAGGACGCTGAGCCTTCTCGGGAAATATCGCCCCTGGTGGTCACATGTGAGTACGACACCCCGGAGAGCAGGACCCGGAGCTGGGACGCAGCCGCAGGAAGGGGGCCTGCCCAGGGAGCGGACTCGCACCCGGGCAGGCTGGAAGGTGGCCCCACCGGGACCGACAGCCTGGGCTCAGCCTGGCTCTCACACTGTTCTCCTGGAACACGGCCCTGGCAGGGAGCTTCCTTCCTGATGGCTCTTGGCTTTGTCTCGGTTTCCGGGAACAGCGTGAGACGCCCTCTCTCCTAGTGGGATGTGTCCATTTCTCCCTAGAATTCTGCCATTTTTTCTCTTGGATATATTTTTTTAAAGATTTTATTTATTTATTTGACAGACAGAGATCACAAGGAGGCAGAGAGGCAGGCAGAGAGAGAGGAGGAAGCAGGCTCCCCGCCGAGCAGAGAGCCCGATGCGGGGCTCGATCCCAGAACCCTGAGATCATGACCCGAGCCGAAGGCAGCGGCTTAACCCACTGAGCCACCCAGGTGCCCCTCTAGATGCTGTGACGTCTAGTAAGCTCAGGAGTGTTCTAGCTTCGCATTTGACTGTCCCTTTTTGTCATGAAATACGGACCCTCTTCATCCAGAGGGGGTGCTGCTCCGTGTCTAACCCTCGGCCCTTGAGGTGGGGGCGCCGGCTGAGGTCTCTGGTGTAAACATCCTCACCAGGGTCGATGTCACGCTGCCGGCCAGGAATCACAATCTGGAGCCGGAAAGCAGCGCACGGGACCGGCTCTCGCGAGCCAGTTTACACATAAGAAAGCTTTCTGTCCCGAAGTGCTCTAGGTCTGAAACCGACAACGGTCTCCGCCTTCTCTGACGCCTGCCTGGTGCGTCCTACCCCACGGCTCTGCTTTCAGCATTTCTGTGACATGAGGTCTCGGGGGTGTCCAGGACATTCCTACTTCGGAGTGTGACACGAAGCTGCGACCTTCCCCAACAGGTGGCACCGGCTTCCCCCAGGAGCTGGCGGAGCCGAGTGCGGGACCCACAAACAAGAGGTTCTCACCAGGCGGGGCTGCCCGTCTCCACCCTGGGAGCAGGCTCTGTCGCTTTCTGCTGAGCCTGCCGAGGTCACTAACCAGGGAGGGAAACAGGTGCACGCACACAGCATGTGGGATAAGGTTTAGGGTTTACAGGTTGGGTCAGAGGAGACTTCTCCTAAGGAACAAAATATGCCAGACCAAAAAGTCACCAGGGTAGTTGAAATAAAAACCTCTGTTCTCCCCCAAGTGTGCGCAGTTTTGCCCCCATACACGGCACAGGTAGAGCTCGCTTATGTGAGTGAGTGGGGAATTACTCGGGGTGCTTTTCAGGTTCCAAATAGGCTCGTATCGTGGAGAGTCTGGAAGCTCATCGTCCTTTTCCCCATGAATCCAGATTATTTATCCGTCCTAAGACATGCCTCAAGGGGGTCTGGCCACCTGTCTTGGCCCCGCAGCCCCTTTATGGTCACGGATCTTCATCGGCAAGGCTGCTATTCACCTCCCTGCCTCCCCCATTCTCGCATCCTTTTAGGGTAATCGGACCCAAAATAAAGACTACACTTCCCAGCCTTCTTTGCAGCCAATGGGAGTTGGTGAGTGAAACTCCCAGGTGTCCTTCAAAAAAGAGATGATCATACCCCTTCCCCGCCCCTTCTCCTTCCTAGTGTCTGGAATGTGGATTCAGAGGTTAGAGCTGAAGTCCCATCCTGGACCATGAGGTGAACTTGTGAGGCCACACCCAGGGGACCAAACCCCCCCCCCCAGAAAGACCTGGGTCCCTGACACGGTTAACCAGGGTCGCTACCCAGACTATTAGGTGAGAAAGAAATAACCATCTCTTGTCTTATAGGCTGTCTATCACTCACGGCCAGATCGTCATCCTAACAGACCAAGGCTTGCATCGATCAGTGGGGGGCTCCGGAGCACTGTGGCTGGGGGTCCCACTGGACCCGTCTGATTACAGCTCCAACAGCACAGTGAGTGTCAGCATGTGGAATGATTATCCAAAGAGAATCCAGGTGAGCAAAACGCCCACAGAGATCCCATGGGCACTCGTCTAGGGAAAGTAAAAGAGCAAAACTAAATCGTTAGGGAATATAAACATCGCAGCCATGACTAGAGAACAGGAGTCCGAGTTGAACTCACAAACGTAAAATCTTATCAGGGGACCTCCCCACCGCCATCCCCTCCTCCAACGGTGGGGACGAGTCACGGGCAGACAGAGCCATTGGAACGAGAGCTGCAATTTAAAAACCCTGTAATTTGTGCCCATTTAGCACATTTGTAATTTTCTACTTGGAAAAATTACATTTTAAACAGATAATTTGAACATGCTTAATGGAGACATAAACCATTGTTCAAGGAATCAATGCTTTGTTTCGGCCTGAAAGAAGGAAAGCCTACCTCCAGTCCTCGGCTCTTGTAATACAAGCGGTCAAGGTCACTGACTTCAGTTCAAGTCCAGTCTCAGTAGTATACTACAAGTTGTGTTATCAAGTATCTTTATCCTTTAAAATTTAAGGATAAATTTGAAATATTTTATAATTTCCTTTTTGGTTATTAATGATTTAGAAGTAGGTTTCTTAATTTGCAAACATACGGACATTTCTTGTGTATCATTTAGTAGTAAAACACTGATTTCTTTTTCTTCTTCTTCTTTTTTTAGGTAGGCTCTATGCCCAGCGTGGAGCCCAACGTGGGGCTTGAACTCACGAGCCTGAGATCAAGACCGAGCTGAGATCCAGAGTCGGACGCTTAGCCGAGTGAGCCGCCCAGGCTCCCCTTCGTTACTGATTTCTAACCTCACACCTCATGGTGAGTGAGACTCACTATAGGATTTGAAATCCATTGAGATCTGCTTTCTGGGCCAGTATGAGGTAAATCATCACGGAGATGGTGTGTACTCTGCAAGTGTTCTGTACACGCAATAGCTAATTACGTTATTCTACTCTCTGTTCTTACCTTTTTTTGGTTTCGATGTCTGCTTCACTTTTTAGTTACAGAGAGGAGAGAACGTTGTATTAAAACCTCCCATCTATGATGGCTGGTTCGTCTCATTCTTTTTGCTCTTCCGTCAATTTTGCTTTATGTATTTTGGGGTTATATTATGAAGAGCGTACTAGTTAAAAGCTGTGATTTTTCTCATCAATAAGAACTCTATCGTTACGTAGTAAGCCTTTTAAAACTAGTGACAACTTTGGTTTGTTTTGCTCTAAAATCTATTTGGCATGATACCAAGTTTTAAATTGTCTGTATTAGTGACTTTTTATCTTTGAAGTCCAGGGTTAATCGCTCTGTGTTAATTTGTCCTAGGGTATGGTATACCTTTACATTCTTTTATTTCTGAAAAGTTAACAAACCAATCGAAATATTTGTCCCTTTCTGTGATTTTGATTTCATCCATGTGTGTTAATTTCCCTTTCATGATGGGGGTGTTCCTCGACATGCCCAGATTTGCACAGGTACCCTGTTCTGGCTCCTGGTCTCCAAGGTCCTGGAGCCAATGCCTTGAGTGTTGGAATCCCTGGTGTCAACCCCAGAGGGCCTGAGATCCTAGCAGCCACTTGGCGTTGGCTCCAAATATCTGCTGTGGCTTCGTGTCTCTCCTTTCTGGGACACGTCACCTTGTTCCAAGCTCAGCCTCTTCTCCTCTTGCGTTCTGTATGGTGTCCCCATGTTTGTAGTGCAGGACTGGAGAGAAGTGCCCACCTCACCTCAGGAAGTGGGTGGTTCCCGTGTCTTGTCCAGGGAACTTTCCTAAAGCTCCACACGGCGGCCTCTGCAGTGGCCCCACGCAGGGAAGTCCACTTTGTTGGAACTAAGGGGCACGATGCCTTGGTTCCAGAAGAGCCGTACAAGCGTCAGGCCCTCTGACCAGAAGTGTGCGGCTCTGAGATGCTTTCCCACATTCGGAGGTGACCTCAGGCAGACAGGCTCCTGGTCCCTCCTGGCCTCCACCCCCGTCCACACACAGGCCCTTGAGGAGGCCTGGGCCTTCCCACCCTTCCTGGGTCTGGACCCCACGGCAAGTGCAGCTGAGGTTCTCCCTTAAGGCTCCCCACCCCCCAGCACCCCTCAGTCCACCCACACTTCCCTCCAGGCACCAGGGCTCTCCGCTTCTTGGCCTGGGGCTCTTTCTGACTTGCTCAGCTCTGCTCAGGGCAGCCGGGGACCACTGGCCCAGGGGCCGCTGAGCAAGCATCTGGGTCTGTCCATCCCCGACGTGGGCATGAGAACTCAGAACAGGAGCTGGCTTTCAGGGGAGGTGGTGTTGGGACAACCAGGCCTCGCGGGGCCTTGTGCCTGAGAAATTTGCTCAGAGAGGGGGCTGCTCCAGAAAAGGCAGCTCCCCCTCCCCCGTCTGGTTCTCAGGGACCTTAGAGTGAGCCTGCACTCTGGAGGCTGGAGCACTCTGGAGCACTGGGTCCCGGAGACCTGGACTGGGGTGGGACCCAACACTCTCTGGGTCACCTCAAACATCTGCACTTGCCTCCCTGGTTTGCAACAAAACCTGACACTTGCTGAGCACCAGCTGTGCACCAGGTTCCAAGTCTCAGTTGGTTCTCCAAACCCTGATGTAGACCCCGGGGCTGGTCACCCACCCCATCGGTATTTTCCTGTCCCCTCAGTAACAGGGAGAAGGTGTGGCCATGTGTCCAGCTTAAGTCCTGCAGTGCCCAGCTTCTGCCGCAGCCAGGAGTGGCCATATGCCCCAGCTCCAGGTAAGGAGCTAACTGTGCTAACCTCTGCCTCTGCCCACAGCCTTGATGGCAGGAGCTCCAGCAGCCACTTTGGACCATGAGGCCACAGCAAGGATAGAGGTACATGCTGAACAGGGGAGGAGCCTCCGTTGGGGGGGGGGGCACCAAGCCATCCCTGGTCTCCCTTGTCTGGACAAAAGAGAAGTCAATCTCGGCCTGACCGTTCTGATTTTCTCTGTCATAGGCCACAGACCCAGTCTCCAGAGAGAATATTATTTTTTATCTCCAACATATACATATAAAGAAACAGGCTCGGGAGCTGAAGGACATGACTGAGCGGCGGGGCTAGGGTTGAATCCCATCCAAATGGGAAGACAGAGGCACTGCCTTGGGCCTGTGTCTGACCCAGGCCAGTGTACCCTGGGCTGACCACGTGTAGGTGTGGCAGTTTCTGCTGGACACAGACAGAAGGCTCCAGCCATGCCTGCAGAAAAGAAGTTGGTTTATTTGCAATAAAAACTGTGGTCTGAAAAAACCTAGTGGCAAATGTACAGTTTGTGTTCCATTTGGGGTCGTCACCAGCTGTGGGACCCCCCAGATCCCTGACCCGCATGCATCAGGCTCCTAAGTGTTCACAGCTCATCTCAGGCCCCAGGTCCAAAGCCCCTCCAGAGGGCCTCCCATCTCCTGCTGAAACCACCCACTTCCCAGCCTGCCCCCCAGCCCCCCAGCCCTGCCTCACACAGTGCAAAACCCAGCCAACCAGATCCAGGTCGCAAAGCAAACAAAAACCGAACAAAACATTCACAAATGCCAGGGTTCCGACGTCTGTTTCCTCAGTGTCCTTCATTGTCGTGATGACTTGTTTCACGATGACCTCAAATATACATCGTTTTCTTGCTATTATAAAATATCCTCCTTATTATTCACATACAATGGAGCTTTGGATGAAATAATTACAAACTGTTCTCTTCCCTTAAAAAACAAACATGTCAAACCAAAAACAAAACAACAAAAACAAAACCTCTTTGACAACAGTAAACACGAAAGGGGCTGGCTGGCTCCCCCCACCCCGACCCCAGGCTCATGGCTGGGCCGGCCGAGCCCAGGGTTGTGCGCAAAGTGCTGGGTGCACCCTGATGATGGGGGCTGGGGGCTGCTCTCTCCGAGACCTGCTCTTTGCTTCCCTCCCCTTGGCCCTCTGCCCCCAAACGCGATCCTGTCCACCTGTAGGCAGCCTTCTCTCTTGCCCTTGCTGCTAACTGTCCCCCCACCGCTCCCCACCTCCTCCCCATTCTGGGACATGCGGCCTGGGAGCCGAGCCTGGAGGCCACACAGCTGACTTCAAAGAAAGCCCAGGAGTGCAGAGTGGCAACAGCTCCCACCGCAGCGGGGGCTAGCCTTCCCCACGCCCAGCCTTGTCCAGTCTCCCCCCGCACAGGGCAGGGCAGCCCAGCAAGGGACAGGGGACGCGTGCAGCCAGGTCTCTCCCACGGCTGTGGCACGGAGCCCGCGGGGAGACAGCGTCCCTTGGTCTCATGCAACATCCAGGTGGAGGTAAAGGGTCTGGACAAAACAGCCAGAGCTCAGAGGCCAGGAGGAGTCAGGAGGGGGAGTCCAGGGGGTAAGGCCTCCCCCAAGAGCCCTTATTTCGAGCTGACCACAGGCCCAGATCGTGGGCTGCCGGAGGAAGACTTGCCAAGGGCTAGAACTAACGTCCTGCGCAAACGCTGGGGAGACCCTCAGGAACCACATTGCAGGACACAGGAGACCCAGAAGGGCCGCCTGCCGGGGGGCACTGGGGGGCCTCCTCTTGGAGGGGAATGTGAGCAGCAGGACCTGAGTGAGGGGAAAACTCCGTTTTCTTCTCACCCGTATCAGGATTTACAAACGGTGTGTCCACCTGGCAGCAGGACAGGACAGACACACTCCTGGGATTCGGGGCAAAGAACAGTACCGCTGACCGGGAGCAGGGTTGACAACTTCGTTGCTCGCTAAGGCTCCCTCTCGAGAGGGGGACCTGCCCTGGGTAGTCTCTGCACGCCCCTAGTGCGGAGCGCCGGGAGGGGGTCAAGGGGCCCGCACAGACCCCCTAGCAATGCTCTCTTCTCCTACCCCCGAGCATGGCTGGGGCTGAGCTGGGGCCGGGCAGGGCTGTAGCAAACGGCTTGGCTCTGGTCCCTTCTGACCCTCTAGGCCCAAAGCCTCCCCCCGGGAGCAGCAGGAAGGAGGCAGGCTGAGAGTCACAGCTGAGCAGGAGGGGCTGGGGGAGGTCCCCTCTGCCGTCCCAGGCCTCCCCGGGATGGCACCTACTGTTCAAACCTAGGCTCCCGAATGCCGTCTCAACAGGACAGGGGCAAGAAGAGCTCTGGCCTCAGCCGTCATCCGGAGCCCGGCTCAGAATGCCACTGGTGCTCCCTCTCCTTGGCGCTCTGGTGGTGGCAGCCACGGCAGGGCTGGCCCAACTCGCCTCTATGTACAAGTAGCGTACCCAGGACAGGCCACTGACGGCAGGTGGACAGCAGGCCGGTTCCCATTTAGGATTTTGAACACCCTCCCCATCCCTATGGACTGTTGAAGGCTGGAAGGTTGGTGGGCATGTCCCCTCTGCGTCATGGGGCTAGAGACAGACTTCAGAGCTGGACTCTCACAAGAAAACCCACGAGTCCTATCCATGTCGTCGCTGTCACTGGACGCCCTCCTCCTCTACGTACGTTGAAGGAAACCAGCCAATCTGAAAAAGATGGCAAGATCACATGAGAGTGTGTGTGTGCCTGGGGTGTTGGGGGAGGGCCGGGAGGGGCTCATGGAAATGGGGGAACCTGCAAAGGGCTGGCATTCTAAGCCGAGAAGCCTGGTGGAGCTGCGGCCCAGGGTAGCAGTGACCCCAAATGCACAAGCCCTGAGCAGTTCAAGGTGACCAGAAAATAATTCAATCCTCCCTGGAGGAAAATTAGAGCATCCCAAGTCTCCGTGGTGTTTTCTACACAAGCTCATCACTCAGTCAGAACAGGATGGCAGGAACTAAGAGAAAACATAGGTAACAGAAACCAGTCCACAGTCATCAGTCAGGAAATGTAAGTAACTGTGGCACCCATGTTCCAGAAAGCCCAGGATAAAGCATAAAAACATACCAGAGAACTGAAACCAGAAACCACCTAGAAATAGAAATCCTAAAGTGGAAAATAGGACTGAAATTTGGAACCCAATAGGATTTAGTAACAGATTAGACAGAGAGGAAGAGAGTATCGGTGAACCGGAAGATGGGCCAATGGAAAGCAGCTAGATGGGAAATAAGGGAATGGGTGGAAAACACGTCAAAGAAGGTCAATGACATCCGGGCTATGATGAAAGGACCTGACACCCATGGGAATACAGCCCCTGAAGGAGAAAAGAGAAAACAGAGCAGGTACACAGTTGGAAGAAACACCCAGAACTGATGAAGGGCATCAAGCCACAGATTTAAAAATCTCAACAAATGTCCTGCAGCGTGAGTACGAGAAAACCATGCCCAGGCACATTATAGTAAAACTGATAAAAACCAGAATTTTTTTTTTTTTTACATGTAACCCCCCACTGGGGAGTAATAGCAAAATTTCCTGCAGAGAAGCAATGTTGAGAAGTTGGCTGGCTCTTGGGGCGCCTGGGTGGCTCAGTCCATTAAGCATCAAACTCTTGATTTTGGCTCAGGTCATGATCTCAGGGTCATGGGATCGAGCCCCAAGTCGGGCTCTGTGCTAGGCGTGGAGCCTGCTTGAAAGTCTCTCTCTCTCTCTCTTGCTCTCCCTCTGTCCCTCCCTGCCCTTTTAAAAAAAAGTTGGCTGGCTCTTTACAGAAATGATGGAACCGAGGACAATGGAATGACATCACCAAAGTGCCAAAAGAAAATGCTTGCTAGCCTCAAATTTATCCCCTAGAGAGCACTATTCGAAAATGAGCTCGACATGATTCCTCACGAAAAGGAAGCAGGTCCCCCTGGAGGGACGACCAACCCCCCGGGGGACGACCAAGAGAAGGGAAGGCTGTTCCCTTACAGTCGAATGCCACCTAAAAAGCGTTAAAGAAACAATGGCTGGAAAAATCAACCATGATACAAAAAAGTAATGAGACAGTATTCATCAATGAATGGTAATGATAAAACTCGTAGGTGAAAGTTAGATGTGGAACAGGATATTTAATAATTTCTAAGTATTACCCTGGAAGTTACTAATTAATTACAGTAACTTCACAGTGGAGGAACTCGGCAGATTATCACCTTAACCAAATGATCAAAATTAATGTCACAATAATAGGACAAACTAACGTCATATGCCTCTGGATAAGACACTGCAGTACTGAAAAGGATAGAACATATGTACTATGTTCCTACTGGAAAAACATAATACATAACCTAATCATGAAGAAATGGAGGAAAAGTCTACAAAACTGACTGGCCCATACTCTTCAAAAATGTCAAAGTCATTTAAGACCAAAAAAAGCTGAGGATTGTTGTAGAACAGAGAGAGTTGAGGGCCACAGCAGTAAAAGCAATTCATTTAGGTGGACGAGACACGGTTGGGACACTTGCTGACATCCGAATATGGACCGTGGATTAGATAATCATATGCTGTCAAAGGGAATGTCTTTGATCATAGGACAATGAAGTATATAGGGGCTGGGGGAAAGGGTAGGACTTCTGCAATTTACTATTGAACAGTTAAGAGAAAGGTAAGCAGAGAGGGAGGGAGGACACAAATGATAAAGCAAACGTGCAAACCACTCTTAATTGCTAAATCTGGGCATGTGAGAGCTCTTTGTGCTACAGCAACTTCTCTTTAGGCTTGAAATTGTGTCAACATACATTACAAACATTTTACAATGAGAACGTAAAAAGAAGAAAATGAAATAGAGGTGTTCAGCTCTAACAAAAACTAAGAATTTATTAGTAGCAGATTCACACTCAAAAAAAAAAAAAAAAAAGTACCTAGAAGGGGGAATTTCAGGCAGCAGGAACATGGTTTTGGATGGAAATACAAGAAAGCAGGAAAGAATGGGGAGCCCCGGGTGTTTTCTACAGGTAAATATGTAGTAACTCTAAGCAAACACTAACTGCTTAAAACAAAAATAATGTCTCACGGGGCTGAGAAATATGAAGAATTACGATACACGACAACAGCTGCACGAAAGCTGGGAGGAACACGGTGCAGTCAAAAGTTGTACCGTCTCTGCGTCATCTGGGAAGGAGTAAATGTACTAATTTAAAATGGCTCTCAGAAGTCAGAGTGCACACTCTAATCCCTAGAGTAACGACCTAAATAATAGGAGGAGAATGTGTGACTCACAGACCCGCCAAGGGGCCAGGAAGTAGAAGAGCAAAACAAAACAAAAAACTGATTAATTGAAAAGTAGGCAAGAAAAGAGGAAAAAGAAGAAATGGATGTGACAAATAGAAAATAAACAGAAAGATGACGGCTTTGACTCCCAGCAGCTCAGTAATTACATTAAGTATAAACGGGCTACACACCCACTAAAAGGCAGAGATCGTGAGATCAGACTAGCTCCACGATTCCGTTTTAAGGTAACATTTTATCTTACATCTACCTTCTGTTTTAAGGTAACATTTTACCTCACATCTACCTTAAATATAAGAATACAAAAGAGCTGGAAGTAATACAAGAGACACTGAGGTCTGCCACACACAGCACTAACTTCCCCCACAAAAGTCAGCTTGTTCTAATAGCACAGTAGCCTTTAAAGCAAGAAGAACTACCACAGCCAAAAAGAAACACTTCACAACAGGGTCAAAGCAACGGGACTATCCACACCAGCAGGCTCTAGACCAGCAGATCTGAGTCACCCGGGAAACTGGAAACCAAGGCCCATTTTGACAGCTAGTGGTTCAGCCCTTCAGGTCAGCTGCCTAAGACTCAGTGGCCTCACACTGAAGGGCTATGGGGTGGAAAATGGATCTGACCCCAGGCCTCCAAAGGGCAGCCAACACGCTAGGAGGAGGCAGACGGGATCCTGTCACCTGGCAACGGAATGGTGGGCAATGGGAGCCAAGGCAGGCGGACCCTCCATGGCCCAGTGTGCCCGCCTGCGGGCAGCGCGACCCCAAGGATAGCTGCCCGTTTCCAACTCTGCCCCATGTGGGGCTCCAGTGCCCAGTTGGGTGAGTGCTGACAGAGCCAGGTGGAAGCCAGGGCATCCAGACAGGGCTCAGCCATGGGGAGCCATGGAGTGTTGCAGGGCCACAGGGTGGACAGGAACCAGAGAGTCCTCAGGAAGAGCAGGTGGGAACACGGTGTGCCCCTCCCACCTCCCCAGGGTGTAAGTGACGCCAGTGAGGACTCCTGGGCCCCTGCTCGCTCCTGCGCTCTCTCGGCTGCACAGGGGGCTTGGTGCACACAAGTAACGTGAGGACTGCGTGTGACGCGCTCCCCTGCCGTGGCCACAGAGGACCACAGGGCAGGACTGAGCACAGATACAGCGTCAGACGGGTCTGGATGCAGCTCCGACCGGGACAGCCCCGGTCTGCAGCTCAGAGGCTGCGGGCACGGTGCTGGGGCAGGAGCACTGAGATGCCAGCCTGCCCAAACCTGGCCCAGGCTGAGCCAGGCCACAGCTGCCCCACTCACCCGTCCGTTGGCCTCGCCCTTCCACCAGCCCTGGTCTCCGCCGATGCGGCTGTAGATCTTCACCACGTCTCCTTCCCGCAGCGAGAGCTCCCGCATGTCCCGGGCGGCGAAGTTGTACCTGGCTACGGCCGTGCCAATGACACGGGGCGTGAACACTGTTGGGGGAGACGGGCAGGGTCACACAGCGGGCGGCGGGGCCAAGCCTGGACCCCCGGTGCCTGGCCCTCTGCCCGCAAAAAGGTTCTGAAAGCACAGACTGCTTTCTAACTCTATCCAGATCTACAGGCAACGGCCTCTTGGAGCCTCCCATGATGGCACCCGGAACAGGCGCCAGCCACAGTGGGGGCCGTCACAGCCAAGTGTGATCACAGGATCAGAGCGGAGGCTGGTGTTCTGACCACTACAACTCTCGCAGGGCCTCCCCCTGCATGCCTGGCGCACCAGCGTCACCTGGCCAGCGGTCAGCTGAGTGACCGCTGCCCAGCTCCCAGCCTGCACTCTGATGGAGCCCCTGAAGCCAGACCCCAGGGTCCCGGGGCCCAACGTCCAGATCCCCAAACCAAACTGGACACCTAGCTAGACCAGCTCAGTGGGGGACCCAGGAGTCCTGTGAGCAGGGGACAATGTCTGTGATGGAGGGGACGCACACAGCGGCTGGGGAGGGACTCTGACTCGGGCAGCGGAGGGCCGAGCAGTCGGGGCCGACTGGGACCCTGTCCCCCTACCTCCAGGGCCCGCCCAGTGAGGCCCGCCCGATCTGCGCCCGCCTTCACCCCAAGGGTGGCCGCCCAGCTACTTGCCACTACCAGAGGCAGAGCTCTCACAAGTGACGAGGGACAGCGGCTGCCAAGCTGGGGAGTGGCCGTGGGGGTGCGCGAGCCTGAGAGGCGATGGCAGCGAGGGGGGCGTGCCAAGCATGACCGCGTCCTCGGCCCTGCCCCCGTGGCCGGCCCTTCCCTTCCCCGGCCCTGGCCCCTCGGCCCTGCCCCGTGCCTGGCTGCGGGCAGCTGTGGGCGGGGACTGCGGGCCGGGCCCCCCCACGCCCCGAGCACCAGCGGTACCTGACCAGAAAGGAGCGGAGGAGCCCTGAGAAGCAAAGGTGAGGCCCTGAGGACTGAGAAAAGAAAAGTTGTAGGAGGCGCAGGAAGCTGCAAAGAGGCGAGAAAGGACGTGAAAGCGGGCCGGTGTGCTCCCGGGCGCGTGCAGGCAGAGCGCAGGGCGGGGGGCTGGCCCGGGCCGGCGACGGGCAGCCTGACAGCCTTGGAACAGCCCCTCCCTCCACCTCTCTGGGCCTGTTCCCTGGAGAATGTGGACCACCTCCTCCCGGCGGGTGGGCTGCCTCCAGGGTCTCAGAAACTACTCATCCAAGGAGCCGGCCCAGCGCACACCCGGTGCTCGCTGGAGGTCCACGGTTCCTCTCCCGCCCTGCTCTACCCCGGCGGCTGGGGATGGGGGCTGGTGCAGCGGACAGTCGTGGGCTGGACTTCCAACACTCTAGGCTCGCCCTGCCTCTACCTCCAGGTGGGTCTGGAGCGAGATGCTCTCCTGTCCTAGGTGATGAGCCCGGCCCGCGGACGGAGGCACCAGCTCCGGCTCCCTCACAGTGAGGGCCTCGGGGGCTGGGGTGCACAGGGAGGGATCTAAGGACAGATGGGACCTGCTCTGCTCTCTGCCCATGCTGACTCTGGGCACGGGTACCAAGTCCCGGAGCAGCCGCCAAGAGCCCACACTCCCCACCTGTCCTGTGGACCAACTGGGACACCGCGGCTCAGGAGGGTGCCTGTGATGGGCCGGGGGGCCTGAGCCACTGCTCCCGGGGTGGGGGACTGGGCAGGGGCTCCTGGCGTCGGTCCCCCAGAAAGCCTTCCTCAAGCGCAGGGAGGTAGTAAAAGCCAGGGTGGTGGGAAAAGGGCAGACCGGTCACGTCCGGGTGAGCGCTGGTGTGCCGGGCAGGTGCGGGCATTACCTGGGGACCGGCTGGAGGCCCTGGAGGCTGCGCGCTCCTTGGACTTGTAGGGGTACTTGAGCGTGGTGTCCAGCTGCTTGAAGCTCTCCTTGAGCGAGTGGCACTGATAGTACTCCACCAGCTCCTGCAGAACACACATGCTCACTGCTGCTGTCACCGCCTCCGGGAAGTCCTCCCAGGAGCCCTGGCCTCCCTCTCCCGCCTCAGTTTCACTTGGCACTCGTCCTCTCTGCCCAGCACCCCAGCCAGGGTGGGTGGTCCATATCTCAAAGACCACCGAGCCAGCGTTTCTCTCCAGCTGCTGCTCAAGGAAAATCAGGGGTGATCGCCAGGACCAGCACTCAGAGGCTCGGTGCCGCTCTCTGATGGAGAAAGCCGGAAACCCCACGCGTCCGACAGCAGGGAAGGGTTCCCAGAAAGAGCAGCAGGTGCCAGTGACCGAAGGCCGTGTGGCTACCAGCCCGGGGAGGAGAGGGTTGTGCCAACGGCCAAGTCTACCGCCTTGAAAAGCAGGCTGACAGCTCAGTATGGCTGATGGTTTTGTTCGAAAGCCGTGGTAAAACCCACACCTAAGCTATTCTTAGAGGTCGGGAGGACTCACCCAGGAAGGTTCACACTGGGTTTTAGGGGGTGGGAGACCGTGGAAACTTTTCACTTTGTGCTTTTCTGCGGCCACAGCGAGCCATCTAAGAGCTCAGGGGCCGGAGTCAGATCCTCTCGGTACACGGGATGCTCGTAATTTAGAAAACGCACAATAGGTCTCACTTTAAAATCACGTTAAGATGGCCTGTGCCTGCCTTCTGGCTAGGGAAGGGCGCAGCGGGGGTGCAGGCCGGGCCTCCCCCTCACTGTGCACCCCTGGGAAGTCTCTGGGGGCAGGAGTCCCGACACGGGGGCTGTCCTGAGGCCCGAAACTGTCCCAAGGAGCCCTCCAGACACATTTCCCTGGGTCTCCCCCTCAGAAGCCCCTCGGGCCCTGGCGCTCTGTGAGTGCGGCCCGCTGGGAGCGTGGTGCGGGAAGCCACTCCTCCTTGGTCTGGCGGTGGAGGGACCCCAGGCCCTCCTCTGACCCCGTGGACCAGGCCACGGGAGCCACAGGACCACATACCAAGAGGCTTTCAAACTTCTTCGCTTCCGTGATGTGGACCCAGCTGTCCTTCTCCACCACCTTGATGTGCTTCACCTCGTCATGGAACCTGGTAAAGGGTCCGGGCCGCCGAGTCACCACTTGGGCCAAGCCCCGGCCCACCAGGGCTGCCCCCGCCATCCTCACCTCCTGGGCTGGCGTCCTCGGGTCTCCGTTCAAACGTGACCTTCAGAAAAGCCTCCTCACGCCCCCTCCTCCCCAAATACCGCTCTAGCCCTCGCCGCGGCTACCAACGCCAGACAGACATCGACAGAGAAGGAAACACCCCAGCACCCACTGAGACTCTAGACACGGAAATCCTCAGCAAGCCCCGGCGAACTGAGTCTCTGCCCCGTGCACGCCTACGTAAACCCAGTAATAATGATTTTGGGCCCCTGGGTGGCTCAGTGGGTTGAGCCTCTGCCTTCGGCTCAGGTCATGATCCCAGGGTCCTGGGATCGAGCGCCGCATCGGGCTCTCTGCTCCATGGGGAGCCTGCTTCCCCCCCACTCTCTGCCTGCCCCTCTGCCTACTTGTGATCTCTGTCTGTCAAATAAATAAACAAAATCTTAAAAAAAAAAAAAACTACCACAATGATTAAAAAAAAAAACAAAAAAAACAGGAGTCTACACAGCACCCAGCGGGCCACTCTGGAATGCAAGGCTGGTTTAACAACCAGAAATCCACTAATGGAACAAACAACCGGCAAATATCCCCACACCGGCCAGCCAGCAGCCCCTCCTGGGGAGGGGAGGGTATTTGCCGACCACCCAGTTTCTCCGGGACTTAAAGTCAGCAGGGGCAGGGGGTGCTCATCCCACCCCCAGCTCCTGGACGGCTCTCAGCCCCACAAGGCAGCCCTGCAGGCCAGGCCCCCAGCAGGTGCCACGTGAACTCCCATCAGGTGAGTGACGTCTCTGCCACTTCCCAGCTTGGTGTCAGCCTGCTGCCCGCACCATGGACCGGCCCCACGGCCCGCACTCCGCTGCCAGCCCCTAACCTCTCAGGACATCCCTGCCCCACTCTGGCACTGCCCTTGGGTGGGCTCTGCAACCTAGAAAGCCGTGGCACCAGGCCCAGCCCGAGGCTTTGGGCAGGGTGTTCACATGTGTCCCGGGCCCGCGACCCTGGGCACGCCCACCGACACGCTTTCATCTCCAAGGTGTCCTGCTTCAGGCAACGAAGTCCACGGCCACCCCCGACCCATGGGGGCATGGGCTCGTGGTCCAGAGTGGCCCTGGGGAAGGGGTCTCCCTGCCCCCCCGGGCCACCACGTACTTGATGCTTATGGCAAAGCGTTCCGCCTCGGCCGGCCGCTCCCTGATTAGGTAGGTCCCGCTGGCGTGCGATTTGAGCAGGTTGTCCGCCTGCTGCCGCTCCATGTTGCCCGCAAACCTAGCAGGGGGACGAGGCCGGGTGTTAACAGGGCGCCTCCTGGAGGACACCCAGGCCTCTACGACACGCCAACCTGGAGCCATGGCGGGAGGAGGAAGCTGAGCCCCTGTAGGGGGGGCGCGCACGGGGTGACATCATCCTGGGGAGGAATGAGGCCCCCCGACCTCAGCCCGGCCCCGGGGGGTTTTCTACACAACCCGATCTGCGAGAGGGGCTCCACGCAACGTGCGCAGGAGAGCGAATCTGGAAAAGCCGGTCCTAACGAAACACGCGGGGGCGGGGCTCTGACTTCCGCTGCTACACGCGGGAGTCCGCCTCTTCTCCGTTAACGGGTTTCGGACAGACTGACGGACTGCCGCCTCACTGACGGGCAGCCCAGCCCAGACACAGTCAGGCGAGAGCCACCGCCCCCCCCAAACAAACCCCTCCCACGGGCACCACCCGCCAGGCCGACCGGGGACTTGGGTGCACAACACGCAGCCGGGCTGGAGCCTGCATCGGGAAATGAACTTGTCTGTCACTCCCTCCCATGCGTGTCACAGACCAGTCCTGTCCCTCGACCCCAGACGTGAGCGAGGGGCGCACGGCACCAGGGGGACAGACCTGCGGCATCTCAGGTTTGGAAGGGGCGGCCAAGCGCAGGGGCGGAGGAGGCCGGGACCCCGAGGGTGCGGGTGTCACACCACTGGGCATGGGGTGAGCCCCCAGATGGAAACCCCGAGGCCAGACGCCCCCGGGGAAGGGGTTAACCACACCTGAGCTGCCCGTGGCTCGGTGGCCACTGCACGGCATGGAACATAGGGAGTCATGACCACCTAGGCCGGTCCCTCATCCAAGACAGTCTGGTGGAGCCGTAAAAGCCGGGCCCCCGAGCTGACCTGTTCTGCAACTCGCTCCCAGAACGCCTGCCTTCAGGCTCTCATTAACCAACCGCTCAGGTTCTCATCGAGCTGCCCCACACGGACATGTGTGATTTCACATTTGGCCTTAAATACCCCACTTTCCTATATTTTCTTTGATGAAGCTCACGTAAAAAATTAAGGGGGGCTTCATTCTCCCACGATAACCTGATGATCTGTTTTCACGATGGGGAAAACCTGCCTCCCCGGGGCCCCAGTCATAGGGCCGGCCAAGGCTCAGCCATCCCCAGACACAAGCCTGAGGCAGCTGGGGCCCCCACTCTGCCTGCTCACGGGCTCACGGGACCACCGCGACCCCCCCACTCACCAGGGGTAGGCGGTATAGTCGATGTCGCGGGATGGCGGCCGGCTGATGGGCGGCTGCGGGAGAGAACGTTCAGGTTAACGTCCCCCGGGGGGGCTGTCCCAAGTGGGGCCAGAGCGGGCCTGTCATGATCGGGGACATGACCCTCGGGCCCAGCACGGGCTGCCGTGGTGTCTGTGGACTTAGCCCCGGAGCCCTGGGCTGGGCGATCCCAGGGGGTTTGATGGACTCTGCAGCGACCAAAGGCTAGGGCACGGGTCCCTGGGGAGGGGTGACCGAGGGCTGCAGGAACGTCCCAGCAGAGACGGGAGCACGAACTACAGCGAGAGTTCTGTGCCACAGAACTCTCGGGGGCCGGTGTTCTCTTGTGGGCAGCGGCCTGTCCTCCAGGGGGCGGGCCACACGCTGGCCCAGCAGCCTTGAGACCCCACACCGTGCCCTCACCAGCCAGAGCCCCCACGCTGGCCTCCCCTCACTGTGCCACAGGTCAGGCAAGGCCTTGTGCACTGCCTGGCCCCTCCCACCCCATTCACCATGTGGGGAAACTGAGGCCCAGGGCAGGGATGGGACCTGCTCCAGGCCACCCAGTGGTTAGGGATGTTCTTCCTCCTCTGTGGTCCGGTCCCCTTGACACGGGCGGATGGGGCCAGAGGCTGGCGGGGTCTGGAGGGTGTACCAGGGCTCCTGTGGTGTCCCCTACCCCCTCCTTCTCCCTCTGGAGAAATTCCCTCTGGCACTTTTAAATGCCCTTTTTAGAGGGCGGGTGGAGGCAATTCCGTGATTCACGACTGACTGCTTGACGCCTTTTGTAACAGGAAGATTCGCGCCACACTACTCAGACGAAAGGACTTTTTTCCAAATATCCTGAAGTCTGGCTCTTAATTCTAATGTTCGGGAGAGCGCTCTCCCCTGTAAGTTTCCCTTTCTGCAAGGCCAGAAGACTGAGTCCCTAAAATTTGAAGAAAGGCAACGTCTTTGGTCTTCTGTCCATTACAACGGCTGCAGAAATGCCCATTTTTGTGTTTCTAAAACCATGAAAAATGCTGCACCCAACTAGCTGAGCGATTCAGGCCGACGGCACCCCCTGCCCCTCGGCCCCCCAGTCGCCAGCTCCGGGGCCAGCTCACAATGACCGCCTGGCAAGGATGTGCTGAACAGGCCCGAGTGACCCCTCAGCCTCCCTGCCGCCATGCCCCAGAAGCTGCTGTGGGAAGTGCTCACCCTTCCGTCCACGGGGCAGGGCTTCACGGATGAGCTCGGAAAGTAGCCTGACTTCCTGGTTTGCACCAGCCGACCCTGGAAGGAGACAGACAGTGGGGGCCAGGCCGGGCCAGCGGGAGTGCAGCCGTGCGGCTCAGCTCACTCTAAGGACGGGGTGAGGGCAGGTCCTAAGACGAGCACGTGCCGGCAGCACCCCTGCTGCGGCCTCAGCTGACCGCCTGACCACCGGGCCAGAAGGCAGGGGGCACCCCCACTTTACAGATGAGAACACTGAGGCCCAGAGAAGTAGTTGAGAGACGCTCGGAGCTGGGGCTAGAGCCCCGCCCCCGGCCGCCCTCCAGTCCTCCTAGCGACAGGGCGCTTCTCAAACGGAAGGGGTGCGCCCACGGGGGAGGGGGTCGGATAGAGCCCTGGGAGGGTCTGCAGGGGCCGGGGCTCGGCCCCTGCTCCTCCCGTCCCCTCCCCAAGTCCTCCTGGCAGCTCCGCTTCGGCTTTCCCCGTGCACGACGGCAAAACCTCTCCGCGAGACCACCCAGGACCGATGGCTCTGGGGACACGTGAGCCGGGGAGCCGGGCCACGGGGGTCAGAGTGGGATACTCTGGGCCGCAGACCCTCGTCCCTCCGGCGCGCGACGGTGTGCTCTTAGCACAACAAACTCATCAAGAAGCAGGTAGTGACAAAGGACCGTCACGAAACAAGTGGCGGCAGTCACGGTCACGGCAACACCAACAAATATTCACTCTGAGCAGGTCTCTGTCCCCCTGGTCGGCCAGCTGGGCCGCGCGCCCCGAGCTCCCGTGGCACCATGCGGACCCCCGTGGGTCTCGGGGGCCGGGGCAGGTGGCACAGGAGGGCTCCACCTCTGAGGGCCTGTTCACAGAACAGGGTCGAGGCTCCAAACTGTGACCAACCCGGACACGACCTGTGTCCACGTCTGTCTCGGCTCCCCCACGCGGCACCTCCTGGGGGGAAGGCGGTGGGTCTCGGTCACGGTGTCTCCCCGTGCCCCACCCCGGGGCCAGCGTGAGGCCTGACTGCCCTGTCGCCGCAGGAGACACACGGGAGGGGACGCTGGGCTCCTCCCGTGAAAGCAGACACCCCGAGGTACACAGGGCTGGGGACCCCCGAACTCCTGCCCGGGAGGGAACTCAGGTCTTGCTGCCAGCCCGCCTCCCTCCACCGCGGGTGGCCCCTCATCCCCAGACCCGCCCCTCGGGGCCCCGGGACCCACCTCCCACCACTGAGACTCGGGGTCGCCTCTCAGCAGCTCGATCACGTCGCCCGTCTGGAAGGTCAGCACTGGCTTCCCCGGGGGAGCCGGGGTGCCGTGGTAATTCTGCACGGCCACCATCTTGGGACCTGCAGGCACAGGGCAGGATGGGGCCCGCGATCGGCGACTCAGTCCTGGTGGCAGCCCGCCCACCACTGACCTCGGCCCCGAGGGCTCCTGGGGGACGGACCCTACGTTCTTTCCATGAGACTCCAGGTCCCCTTGGTAAGTGTCGCAAGGAAACCGTGGGACTAACGGATTCCGGGGCCTGTTACGGCGGCCACTTACCTCAAGTGGCAATTGCCGTGTTTTCCCCCAGCCCCTGTTCCAATCTGCGACTGAGTCCGTGTGTGGACTAGGACACGGGGTACCCCTGAAGGCGGAGACGGGGGGCCAGAGCGAGCGAGGCCCAGGGGCTGGCTAAGGCCACCCACAGCTGGCTGGGGTGGCTCTGGGGCTGAAATGGGGGTCCTGGCTGGGCGCTCCTGGCCCGAGCCCTGCTCTGACCCTGCCGGCCGCGTGTGGGCCCGTCTGCAGGCTGGTCCCGACACGGGCGTCCCCCGGCCACAGCGTGGCTCTGGTGTTGCTTCCTGGCGTTCGGGCCGCAGTGGCCCGGCTCAGCTGTGGCTCGGCCCGGGATGCCATCCACCCTCAGCAGTCAGAAGCCACACTCCAGGCACGTGTGCAAAGCAGGGGACACGAGGACATGGGGAGACGGGCAAAGGGACAGCAGCGGCTCCTCTGAGGCCCACCCTGCGGGGGGGCTCCCAGAAGGACCCTGACCCTCTCCATGCTGGGCAGTCATCAGACACGACGACGGCCCCCGGGGACGGGGCCGCAGAGAGAGCACGCTCCCTGGGAGCCTGGAGCCCAGAAGGCCGAGTGAGGCCGGGAGGTCACAGTGGCCCAGGCCCGAACCCGAGTGGCCACGGACCCGGACGGCAGCGGAGAGGGGCCGAGTCCCACAGACTCACCAGGTCCTGCTCCGGAGGCGTCCTGTGAGGGCAAAGGACAAACCACAGTGATCAGGGAGGGCTGCCCAGGCACCGACACCCCCATTCCCCGAGAGAGAAAGGTCGAGGCAGGGACAGGGGGAGGAGGGGGACACATCCCAGAGTCCCACAGGTAGCTGTGACTCGGCTTCACTCTGGGACAGCCCCTCCCCTATCTGACCTCCATCCTCCACCTTGGTGCCCCTCCATTGTCCTGGGACATGTATCCATTACCATGAACTCCCACCTCCTCCAGGAAGGCTACCCTGACTACGCCAGCCCTGGGGGACCTCCCTGCTCTGAGCCTGGGGCTTGTCCTCTGTCTGGGACATGTCCTGCTGCCTGTGACCCGACGCTAGCTCCTCCCTCCTCCCTGAGGGCATGTTTGTACCACACACAAGCCTCAGCAAACACCCCGTAAGTGCCGGTTACTTTGACTGGATCCCACAGCAGGGACGTCTGCCCTAAGTCAGCCCTCAGAGGGCTCTCAGCCCCATCAGGATGGGGGCTGGTGGGTGGACGGCTGTCCCAGAGCTGGGTACCCACAAGCCCGGGGCAAGCAAACAGGTGGGCAGCCGGGCCAAGGTGACGCGGTCAGGGCCTCCTGGGACACGGGGACCCACTTCTACTGAGGGCGGCAAAGGAAACCGAAGGCCCCAGGTGAGCCCCAGAGGGCCGCGTGCCAGCAAGGGCGGCCGCAGGCCCGGAGAGATCAGGAACAATAGGGCGTCTCTGGCTCGGGGATGCGGGGCTGCGCGGGGTCAGAGTGGCGGGAAGGGAGCAGCGCGGACTCACCAGGTCTGCAGGGGAACCTGAAAAGGAAGCATGTGACGTGTCACCACCAAGACCCCGAGGTGGGGGGCCCCACCCACAGGAGCCCGGCTGGCGACCAGGAGCGTCTCCATTCTGCCGGCACGTTGGGAGCGCGGGCTGTCAGGGCTCCCCGGGGAACACAGACGGGCAAACGGGCTTCCCGCCTGGGCCGACTCCGCTCCGAGGGTGGCGGGCGCCAGAAATCCCCGGGGGACGGTGGGCTCAAAGGCAGGCCTACCACGCCTGATGAGGGCCGCCTGCCACAGGCAGGTGACAAGAGGCGTCAGGACGCACACCACCCGTCTGCCAGCAGGCTCCCCGACACGGGGCGCCTCCGCTCGTCCGATGTCCCAAAGCTTCTTCCTGCCTGCCTTGGGGTGCCCCCCGGGGAGGAAGCAGCACCCGCTGGGCCCCAGCCATCCAGCCAGCGGGGCCGCCACTCCACCGCCGGGCAAAGCAAGGACCACAACGGCTAACGCGCGTGGCTAATGTGACCATAACGCCATGTGACACGGTGGCAGACGGCTTTGGACAGACGCTTTCTGACAGCCCCTACGGCCCCATGGGCACTGGGCAGGGAGAGGCAGCGCTGTCAACGGGGCCCACAAGGAGGGCAGCAGCAAGGCTTCCTGGGGAGAGGCTCTCTGGGGGGGCAGCGCCATTCTGGGACAGCCCGGCTCTGGCAGCAACGGTTCAAGCCGATTTGCTGTGGGTCACAGGCACTGCCCAGAGCCCAAACCCAGCACGGACCGTGAGAATGCTGGACCAGCATGGAACTTTCTAGAATAAAATTTTTTAATGAATAAAATCTTTTAATGACGTGGGGAGGATGCCCATGATAACTTCGGCTTATAAAAGATATGAAATTGCCCGTAATTGTAGGCATGATGAAAAACATGCGAACGTGAGAAAGGACTGGGTGGGGAGGGGCGCGCCGGAGAACGGCAGTCCCGTCTGGTGGGGTCATGAGTGGACGATCTGCAACTTCACTCTTCTCTCTGTTTCCCCAACTTTCTATGGGAAATGAGTATTTTTAATAATCAGGAGACCAAAAACCCAAAAGATTCATTCTACAACAGAAAACTTAAAATATATCGCAACACCACCTTTGGCTATTTTTTTTATAAGTTCAGGGGTAATATTTATTTTCTCCTTTATTCAATTTCTTCTCTTTTTGTCCCCAAATTTTTGGTAAATAATTATGTTACTTTTAGGATCAGGAAAAAAAAAAAAAAAAGCCAAAAGGGAACTGTCCCGTCGCCGGAGTGAGGGAACACGGCCACCAGAGGGCAGTATCTATAGGCACAGCTGAAAAGCCGTGTTTGTGCCCATGGGCTCTGGCCCGGATTTCCAGCCCAGAGGGGGTCCCTGGGGCGGAGGGGGCTGCGTCAGGCCTGTGGCCGGAGGAGGGGGTCTGCCTGACCTGTCAGACCCTCCTCCCAGTCGGGGCGCCGGGCCAGGGGTCACAGTAAATGAAGAACGGACAAAATCGTCTCTTCTGCGGGCAGTGTGTGGGGACGAGCGGGCCTGACTCAGTTTTCCATCTGCCTGCAGGCAGCTGACCCTGTCTCCAAGTGCAGCTTCCCCAAGCATGGACACAGGGCAACGGACTGTCTCGGGGCATAGGGGAGGATCGTGGGTGCCCACGTGAAGTGTGGGGGGCAGAGCTGACCCTCGGCAGGTACCCCGGCTCCCAGGCTCACGCCACAGTGTCCCCACCTGATCCAGCGCTCAGCCAGCCCTGCCTGGGGCGGCTCCGAAACCTTCAGAACCATCTCGGGCTTTCTGGCTGCCCGTCCAGCTGCTGCAGGCTGGGCGCTCCCCCAAAGGCCTCCCCCCAGAGGAGCCTGGACAGCCTGGATGTCAGTCGGGCAGGCTCAGGTTCCCTCCCCTCCCCGAGCCTCAGCTTTCCCCCGACACGCGGGCACGAAGAGCACGGGAGCCCCGTCGGTGCCGTGTGTGTGCGTGCATGCGTGTGCATGCCCACGTGGGCACACTGACATGGCCGTAGCCGTGGCTCAGGAAGGCCAGACTTGTCTGGGTGCAGGAGAACCAGGAGTAAGGAACAGTCATGACCGGCACGGCTCTATGATCAGAAACCACGCAACTGCCATGAATGTTCTGTGCCCATCTGGGGGTGGAGGCCCTACAAGTTTAAAACCGGAATGGGACCGGGTGCAAAGAGGCAGGGAGAAGCGCGGGAGCCCCCCGGTGAGGAGGGAGCACTAGGGCAAGGAATGGCCCCACTGGCGGGACCCCCTGGTGCTGGGTGAGCTGGGGCAGGTGTCCTCCCCTCTCTGGGCCCCGGTCTTTCTCATCGGGTCCCTGCCCCGTGGGGTCTCGGTGGTGGGACAGGAGAACGTGCAAAGAGGGCCAGGCCAGGAGCAAAGTACAGGGGCAGCTGTGAACCAGAGGACCCACAGCTTGGGGCGGGGCACGGGCGCTGTGTCAGCCCAGGGGCTCGCGTGCGGGGGGCCGGGCGGGGGAAATACTCACTGATCTTACAGGGGGGCGTCACTTCCAGACACTCCTTGTGTGCCCCGACCCCACACCTGGTGCACAGGTAGCCCTGGTAAAAGGTGCCCCTATGGGGGTGGGGTGGGGGGAGGACACGAGCACGACTCTGAGCCAAGGGCATGGCCCAAAGACCACCAGGCCCACCTCACCATCTACCCCACGGATCGCCCGGCCCTCGAAGCCCTGGTCCCCTGAGACCCTCGCCCTCCTGTGCGGCCCGGTGCTGACTCCCCTCCCAGACCTCTGCTGGCCTTGCCGTGCTGCTGTGCACAGCAGGACTGGGGCATCCGCAGGGACGGCCCCCTCCCTTCCCAGCTGGATCCGAAACACCTGAGGGCCCAGATGGTCGGACACTGAAGGGACACTCCCCAGCTCCTCTGGGCCCAGCACAGGGCTAGCCTGGAGGGCAGAGGAGCAGGGCAAGGGGGACACAGGGCAGACACGGCACCAGGCTCCCTGAGGGCAGGCAGGTAGGGGCCGGGCCAGAGGGCTGCCTCACCTGAGGAACATTCTACAGGCTTTGCAGTTGGTGGTCTTGTCAAATGTGTACATCTGGAAACTGTGGTGGTTGGCATTGGCTTTGTCTGGCTTGATGTTGGACCTGACCGGAGGAAAAGAGGCCCAGACTCCCTGAGCGACACGGAGCCGGGGCAGACCTGGGGGCCAGCCAGGCTCAGGGGCAGGCTGGGCCAGACGTCAGGAGGCCAGGCCTCAGGCTGGACCTGCCCCGACAGCCCGGGCAGAACGAGGGTCTGGGTGGGGGCTCGTGGGCGTGCCACGGTGACACGTGCTCCTTCGGGGAGGACGGTGAGGGTTTCTGGCACACTTGTCACAACTCAGCCATGTACCCTCAGGGATCTCACCGTGCGCAAGCCCGAGATTTAAAATCTGAACAGACAGTGCGCTGAGCTCAGGGTGAGCCGGAAGGCTTAAGGGGGGCTCGCGCTGCTGTCCGGCGTTCATCCACTCAGAACACGCCCACGACCAGACGGCACAAGAGCTGGATGCACGGGAGGCGACAAAGGAAGGCCGGACGGGAGATGCAGAACCCGAGGGTGTTTACCAGGGAGGGGGGCGCTCCTGCCCGGGGGCCCCCAGCCTGCCTGACCCCAGGACCCACTCTGGCCTCAGCGGCCAGTGTGTCTGGGGACCCCAAGGATCCCTTCTCTGTTGGATGTACAGGGGCTCCTTCTAGATTTCGTGGGAAAAGAGCCCTGCGCCTTCACAAAACGGTGGCGGTCCGGCCGCCCGTAAGGCGTGGGGGACTCGGGTCACCAGGCGTCCACCGGCGCCGCAGCCGCCCCCGCCCCTTACTTCCTCGCCGGCCAGCCGTGCCAGGCTCCGCCTCGGGGCCGCAGGTGTCCCGGGGGAGGGGCACCGGCTCCAGGCAGATTGTCAAGCAGCGAAGGTGCGACCGAGGTAAGCCTGGGCCTCGGGGTGACGCGACCCGTCTCGGTCTCGGGCGTCGGAAATCGGCCCGGCCCGCGGGGCACCAGGGCGCGCGTGGGTCCGCCCGGCACTCACATGGCCATCGCGAGCTGCTCCATCCACCTCCGCTTCATGTCCTCCGTCTTGCAGAAGAACTGGAAACCCTGCTTCCCTTGCAGGTGAATCAGATAGAAGCCGTACGACCACTGCGGGGGCAGAGGGGCAGGCTCGCAGCTGGGCACAAGGGCTCACGAGCACCTGTGTACCGGGCCCTGGCCCACCCCTGATGTGCACACGTGTATATGGGACACCTGTGGCCACACTTGTGTGTGCACATGTGTGTATGGGACACTCGTGCCCGTGCCTGTGTGCACACGTGTGTATGCGTCATTCGTGCCCGTGTGTGCACATGTGTGTACGGCACACTCATGCCTGTGCATGCATATGCACCTGTTTACGTGCATGTACCAGGTACTCATGCCTGTGAGTGCACGTGTCTGTTCATGTGTATGTACCAGGTACTTGTGCACACCCAGGTGTGCACACATGTGTACCAGGTACTCGTGCCCGCGCCTGCCCATATGTGTGCGTGTATGCACATGTGTGCACGCATCCCTCTAACAAGATGTCGCAGGACCCCTCTCCCGCCCGCTCCAAGCTGTGCCCTCCGCTGAACTCCGTGGGCTCAGCAGGCCGGTCTGTGGGTCCCCAGGGAGCCTGTGCTCAGAGCCGCGGGGGCCCTTCCGCCACCTCGGTGCACCCACTTTCAGTTCCTAACTGGGAGCCTAAGAAACTCCCCGCTCTGCAGGGAAACAACCACCAAACCAAGGCTGGGAGCGCCTGCGCCGGAGCCAGCGCCCGCCAGGCCCGGCCGCCTCCAGGGGCGTTCGAAGGGGCCTGGGAAGAAAAGTGTGGAAAGTCTGAGCCCACTGGTGTGCGAAAAGATGGAAGGAGAAGGGAGGGGGGAGGAGACAAGGAGTGGGGAGGGAGGGAGGTGGGGGGAGGCGGAGAACGACCCCGCAGTGACGACACACCACAGCCCTGCGATGACACAGCCTGCAGCCTGGGGTCCTTCGCCTCTGGGCAGTGGGAGAGGGTGGGGCCGGGGCGGGCGGGGGGCCCTCATGTCCACCCTCTGGGACGGCAGCGAATGCACAGCAGCGTCCGGATGAGGGCCCAGGGAGCAGGACGAAGGAAGAAGAAAGCCAGGAGCCTGACCCTGCCCGGGCCCAGCCGGGGTCCCCACTGCCGTTCAGGCTCGGAAAGGAAGGGCCGGCTGGGCCCTGAGGGGATGAAGGCAGAGGAGGAGAACCCAGGTGCTTACCATTTTCCCGTGAGACTAGGAGGCATGAGCAGAGGGAGGAAAAGGGGAGACAGGTCGTTAAGAGTCTCAGCCTGGCCCGGCGCCAGGTGCCACAGCCCAGGACCAGCCACCGCAGGGGCAAGGCTCTGCCTCCCACAGGAGAGGTGCCAGGGGCTGAGACCCGGGAGGGACTGTGCCTACGGGCCCAAGCCTCAGGAGGTGTTTCAGACATCTGAGCGTCTGAAATGTCCAGCAGGAGGGTGGGGTTCAGTGGGTCACCCCGACAGCCCTTCCAGGTGGAACCTGCACTCTGTGTTGCGAGCTCTGAAGCCCAGAGTCCGGGATTTTTAGCACGTTGGCTCCTGGCCCCCAAATCTAGCCAGGGATGGACACAGCAGGTGCTCAAGCCCTGGGGCACAGTGGCCTCTGCTGAAGCAGGACTAAACCAGAGGGGGAGGCAGCCACACCCACACCCCTGGTCCCACCTCCCAGAGTCAGGGCGGCAGTCTCCAGCGGCCGCGGTCTCAGGGCAGCCGTCAGGGCCCCGCCCCCAGCAGCCCTGGCCCGACCCCAGAAGCCCCGGCCCCACCCCAAGAGCCATTGCCCCCCGAATCCCAGCAGCCCTGGCCCCGCCCCCAACAGCCTTGGAGACTCCCCCCAGGCTGGACATCGGAGTGGAACACCCCACAGTCAGCCCTGCCCAGAGCCCCCATCCAAAGAAGGCTGCTTGCGGCAGGGGCCGGCGTGGGCTGCAGTCAGGCGGCCACAGTCAAACTCTGGCTCTCCCCAGAGCTACCCTGCAGCCCCCCCCCCCATCCCCATGACGCCCACCCCCAGGCAGGAGTCAAAGACAAAGGGCCAGGGGAGTGCTGGGCTTGGCACAGAGCCGTGCTGTCAGCAGAAGGCACCGTGACAAGAGGGTGACAGAAGGGAAGGTGGCCCCTTCACTCAGCAGAGCCACCAAGTCAGGGTCAGTGCTGACTTCCATCCCGGCTAACCCTGTCGTCAGAGCCGCCCTCGACACCTCCCTCAGCCCCGGAAGGCCCTGCCGTCACCCGCAGGCGCCCCAGGGCCCACCTTCTTGACGTCCTTGTTGTTGGTGGGGTCGTCGGTCATCTTGTGGAAGAGCAGCTCGATGACCTCCTTCAGCTCGTAGCTGTAGCCCCTCCTCTTGCAGACGATGACCACCTTGTCGAACAGGAACAGGTACCTGGCCCAGCAGGGCGGCCAGGTGGCCGTCAGCACACCCAGGGGCCCGTGCTCCGAGGCCCCGGGGCGACCGGCGAGTGCCTGGGACGGGCGGCAGGAGGACTGTTCCCTCTCCGAGCCGGAGTCCCGTCCCGCTGCCTGGCTCGCCGGCCTACTCGGACGCCCCAGCAGGTCTCAGCTGCTCCATACAACTCCTCCAGGAAGCCCTCCTTGGCTCCCCACCCCCATGACTCAAGGTTCATATGGGCTCCTCAGGCCTCCATGCTCCAGCCCCCCCCAGTGCCTAGGAGCCCCAGAGGGACAGGCCCCCTATCTACCATGGCCCCTGCCACAGCCCCAGACCTTGCACAGAGCAGGTGCACGTGGAGGGCTCTGGACAAGCGGGGGCCACGCTGGCTCATGTGGAACCTTCGCCGTCACCTGCCTGGGCAGTCCCTCGCGGGCACGCAGCCAAGAGCGCGTGGGGCCGCTCTGCCTCTGCCAGCCCTGGGAGAGCCTGGGAGCTCACAGGCCAGGGCTCTGGCTGCCCTCTAGCCCGGCCCAGGGCCACGGACGAGGCAGCCACTGGCTGCCGTGGCGGGGATCGTGTCGCAGAGCAGGGAGGAAGCGAGTGAAGCAGAAGCACGCGGGGCTGAGCGGGCGGGCAGCTCCCTCCACGGGAAAGGCTGCTTCCAGGCCCCCGGGGAGCGGGCCCGACTGCAGCCCGGGGCCGCCGGCCCGCTCACCTGTCTTGCTTGGTGTGGTTCACGATGGACCGGACCTTCAGCTCCCCGTCGATCTTCGGCCTCCCATACTCCTCCAGCTTCACTTGCTGGAAAGAAAGGGCCCGGCGGTCAGCCCCAGCGCCACAGCGGGGTCCCACCTGCCCCGCGCCGACGCGGAGAGGAAGGGTGGCGGCCGAGGGCCCCTCCAGGTACGCTGCCCGTGGACGCGGACGGCAGAACCGGGTGAAGCGAGCCGGCGGTCGCCGGCTGGGGTGCAGGTCGGGGTGGGAGAGGACGGCGGGGACGGGGGAACGGGCCCTACCCCAGCCCTACTGAGGGAACAAGGAGCGATTGACGGCCTGGGTCGCGGCAACAGGCCGCCCTTGTGTGGAGCCCAGAGCCGGGCCCAGAAAGAAGGACCAGACGCCCAACCCTGGGAAGCCAGGCCGAGGAGAACAAACAGCGCCTATCAGAGGGAGGGCGGGCGGGGCCAGGGGGTCTCCAGCCGGGCTTCCCCCCCCCCACCCCCCCGCGGGCAGAGGCTTCCAGTCCAGTCCCTCTCGGGTCTGCCGAGATGCTGCCCTGGCTTGTCTCTCCCCTCTGCTCTGACTCAGAGAAGGCGCGTTTTGACGCGTGCCCTGCGTGGCTTGCAAAGAAACGGCCTACCGGGACAGGAAAGGGAAGAAGGGGATGTTCCAGCACGCTGACGGGGCGGGGCCCGTGGCGCCATGACAGGCAGTTCTCAGCGGATTTCTGGGTTTTCTGAATTTTGCAGGAGCCGCTGGACGGAGGCTGAGAGAGCACAGCTCCGGGGTCACACACGGTAGGGTGAGGCCCCTGCCCCGCTGTCTGCCTCCGGGCCCCTGCCCCGTCTCCTCTGCCTGCCAAGGTGGGCTTGGCAGAGACCCGCAGGCCGAGCGTGCACCCTGCCCCCAGGACCGGCCCGCGTGCGCTCGCCGCCGCTCTGTTCTTTTTGTTATTTAAAGAACACGATGGTTCATGTCTAGAAACTTCAACCACCCCAAGACTCGCATCATGTAGTCCTTGGAAAGCATCAAGGGTCCCCGGGGAAAACATGACAGCCCCGGACCCCACTGGGGGCTAAGGCCACGGCCAGGGGGCTGGGGCACCTCTATCCTTCCCCTCCTTTACATGTGGGCATTTCTAGCTCTTCCTAAAAAGACAGAACACTGGGATCACATCATAATGCTGTTCACACACGCTTCCGTGTCGATGTGCCCTGGACAGACTCACCCAGACTCGGCCAATTCAGGGGGCCAGGCAGGAAAAGGGTCGGGGGCAAACCCAGCGGGCTCAGCCGGGTGACTCTGTACTCAGGCGATGCTCGGGGATGTCTGGGATCCCCAAGGGTGGGGTGCACAGACAGGGGTGCTCAGTCCGTACAATGCACGGCACAAACCCCACAACAGAACGCGGCCTGGCTCCAGATGTCAGCGGTGTTGGGGTACAGAAAGCCTGGCTGACACATCCAGCAGTTCTGAGAACTTGCCACAGGCTGGCAGAGAAGCTCGTCTGCTTTCCGGGACGACCCAGCTCCTCTTCCCAGCAGGCCACAGTGGCTCGCCCGATGCCCAAGGCTGAGCCTCTGATGAACCCGGCTGGGGAGAGGGTCATGGGAGGCCTCAGCCCTGCCCAATGAAGGGAGGGGTGGGGAGAAGCCGAGGGCGGCTCCCAGACAGAGCGGCCAAACCTTCCCCACTGTCCTTCCTGGGGACAGCAGAGCTCCGGGCGGGCAAGGAGCCTCAGGGTCCCCCAGGAGCCACAACCTTCTGTCCTCGGTCCAGGCCAGGGAGGGTGGGAGGGGGTCAGTACCATTCCTCCCCCAGCGCCTGCCCCTCGGCGAGAGGGCCACCTCTGTGCACGGCTGCACCGACGTCCCCGACCCGGACGGAGAGAGCAGGGTCCCCGCCGGCTTATTTGATACGGAGATCGTGGGAGTAATTCTGAAATGTGGTGTGAGGTCCTAATTAATCTCCACTCTGTGGAGAATCGGCCACACTTACCAGGTTTTCTATAGAACTCTGGAACTCGCTGATTTTCTTCAGGGTCTCCTTGTCCCGTTTAACTTCGTTTATGTACATCGCTAAGTCCTGAGAGCAACGGAGGTGGGGGAAGGGTCAGCGGGCCGACCCCCACCCCCAGCCCCACGGTCAGAGCACCTGCCGCCAGCCACCGCAGCGGCGGGCCTTCGAAACCCCACCCGACACACGGGCAAACTGAGACGGGGAGCCGACCCGCACGGGTCCGGGGTGAGAGCCAAGCCCCCGCCTCCTGGAGCGGCTTCTCTCCGCCCGGCCGCTCGACCCCTCCAGCTCGGACTGGAAGGAAACAGCACCTAGACCTGAGCAGCCCGCTTCTCGGCTCGGGGGGAACGGGCACCCGGCAGGCCCCGAACTCCCGTGGAGCCGTGCAGACCTGGGTGACCCCGTGGTCTAGCTCTGGCTGTCCACGTGCCGCTGCCCTCCCGCCGGCCACCAGGGGGCGGTGCCCGCAGCAACCCGGGCAGCCAGCACCAGCCTGGGGTCTAGGGCACCCCAAGCCCTGTTACGGAGAATCCAACCGGAGGCACTGACCCCCCAGCAGGGCAAGCTGCCCGAGCCAGTTCTAGCCTCCCCTCAGCACCTCCTGCCCGTTCCTACAAGGAGCCCGCTGGTGGGGCAGTCGGAGGCAGAAATGTTCCAGGACGGGCCCGGCTCGACAGCGATGCCAGGGTTAGGTTAGGTGATAGGGTCGAAGCCACAGATGGAGAGGGACCCCCGCCCTCTGGAAGAAGCTCGCCCAAGAGGGTACAGAGGTCAGCATTCCCCCTGGGAGGTGCTGGGGACGTTGTCGTCCCCCTGCCCAGCAGCAGCACTGAGGGGACCTACCCTGTGCTGGGCATTGTGCTTGGCTGGGGACACAGGTGACCATGATCAGGGAGCAATGAGCACGAAGGGGCGATGGCATTATCCCAGCATAGCCATCCCCGCGGTGGGGGACAAACCTCCTGGGAAAGGTCACCTTGCAAAGACCAAGGATGTGCATGACACGGCCGGGTGACAAGGAGGAGGTCCAGCCCGAGCCCACAGAGACAGAAGAGGATGGGGCACGTACAGGAGTGTGGGGGCGGCCAAGCCTCCCTGGGATTGAGGGCATTAGTGGCAAACACAGCTGCACAGCCAGGCACGTGGGAAGCCTTAGCCCGACTCAGGGGGCAGTGGGGAGCCACAGAAGGCTTTAGAGCAAGGGAAGGGCTGAGCTCTCCTTCCAGGGACTTAACCTGCACAGTGGCTTGCAATGGACATAGCGGGGAGGGGAGAGGAGGCGCCAGGGCGGGGTGGGGAGGGCATTTCAGAAGCAAAAGCCATAGGCTGGGGCAGTGGGCAGCACAGGGCCAGACGGCCCAGACTGAGTCCAGTGCCTGGAACCTGGCAAGAGCCGTGGTGGGCGGTTGGGAAAGCAGGCGGAAGGGACGCCCAGGGAAGTCGCCACAGGCTGGGGAGGTCAGGGACCTAGATGCTTGGGGCGAGTGCCTGAAGCCCCCACCACCCACCTTCTCTGCCCTGGGGCAGCACCCACCCCCCACCCCCTCTGTGCCCCCCTCCCCCGCTCCTGTCGTCTTCCCAGGAAAAGCTGAATCTGTGGTTACAGAACGAGGCTTGTCGGCGAGTCCCGTTCCGGTCAAAGCCGCAGACTTGGTGTGTGACGCCCCACGCTGGCCTGGCCCCGCCCCGCCTCAGTTTACCCACCTGCCCACGCTGGCCTGGCCCCGCCCCCGCCTCAGTTTACCCACCTGCATGGCTTCCAGCGCTTCTTTGAGCTGCTGCCTCTCGGGCCGGTCGGCGGAATGGCTCAGAAGCTCCTGCAGGGGCGAGAGCGATGTCCAGGTCACGATGCAGACACGCCGCCCTCTGTCCTCGCCCTCCCCCAGGCACAGGGTGT